>NC_037687.1:19995295-20181037 GCF_003255815.1 Theropithecus gelada | reverse complement strand
AGAAGAAAAAAACAAAACACACACACACACACACACACACACACACACACACACACACACACACAGAATGACTCATTTTTCTTACACTAAGCCAGAAGCAGAATTAACCACTCTTGTCAGCCTGACACAATTCTGCCCTAGACATCCTCAAATGTCTCAAAGACGCCTAGGTGATTGTCAGAGGTTTCTTAGTGACCCTGGCTGATGGCCCAATGATAATCCAGGCTGGAGAGATTCAGGCTGATTCTAAATAGAAAATGGCCTGGTGGAGTTTCAGAACCTAATCACTTGTCCCAATTTGCTAGCTTTTGGGTAAGGGGAAGGACAAGAATACTGTACTCCAGTATCATATTTTATAGGTAGGTATAGTTGTGGTCATGGCTATGGATACATTATGACTTTGATATCTCACTCTTAAAATGCTGATTCTGTCATCAGATTCTATTTATATCTGGAGCCTCTCGCAGGACTGTGGTAAATCACTGAACAAGATCTGAAAAGTTTTAAGAACCACACTCTCAAAGGGGGCTTTAAGATGTCTATGTTGACAACTCACAATGGAGAAAATGCCTCCTGTTGGTTTTCTGTACATTCTCAATCTAAAGTCTGACCCTGTCCTGTAAATCCCAGGAAGAGGCCAGACCTTATGTGCAGATTCTAGGTAGGATCAACCACACTCTGCATTCTTGGGTGTTACAGCAAGTGGAGTACAATCAAAGGAGAGATCCCCTCATAGAGGCTGCTCTAGCTTATTCTACGTAATATGACTACCTAAAAGGAAAAAGTGGAGGCAACATGAATATAAGAGAGTTTATTTGGGCCAAGCTTGAGAATAGTAACCTGGGAGCAAAGACACATTTTCCAAAGACTGAACAAATAAGAAACTGAATCCCTGAATAGACCACCAAGCTCCAAAATTGAATTAGTAATAAATAGCCTACTAACCAAAAAAAAAAAAAAAAAAAAAGAAAAACCAAGAACCAGACAAATTCCTAGCTGAAGTCTACCAGTTGTATAAAAAAGAGCTAGTACCACTTCTACTAAAAATATTTCAAAATATTGAAAAGAAAGGACTCCTTTTCAACTCATTATATGTAAGAATAACATCATTCTGATATCAAAACCTGGCAGAGACCAAACAAAAGATAGAAAACTTCAGGCCAATATCCTTGATGAACATTGATGAAAATATCCTCAACAAAATACTGGCAAACTGAATTCAGAAGAACATCAAAAAGCTAATCCACTATAATCAAGTAGGCTGCATCTCTGGGATGCAAGCTGGTTCAACATACAATCAATAAATGTTATTCATCACACAAAGAGAACTAATAAATACCAAAAGATGATCTCAATAGATGCTAAAAACACTTTCAATATAATTTAACATTTTTCATGTTTAAAACCCTCAACAAACCAGACATTGAAGGTACATACTTCAAAATAATGAGATATCTATGACAAACTTACAGCCAACATACTGACTGGACACAAGCTGGAAGCATTCCTCCTTGAAAACTGGCACAAGATAAGGATGCCTTCCCTCAAAACTCCTATTCAACATAAAATTGGAAATCCTGGCCAGAGTCATCAGAGAAGAGATGAAAATAAAAGGCATTCGCCGGGCATGGTGGCTCACACCTGTAATCCCAGCACTTTGGGAGGCCGAGGTGGGCGGATCACAAGGTCAAGAGATCGAGACCATCCTGGCCAACATGGTAAAACCTCGTCTCTACTACAAATACAAAAATTAGCTAGGCATGGTGGCATGCGCTTGTAGTCCCAGATACTCGGGAGGTTGAGGCAGGAGAATCGCTTGAACCCAGGTGGGAGGCGGAGGTTGCAGTGAGCCGAGATCATGCCACTGCACTCCAGGGTGGTGAGAGCAGGACTCTGTCTCAAAAAAAAAAAAGAAAAGAAAAGAAAAGAAAAGGCATCCAAACAGGAAGAAAGGAAGTCTAACCATCCCTGTGTGCAGATGACATGATTCTATATCTTCAAAACCCTATAGTCTCAGCAGGAAAGCTCTTTAAACTGATAAACAACTTTAGCCAAGTTTCAGGATATTAAATACATGTACAAAAATCAGTAGAATCTCTGTACATCAAAACATCCAAGCCAAAAGCCAAATCAAAAACATTATCCCATTCACAACTGCCACAAAAAGAATAGAATATCTACGAATATAGCTAATCAGAATAGTGAAAGATCCCTATGACAAGAATCACAAAACATTGCTTAAAGAAGTCAGAGATTGACCAGGGTCGGTGGCTCACGCCTGTAACCCCAGCACTTTGGGAGGCGGGGGCAGGCAGATCACGAGGTCAGGAGTTTGAGACCAGCCTGACCAACATGGTGAAACTCCATCTCTACTAAAAATACAAAAATTGGCCGGGCGCAGGGGTGTGTGCCTGTAATCCCAGCTACTCAGAAGGCTGAGGCAGGAGAATCACTTGAACCCGGGAAGCAGAGGTTGCAGTGAACTGAGATCGAGCCATTGAACTCCAGCTGGGGCAACAGAGTGAGACTCCGTCCCAAGAAAAAAAAAAAAAAAGAAGTCAGAGATTACGGCCAGGCGTGGTGGCTCATGCCTGTAATCCCAGCACTTTGGGAGGCTGAGGCAGGTGGGTCACGGGGTCAAGAGATGGAGAACATCCTGGTCAACATGGCAAAACTCTGTCTCTACTAAAAATACAAAAATTAGATCCAGGAGTGCACCCAGAGAAAACCATGCCATGGATCTGGGGCCCACATCACTGTGTTATAAAAAGTGCAATGACCAGGTTTATGGATCACTCTATTCTCAATGACAGAATCTTCAGTCTATTAAGAAGATATGGCTGCAGAAAGACAAGACGAATTGTGGAAAGAATGCAAAGAGGGGGAAAGTAGGAGGTTTCCCAGTTCCAATGGCTGACTAATGGGAGGAGGAGATGGAGAAAGCAGGGTAAACTGATTGGACTAAAAAAAAAAAAAAAAGTACAAAAATTAGCCGGGCATGGTGGCAGGCGCCTATAATCCCAGCTACTGGGGAGGCTGAGGCAGGAGAAATACTTGAACCCGGTAGGTGGAGGTTGCAGTGAGCCGAGACGATGCCATTGCACTCCAGCCTGGGCAACAGAGTGAGACTCCATCTCAGATTTAAAAAAAGAAAAAAAAGGAAAAATGTCAGAGGCATATCATTTCAAATGAATCAGGGCAAATCCATTTTGAACAGGGGCTGGGTAAAATAAGGCTGAGACCTACGGGGCTGTACTCCCAGATGGTGAGGCATTCTAAGTCACAGGATAAGAGTTCAGCACAAGACACAGGTTATAAAGACCTGGGTGATAAAACAGGTTGCAGTAAAGAAGGGGGATAAAACCCACCAGAACCAAGATGGGATGAGAGTGACCTCTGGTTGTCCTGACCGCTACACTCCCACCAATGCCATGACAGTTTACAAATGCCATGGAGACATCATGGAAACATCAGGAAATTACTTTACATTGTCTAATTGGGAAGGCAAAAATAATCCACCCCTTGTTTAGCATAGAATCAAGAAATAAACACAAAAATGGGCAACCAGCAGCCCTCAGGGCTGCTCTGCCTATGGAGTAAGCCATTCTTTTATTCCCTCTGTTTCCTAATAAACTTGCTTTTACTTTATAGATTCACCCTGAATTCTTTCTTGAGCAAAATCCAAGAACCCTCTCTTGGGGTTTGGATTGTGACCCCTTTCTGATAAGAACTCTGCACATTTTCTTTTTCTCATTAAAAAAAAAAAAAGGCCGGGCGCGGTGGCTCAAGCCTGTAATCCCAGCACTTTGGGAGGCCGAGACGGGCGGATCACGAGGTCAGGAGATCGAGACCATCCTGGCTAACCCGGTGAAACCCCGTCTCTACTAAAAAATACAAAAAACTAGCCGGGCGCGGTGGCGGGCGCCTGTAGTCCCAACTACTCGGGAGGCTGAGGCAGGAGAATGGCGTGAACCCGGGAGGCGGAGCTTGCAGTGAGCTGAGATCCGGCCACTGCACTCCAGCCTGGGCGGCAGAGCGAGACTCCGTCTCAAAAAAAAAAAAAAAAAAAATCAGCTGAATTTGTCTTCAGTGGTCTAAATAAAATTTTTCACAGGCTCCTGAATTTGGAGCTACCCTCAATCTGAGCCAATATACAACTCCATTTTATGTCCCTCCCAAGAACATGCTGACTTCAGGGTAAAACATTCTCTGATCTAAAATCTGATTATTTCACCCTTCATTTGCCAGTCCCCTCCAACTTCTTTCTAATTTTGTTTGCTCCTCCCCATGAAAGAAAGCCCTTGTCTGCCTAAACTTTGCAATCCTTAAAGTTCTTACACTTGGTATTTCTTCCTGTTGCAATAGTCCTTTGGAATTCAAATTTTTAACATAAATCTAACTTTGTTATCTATTACAAAGTCTAGAAACTGCCTTCAAACAATAACAACTTTATCATCAGTAATACCCTCCCAAATCCCTACCATCTTAACCTTAACTGCATCTGCCTGTGGGTCCCCACCTTTCCAGGACTCTGTAGCCTCTCTCAGCAGAAAAGCTTCTTCCTCAGGTAGAGTGAGCAGGCTGGGACATCTGCAGGGGAGGCTCCCCAGAAAAAAACTAACTGAGCCTGTAATAAACTCCTTTTGCAGGCTCAATATTAGCTTAGCTCTGAGTCACTGGGCTCAAGCTTTAATTTCTATGTTAGACTTATTCACTTGGTTTTTGAAAATATGTGTTTGAAAAAATCTAGCAAAATTAGTCAAACACAGTGTTCATATAAGGGAAGGAAATTTTAAGGTGTCTGCAATTTATACCTCAATAAAAAAAAGCAAAAGTATCTATTTCTTTCATATATGCATTATTTTATTAATTCCATTAAGAATCATTTAGTAAACAATTAGTCATATGGAAAAACTTCTAGGTGGTACCAAGTTTCATCTCATAAAATTTAGCATGAAACTCGGAAATCAAGATAAAAGGGTTTGAACAGAGATATTCACTGTCACAAATTTACCCTGCAAAAAGAGGAAATGATATTTTCATGCATCTATGTAACTCACCAATTATCTACCACATTTTCTTATAGAAATGTATTTATTTTCTACAAATAAAAAAAATGGAATAGAGATTTTCCCTACTCATTTCCTTGGTAGCATTCTAAAAGCTGAGCCTTAGAATTCTGTTTGAAATCACCCAGCCATAAAAAACACACCTGAGAAAATTTCTAAACTCACCTGGGGGAAAAAAAAAGGGAATAGAGACTTTTTAATGAATGAAATATATTATTAGATACCATTTTTTTCTTAAACCCACCACTTTTATGCCTTTGGTAAATATTTTCCTACCTTTCAAGCCCTACTAATATAATACAATTTACAACTAAAAAAACTGAGGTTAAAATAAGTGAACAAATCTTTTCAAGGTGACAAACCCAGGGAGTAGCAGTGCTGATTAAAAACAGATGTGTCTGACTCATGTTTCAAGTGAGGCCACTCAATCACTTGAGAGTCTTCCACCCACTCCTGCTCACTTATGTGTTCAAGAACCACCCATTCAGGAGACACCACACTATGCCCCAGTGACTGCCCTATGGGCATTTAAGTTTGCAAGTTCTTACACCATCTCACTGGGGTCAGTGTTTTTCTTTTTCCTTTTGTCTTTTGGGATACTATTTTTTCTGTCACAAATGTTCCACTTTTTTCCCACTATTTCACTTTCACTATATTTATTTCACTATTTTTCTGCCCCCTTAGAGAATCCAGGGGCAAAAATTATTTGTTTTCCCCTCAATACCAGAATCTGATTGGTTGACCACCAATGTATCTCCAAGAAATGAAAGCTGGGTTGGGTGAAGACAATTTTACCATCTCAAGGGGTTACCTTTTCATAAAAAGAGTACACCAGAAGATTCCTCTCAGCCCCAGGGCATCCATTTGCTTCCTTGAGAGGATACACTCCAGACTTCAGGTTCTCCTATGGGAGAAAATACACCAGAAGCTGATATCCACTAGACACTCTAGCTGACATAACCACGGCAGATATCTTGGTTTATCTCCAGACAGTACTGAAACTCAGGACCAGAAAAAAACTGAAGGGTGGCTGAAGACACATCACCCCATAAAGTTTCCAAAGGAAAACCTTGACCCCAAAACATCCTGAGACAATCCTGTAATCCTAGCTACTCAAGAGGCTGAGGCAGGAGAAGCTTGAACACGGGCAGCGGCAGAAGTTGTAGTGAGCCGAGATTGTGCCAGTACACTCCTCCAGCCTGGGCGACTAGAGCGAGACTCCATCTCAAAAAAAAAAAAAAAAAAAATCTAACTCAAGAGCATCGTTTTGAAAATTACTACACTGAAAGACATAAACATCAGGCTTAACCAACTATATACTGCCAATTAAGCTCCGATTACATAACCAGAAAATTTTCACCTTTATTGTACAAACTGAGAAACTACACAACTGTACCTAACCAATTACTGAATTTGGCTTTCTTCATCACGCACCTTATAAAAGTCTTTCCTTCAAGCCCCACCATGAAAAACAAATTACAAACCATAGCTGGGTGCTATACAGTTTTTGAATCACTCTTTGATTAATTTCTTAAATATTCTTGCGGTGACTTCTGCGCAATTTTTCCCCCCCGACACGGAGTCTTGCTCCGTGTTACACAGGCTGCATTACACAGGCTGGAGTGCAGTGGCGCGATCTCGGCTCACTGCAACCTCCACCTCCCAGGTTCAAGTGATTCTCCTGCCTCAGCCTCCCAAGCAGCTGGGACTACAGGCGTGTGCCACCATGCCCGGCAAATTTTTGTATTTTTAGTAAAGACGGGGTTTCACTATGCTGGCCAGGCTGGTCTTGAACTCCTGACTTCGTGATGCGACCGCCTCGGCCTCCCAAAGTGCTGGGATTACAGGCGTGAGCCACCCCGCCCGGCCTGTACATTTTTAATAGGAGAAAAGAGGAACTAGGAACCCAGGACCAAAGTTCTTTCCATTCATGAACTCGCACCCCAAGTCAGGATTCTCCAGTGAGGCTCCTCCCGGGGTCCCCGCACAGTCTGGGAAAGACGCTGCGCTGCGGAAGCAGAGCTGCCCAGAGAGGGCTCAAGGCCAGGGCACAGTCACTGCGCAAGGAAGAGACAGGACGTGCGGGGGCCCGGCTGTCAGCGCAGCCGCCATCTTATGGCTGATGGGTACTGACGCCGAGCTGGGCAAGAGAACTCGGGGCGCAGATTGTGGAGCTGACTGAGGAGAGGCCTGAGTCCCGCCACAGCCACGTTCCACCGGTTCCAACCAGCCCCTCCCCTCTCGGAATGTCGGACCCGGCACTCTCACCATTTCTAGGCTTCCAGGTGTTCCTGGCGTCTTAGTTGTAGCTCTCCCAATACCTGCAGGTCACAGGGCCACAGAGCCTGGACCTCTAGGAGGAGAGGACACAGAGCAGTGAAGGCGAGACCCGGAGCTCAGGCCACAGCAAGAGACAAAGGCCCCGCCAAACCCGGAAGCCGCCCTGTCGGCTTCACCTGCGTGCCTGATTGGACGGTTCCCAGCCCGGCGCCTCTGATTGGATGACATTTAAATACCCGCCCCCTCAGGTCCGGATTGACTGGAAGATGTGATGAGATGCCGGGCTGAATGAAGAGTGACAGCCTAGGCTGCATCCTTCTCTGACAGGGCTTCCTCGCCGAGCTGAGCCAGGCCCACCGCAGAGGTTATTTGCATTTAACCTTGTGTATAAGGTCATATGCACTTATAAATAATATATGGGGCCGGGCGCGGTGGCTCACGCCGGTAATCCCAACACTTTTGAAGGCCTAGGGGGGCAGATCACCTGAGGTCGGGAGTTGGAGACCAGCCTGACCAACATGGAGAAACCCAGTCCTTACAAAAAATACAAAATTAGGCGGGCGTGGTGGCCCATGCCTATTATTCCAGGTACTCGGGAGGCTGAGGCAGGAGAACCGCTTGAACCTGGGAGGCAGAGGTTGCGGTGAGCCAAGATTGTGCCATTGCACTCCAGCCTGGGCAACAAGAGCAAAGCTCTGTGTAAAAAAAAAAAAAAAAAAAAAAAACCACACACACATATATATATATATACACACACACACGTATACACACACACACACATATATATATAGTGGCTATTCGAAAATGAAAAGAATGTAACAATAATTATTTTAAAATTTCAGATTTTATGACCTTCCTGGCTCCGGTCCTTTGAACAGGCAGCCTGAGATTTTAAAAAGGAGGTAATCTTCTGAAATAAAATGTGGGCCACATGTGAATCTTAAATTTTCTAGAAGACAAACTTGAAAAAGAAACAAGGAACAGGTTGAATCGATTGTAACAATTTAATTAACCCAATATGTCCATAATATTATCATTGTAATGTGTGAGGAATGTGTAATTATTAATAATGTATATAAACATTTGAAACTAACTCTGTATATTACCTTTCTAGCACATCACAGTTCAGACCAGCCACATTCCAGTCACTCAGGAGGCACACATGGCCAATAGCTGCCACATTGAAGTGCAGCTCTGATGTCAGCAGGGGTGAATGAACTGAACATTCCTTTTCTGCCAGAAGTGAAGGCAGAGCCTCTCCCTACCAACATCTTTCTTCAGTTCTAAGGGTGGAACAGATAGTGGCCATCAAAAGAGCAGGTGGCAGCAGGAATAAAATAACTACACGTAGACCACTGCTGGCCACCTGTTGTCCACTTTTCTTCCAGAGATTAGACAGTGAACAAAGGATGTTGGGGTCACAGGATAAAAAAACTCTGTGTCTTCAATTCTGTCCACACTCTTGACCTCCAATGCTTAGATATGGAGAAGATAGATTAAAAGCAAGCTTATTTTGCTATTTGGCCTTGGCCCTAACTGTCAGACTATGGTTATCTGTTTTTTTCCTGTGGTGTGGAGGGTGTGTGGGTATAAGCACTAATCACATGCATACATGTCTACCTGTATTTCTGCATTACCCAACATTCTCTTTCAAGTCACCCAACTTTAAATCAGGGGAAAAAATCAGTACCTATAGGGTGCCCACTGTTAGAAGGTAACTAGTAATCAACCTGTCATTGAATCCTGGCATCCTATCTGCAGTGAGTGCATGTATTAGTCAGCTATTGCAGCATAACAAATCATCCAAAACTTATTAGTTCATAATTGAGATGGTCAGCCATTTAGGCTGGGCTCAGTGGGGCCATTCTTCTGGTTTCAGCTGAGCTCCTTCAGACATGTGTCGTCAGCTGCTTGTTGACTAGGCAGCTGTGCTTCTGGGGGTGATGCTCTGCTTGTGGGGTTGTCAACAGGGACACCTTGCTTCTCCTCCCCATGATATCTTATTTTCCAGCTGGCCAACATGGGATTTTTTCCAAGGCGATGTCAACATTCTAAAAGAAAAACAGAAGCATTCAAGACCATTTGAGCTAGGCCCCAAACTAGCCCATTGCCATGTTCACAGGTTTCTACTGCCCTAAGCAAATAAGGCCAGGCTGATCTAGGGTTTGGAAAACAGATTCTGAATCTTGATGGAAACAACTGTGAAAGCATCTGGCATTGGGCATGGATACAGGAGGGATGAAAAATTGCTACCATTTTGCAAACACAGTGGCTCAGACCTGTATTCCTAGCACTTTGGGTGGCTCAGATGGGAGAATTTGAACTCGGGAGTTCCAGTGCAGCCTGGGCAACATAATAAGATTTTGTTTCCATGAAAAAAAATGAAAAAAATTAGCCAGCCATGGTAGTGCATGCCTGTAGTCCCAATACTTAGGTGGCAGAGGCAGGAGGACTGCTTGAGCCTGGAAGGTCAAGGCTGCAGGAAGCCGTGATTGGCTGCACCACTGCTATCCACACTGGGTGGTAAAATGAGACTCTGTCTCAAAAAAATAAATAAATAAATAAATAAAATAAAAATTGGATAAGCATTTTGAAGACAGAATAATTTGAGGAAATAGCTGAGGGATGAGTTTAGAAAATCAAAGTCCAACAGCACATTATTTATTTTTGTCATAGAAAATATTTGAGCCGGGCGCTGTGGCTCACACCTGTAATCCCAGCACTTTGGGAGGCCGAGACGGGCAGATCACGAGGTCAGGAGATCAAGACTATCCTGGCTAACATGGTGAAAAGCTGTCTCTACTAAAAATAGAAAAAATTAGCCGGGCATGGTGGCGGGTGCCTGTAGTCCCAGCTACTTGGGAGGCTGAGGCAGGAGAATGGCATGAACCCAGGAGGCGCAGCTTACAGTGAGCCGAGATCACACCACTGCACTCCAGCCTGGGTAACAGAGCAAGACTCCATCTCAAAAAAAGAAAAAAAAAAGAAAAAAAAGAAAATATTTGAAAACTAGGCTGTGCGGTGCCTCACACCTGTAATCCCAGCACTTTGGGAGGCTGAGGTGGGTGGATCACCTGAGGTCAGGAGTTCGAGATCAGCCTGACCAACATGGGGAAACCCTGTCTCTACTAAAAATACAAAATTAGCCAGGCATGATGGCACATATCTGTAATCCCAGCTACCTGGGAGGCTGAGGCAGGAGAATCGCTTGAACCTGGGAGGCTGAGGTTGCAGTGAGCCGAGATCGTGCCACTGCACTCCAGCCTGGGCAACAAGAGCAAAACTCCGTCTCAAGAAAAAAAAAAAAGAAAAAAAAGAGAGAGAGAAAAGAAAACATTTGAAAACTTTTAAAAGAGAAAAACTTTAAAACTTTACATAAATTAAATTTAACAGAGTTTAATAGAGCATAGAATGATTTGCAAATCGGGCAGCCGGTGGATCCAGAGTAGGCTCAGAGAGACTCTAGCAAAGCCACATGATGAGAACAGATTTGTAGACGGAAAAAGCAAAGTGACATACAGAAAATGGAAGTGAGATACAGAAACAGCCAGATTGATTACAGGTTGGGATTTGCCTTAAACATAATTTGAACACTCGATGTCCTTTTATTGGCAAAAACACAATTTTTGGTACAATAATGGAATACAGTCTATGTATATATCCAGTTAGGTTTCAGTTTACTATGTTTAAAAAATCCTAGTGACCAAAGTTAAACAGAAAAGGGAGCAGCTTTAGGGATAATTAATTTAACAGTCTCTCCCTTTTGATCATCTTCTCAATTTTGAGAGATAGACCAGAACTTTAGACATTGACATTATTCTGTCACCATCAAAAATGTACTTCTTTATTCTCAAATCCCACTGTGAAATAGCTGAACTGTAGCTTTTGTAAAGTGGAAACAAGGACTTCAGGTTATTATTATTTTTTTAAGGGTTACAGTAGAGGTGACCTCCTTGTGTTGAAATCTGCTGTTTTCAAAAGAACAACCAAATCTGGCCTGTTTTAGGATCTACCTATTTCCTTACATTTTCAGCTTGATTATGTCACATTAACACGAGTGACTCCATTTGGTTTGGTTTAGTCTCTTTGGGCCAACGCACAAGCTCAGTCCAGAGTGATGGCCTTCAATAATTTTGTTTACAAAATCCCCCCCTTTTGGGTAAGTTCTCACATAGGTAAGAGTATGACCAAAACTCAGTGTCTTAATGCCACTCTCAGTTTCCATTATTTTTAGTTTTTGTCCCTATCAGGTCATTCATAGGTTATGGTGTCCTCATGGTCACATATGCATTTGAGTTTTTGTGATTGCAGTTAAAGAGAGACCATTTGACATTCTAGAGATAACTGCATGCAAATATTTATAACTTTTGAGAGAATACACTGCAGTAGGGAGACTACTATTTTGACTATAAGAAGGATGATAACAAGAGTTTCAAGTATGCTTTTTTTTTTTTTTAGAGACGGAATCTCGCTCTTTTGCAGAGCTGGAATGCAGTGGCACGAGCTTGACTCACTGCAACCTCCACCTCCGCCTCCTGGTTCAAGCGATTCTCCTGCCTTGGCCTCCCGAGTAGCTGGGACTACAGGTGCGAGACCCACCATGCCCAGCTAATTTTTGTATTTTCAGGAGAGAGGGGGTTTCACCATGTTGGCCAGGATGGTCTCGAACTCTTGACCTCATGATCTGCCCACCTCGGCTTCCCAAAGTGCTAGGATTACAGGCGTGAGCCACCATGCCTGGCCTCAAGGATGCTTTTTAGCCAGGGTCTCATGAACCCCACCATCTAACATTAAATAGATGAAATAATTAGCTAAATTAATGGTCTCCTCATTTCAACCAAGCAGCCTATTTATTAATCTCCTACAACTGAATCTCTGTAATACCCGATGTGTTTTTCCATGTGCAACTACAAGTTTTAGCAACTGCACAGATACTTCTCTGTTCATCCAGTAACTAATCTAGAGAAATTCTATTATTTCGCACAACTTTAGTAAGAAAAATTAAAGTCTATTGTGTAACCGTGGCCTTTACAATAGAATATGCTATAAAGCCCTATTATGGGGAATAAATTTCTAACCACTGCCTCATTTACTCTAAACCATGGGGAACAAAAAGACCTAACAAATGATAGTCATTCAAAAGAGTAATGGTCTCTTGGCAATGCTCTATAATCTATTCTGAATAAGTTGTCTTTAACTTATGAATTAGGTTAACGGCAATGAAACAATATTCTGTTTCTGATATTATGAGGCAACATATGTCCCATTTAAATTTCTCACCCTCATTGGCCCTTAATCTTTTACTGATGAAGGCATAAGTTTGTTCATATATAATGTAGGCTGCAAAATCTACATATAAAAATTGTACCCCATGAGTGCACACAAGAGGCCCCTTTTTATTTCCATTGTTTGCAGACCCATAAGAAAAAAACAGTAATCTAAGAGTGTCATGATAGCAGAGATGTCTTGATTTTTCATCTTGTGAAGAAAGCGATCTACATCAATGCTGCCATCTGCTTTTCAAGAGAAACTTCCCCCTGTTTAACTTAACCTTAAGATCTCTGGCCGGGCGCGGTGGCTCACGCTTGTGATCCCAGCACTTTGGGAGACCAAGTGGCTGGATCATGAGGTCAGAAGATCGAGACCATCCTGGCTAACACGGTGAAACACCGTTTATACTAAAAATACAAAACAATTAGCTGGGCGTCGTGGTGGGTGCCTGTAGCCCCAGCTACTAGTGAGGCTGAGGCAGGAGAATGGCATGAATCCAGCAGGCAGTGCTTGCAGAACCCAGGAGGCAGAGTTTGCAGTGAGCTGAGATCGAGTCACTGCACTCCAGCCTGGCCAACACAGCTAGACTCCATCTCAAAAAAAAAAAAAATCTCCAATGGGCATACAATTGCAAGAGTTCGGAGGGCCTCTTCTCAGTTGTGAGGTTATCAACACAAGGTTCAGGGTCCTGAAGTCTTGCAGTATAGATGGCAAGCAGACTCAATAAAATTATAAAGGGTTTTTCTGTCCTCAGTCAGTAGACCATAAAAGCGTTGTTTACCTGGTGAAAATATGCTTCGCCATAATGCATTAAAGCCTTGCTGCATTTAGTCATATAAACTTCAGTAACAGAACACACATGAGGTTCCATTATCTGGTACATAAGCCATCCAATG
This sequence comes from Theropithecus gelada, assembly GCF_003255815.1. Classification (NCBI taxonomy): domain Eukaryota; kingdom Metazoa; phylum Chordata; class Mammalia; order Primates; family Cercopithecidae; genus Theropithecus; species Theropithecus gelada. The sequence goes on along the minus strand of NC_037687.1, from coordinate 20,167,521 downwards.
ACAATTTTATAATAGCCAGCACAGTTTTTCACTCTCAGTGAATCTGACTGTCATCAATCTGCAATTACAAAAGCAATCCTGTCAATTTAGTTCGATTTTCTCAATACTATTGTATCTGTAATACCTTATTTAACAGTTTTATAACTTCTCCAGTGAAATAGTTTTTTTTTGTTGTTGTTGTTTTCTTTTCTGAGACAGAGTCTCACTCCGTTGCCCAGGCTGGAGTGCAGTGGCACGATCTCAGCTTGTAGTAGGACAAGCCTCAGACAAAACCCCTCAGACACCAAATTAAAGAAGGAAGGGCTTTATTCGGCCAGGAGCTTCGGCAAGACTCACGTCTCCAACAACCCAGCTCCCCGAAAGCAATTCCTGTCCCTTTTAAGGGCTCACAACTCTAAGGGGGTCCGTGTGAGAGGGTCGTGATTGATTGAGCAAGCAGAGGGTACATGACTGGGGGCTGCATGCACCAGTAATTAGATCTGAACAAAACAGGACAGGGATTTTCACAGTGCATTTCTATACAATGTCTGTAATCTATAGATAATAGAACTGATTAGATCAGGGGTCGATCTTTAACTACCAGGCCCAGGGTGTGGCACTGGGCTGTCTGCCTGTGGATTTCATTTCTGCCTTTTAGTTTTTATTTCTTCTTTCTTTGGAGGCAGAAATTGGGCATAAGACAATTTGAGGAGTGGTCTCCTCCCTTAAGCTCACTGCAGCCCTTGCCTCCTGGGTTCAAGCGATTCTCTGCCTCAGCCTCCTGAGTAGCTGGGATTACAGGCACCCGCCACCACGCCCGGCTAATTTGTGTATTTTTAGTAGAGACAGGGTTTCACCATCTTGGCCAGGCTGGTCTTGAACTCCTGACCTCGTAATACACCCTTCTCGGTCTCCCAAAGTGCCGGGATTACAGGCGTGAGCCACCGTGGCTCCCAGCCGAAGTAAGTATGTTTATTACTGGAGACTTTTTCAGAAGCGTCCCATGAGCAAAACATATTTTTTAATATCCTGTAAGCTACTGTTATAATATCAGACTTTTCCCATGAGAAAGCTTTCATTCTACAAGAAAATATGTATTAAACATGACAATTCAATAAAATTTTTGTATAAATGCTTAAATAGTTCCTCAGGTAGCAGAAAGCTACATGAAGTTTTGATTGTCTTCTCAGATTATATGTTTGAGAGGAAAAAAAAATGGTCCTAACCTATCTTAGTAATTAGGATAGTCACCACACACACACACATACATTTAATTTATATTTAACTTAGATTATTGTTATTATTATATATTTTTTTGAGACGGAGTTTTACTCTTGTTGCCCAGGCTGGGCAGTGGCGTGATCTCAGCTCACTGCAACCTCTGCCTGTCTGGTTCACGTGATTCTCCTGCCTCAGCCTCCGAAGTAGCTGGGATTACAGGCATGCGCCACCATGCCCAGGTAATTTTGTATTTTTAGTAGAGTCGGGGTTTCTCCATGTTGGTCAGGCTGGTCTCGAACTCCCGACCTCAGGTGATCTGCTGGCCTCGGCCTCCCAAAGTGCTGGGATTACAGGGGTGAGCCACCGTGCCCCGCTGACTTAGACTATTTTTTATCTCTTCTGTGGCGAGTAATAAAATGCTGTGCTTTTGATAAAGGAAGCTTTAAGAACTCAGGAATGAACAAGTCACTGCTGTCTAGGTTCTTCATGAGTTCACACTTATTATGTCCTCTTAAATATCATGTTTGTTTCTTCAATTTAGGTACATAGTGAAAGGACACAAAGATAGATGTGTACCCGCCCCCCCCGCTACACCTTTGTTCTGCTCTCTAATCTTTGCACATACCAGAGATTTCGTAAGTTCTGTGAGTACCTGTTTTTCTGCACGTACCAGAGATTTTGTTTTGCACATACCAGAGATTTCGTAAGTTCTGTGAGTACCTGTTTTTCTGCACGTACCAGAGATTTTGTAAGTTCTGAGGCAAGGTCACAAGACGTGTTTAAGTAAGATAAACTCTTGCTGCCATCAACCTGCTCTCCCGCCTCAAAGGTTGAACTGAAATATCAGAAATGGCAGGAACCAATCATAGTTAGACAAATCACCTTGTTCAAACACTAGCCAATCATATATCTGATTTGTATAATAACTCTATGCCCACTTTTCTTAGACTATATAACACTGCTCAGAGCTCAGTGGGGGAGCTCTCCTGCCCGTCTCGTTTCGCGAGCGAGGGAGAGTTCCAGGTTCGAACCTGTAATAAAGATCCTTGCTGCTTAGCTTTGACTCTGGACTCTGGTGGTCTTCTTCGGGGAATAAACGGTCTGGGCATAACAGAAGCTCAAGTAAAACAAGCCAAAACATGCTAAAACAATTTAAAGAGGAAAAATAAAAATTAAAAGGGGAGGAATTGTAGAAAGCAAAAGTTCCTCTTCAAATCTTCCCCTTTAAATCGTAAATGTTACTGATATCTTTTCTCAGAACTTTCTTCAACTTTCTTATTTTATAATAATACCTCTCTGTTAAGACTTATGTAGCAAATATAACAAAATAAGCATACTCTGACTTCAGTATCTACGATAAACTTGCTCACAGGCACGTAGTATATTCTATGTCCTTGTACTTTAGTCAAAATATTTGTGCTGGACTTGCCCAGGCAGGTCCCAGCTTGCAGTCTACACTCCTCCCATATTTGGGAACATTATTACTTTTCCAAAGTCCTTTCATAAGCAACTTCCTTTTTTCCTTTGTTCCTCACTGCCTTTACCTATTTAGAAAAGTTTTAAACTGTTAGCTATTGAAGTTTTAGTTTAAATTGTGAGGTTTGGCTCCAGCCAATGGAGTCAGGACACAGCAATAAGGACTTCATGCATAAGTGATAAATATTCTAGTGTCTTTTTTAATTTGTGTGTGCATGTGGCAGTATTGCTGATGGGCAACACCCTTTCTGCAGAGAGTAAAAATTGCCTTGCGGAGGAAATTTTTTTCTGATTGCTGATTCTTCTCTGCGACATCGGGGGAATAAGCATTTATTTCTAACAATGAACAATGGCACTGTCTGTGCAAGGGAAGCAGAGAGGAGGTCAGAGCACACCTTAGCTCAGCCACTTCCTATCTGGGTGACTTTGGGCAAGCCCCTAAATTTGTTTTCCTTCAGTCACCTTGTCTGTGACATGAGGAATAATTAAACTTACCCAATAGAGTTTTTGCTGATGAGAATTTAATAAGCAAAATTATCTAAAAATGTTTTGAAACACAGGCTGGCACAGTGAGAGTCCTGCACACATAGGAGCTGTTTGCATTATCATGCCGCTGGGTGTTGCAATTTTTTCATTCATTTTTTAGACCTTGAAACTGTATTCACCTTATTCCACATAAGTGTCACCAGTAGAGAGTGTCCAGATTCTTGGTGTCTTGAACAAAGAATTGGACAAAATGCACAAACAAAGCAAGGAAAGAATAAACACAGGATTAGTAATCATTGAGGCTTCATGACAGCTCTGTTATTTTTGTTTTGCATCTGCTTAAAATTTTCTATAATAAAACATTGAACAAAAACAGAACTAATCTACAATGTTAATTTTTTTTCTTTTCTTTTTTTTTCTGAGATGGAGTCTTGCTCTGTTGCCAGGCTGGAGTGCAGTGGCGCAATCTCGGCTCACCACAACCTCTGCCTCCTGGGTTCGAGCGATTCTCCTGCCTCAGCCTCCCTAGTAGCTGGGACTACAGGTGTGCACCACCATGCCCAGCTAATTTTTATATTTTTAGTTGAGACAGGGTTTCACCATGTTGGCCAGGATAGTCTCAATCTTGTGACCTTGTGATCCACCCACCTTGGCCTCCCAAAGTGTTAGGATTACAGGTGTGAGCCACCACACCCAACCCGGTGTTAACTTTTAAGATTACAGTTATTGGCTGGGTGTGGTGGCTCATGCCTGTAATCCTAGCACTTTGGGAGGCTGAGGCAGGCAGATCACCTGAGGTCAGGAGTTCGAGACTAGCCTGACCAACATGGAGAAACCCCATCTCTATTAAAAATACAAAATTAGCTGGGCGTGGTGGCACATGCCTGTAATCCCAGCTACTCGGGAGGCTGAGGCAGGAGAATTGCTTGAACCTGGGAGGCGGAGGTTGCAGTGAGCCGAGATCGCGCCATTGCATTCCAGCCCGGGCAACAAAAGTGAAACTCCATCTCAAAAAAAAAAAAAAGTTACCATATATGGTCTAAAAACGGGAAGAAGTCTCAGTTCTGGTAAGTCCCTGCCCCTTTCTTGGAAAACTCATGAATAATTCACCCCTTGTTTAGCATATAATTAAAAAAACACAAGTATACTTAGTCAAGCAGGCTATACCACTGCTCTGCCTATGGAGTAGCCATTTTTTTTTTGTTTTTGTTTTTTTACTTCTCTAATAAACTTGCTTTTACTTCACTGTATGGACTCATCCTGAATTTTTTTTGTGTGTGTGAGGTGCAAGAACCATCTCTTGGGGTACGGATTGGGACCCCTTTCTGGTAACACTAAGATAATGTTATGTTTGTTATGTATGTGAGATTGACGATGAGCTCCCCAAGGAGTTCTTTACTCAGTGTGTGAATTCAGAGAGTACAAACTTGCAGTGGGAGTAAAAATGTTTTTAAAAGAAAAACAAAAGTCACAGAAGTGATTCTCACTGGAATCGCTTAAACCCCTGAGGCAGAGGTTGCAGTGAGCTGAGATCGCGCCACTGTACTTCAGCCTGGGCGACAGAGCGAGACTCTGCCTCAGGAAAAAAAAAAAAGTGATTCTCACTGGTTTTGACTGACACGTATATTCTCACTTTAGAAGGAACTTCATCTAATTTCAGACTTTGGTTCATAGAAGATGCCATAAACCAGCAGCAAGTTCATATCCAGAACTACTCACTGCAGAGAATTTTGTCTCCTGGCTGGTGCCGTAAAATTGTCTTTCACGAGTTCCTCTAAAACTTCAATAATGGTGGTATATTTCAGTAAATCGGAGCCCCCCAAGTCTGCCCACCCCTTGCATCCAGCCGGCGGTGGCATCCACCTTGATCATGGTGAGGTAGGGATTGCCCTCAGTGCCCACCTTCCTGCCATTTGCCTCCACATGCTAAGTCACTGCACACCTCGCAGTGGAGCTCCACCTCACTGCCCAGCAGCACTGTCTGGTTGGCCAGCAGCCATGCCTGCAGAATGGGCCAGTGAGGACAGCAATGTGCAGGGGCACACAAGAGCTGTAAGGACTCTCTGCTGCCTGACCCTGACTGCAGCTCTCACTCAGCATGTCCAGTGTGTACAGCTGCAGGATTCTGCCTGATATGGTTTGGTTCTGTATCTCCACCCAAATCTCATGTTGAATTGTAATCCCCGGTGTTTGGAGGAGGAGCCTGGTGGTTGGTGATTGAATCATGGAGTCAGACTTCAACCTTGCTGTTCTAATGATAGTAAGTTCTCATGAGATCTGGTTGTTTAAAAGTGTGTGGCACCTTCTCCTTTGTTCCCTCTTCCTCCTGCTCAAATCACGTAGGACATGCTGGCTTCCTCTTCACCTTTTGCCACGGTTGGAAGTTTCCTGAGCCTCCCCAGCCATGCTTCCTGTACAGCCTGCAGAACTGTGAATCGACTTAACCTCTTTTCTTCATAAATTGCCCAGCCTCAGGTAGTTCTTCATAGCAGTGTGAGAATGGACTAACACATAGGGAGCTTATTCTCCACCATCCATGACCAGGTTTCACAGCTGGTGCCGCAACTGTGGGTGAATGCTGAGGTGAGAAGACTGGATCACAGGCCCTGCCCTGCAGAGGCCCCTACCCGAGACCCACCCTCACCTTCTCCTAGGTCCAAAGGTCATGTCCCCGCCACCAGGCCCACTTTGATGCCCTGATGTGATGCTCTTGGTGGACCTCCTTGTGGCTCTTTACCCAGGAAATGAAGAAAGCTGAGTTACTGGTGGCCAGCCAGTGGAAGTGAACAGGTTGGGTGGGCAGCATGGCTAGCAGCTTCTTGTCCATCCACTGAGGCTGAGTCTAGCAGGGGGACCCTGGCATGTGAAGGCCACAACAGAAATGGAAAACAGAGGCCCTTCTGACCTGATTCCTTTCAAAGGCTCCTTCTAACTCCAGCCTCAATTTCCCTTTCTATGGAGGGAAACTGTTGGCCTTTTGAGGACTCCTGCCTGAACTGGACAAGGCTCCCAGGAACATCACCACAGTGTCCCCAAACCCCCAGCCATTCTCAGGGCTGGGCTGTGTGTCTCCTCCCCTCTCTGTCTGCTTCCTCCAAGCTACTGCTCCTGCCCAGAGCCTCAGGGGCTCCATCCTGGCCTGAGGAACTTCAGGGCATGAGGGCATCCTCCAGGGGAGCCCCCACCCTCCCAAGGAGGCACACTGAGGCAGGTCCAGCAGGGGGCATGGTCCAGAACCCAGCGGGCACCCCAACTGGGTGGAGGAGCCAGGACAGGCCTTGGGAGCAGTTTACCAGGAGGGGGAACTCAGATGCCCACAGTGCCAAGACTAGAAGGCAGCTGGGTGGTGTCTGCCAACTAGAAAATAAGATCCTAGGGCCAGGTGCAGTGGCTCATGCCTGTAATCCCAGCACTTTGGGAGGCCGAGGCGGGCAGATCACCTGGGGTTGGGAGTTCGAGACCAGCCTGATGAGCATGGAGAAACCCCGTCTCTACTAAAAATACAAAAAATTAGCCAGGCGTGGTGGCACATGCCTGTAATCCCAGCTACTCAGGAGGCTGAGGCAGGAGAATCACTTGAACCTGGGAGGCGGAGGTTGCAGTGAGCTGAGATCGCACCATCGCACTCCAGCCTAGGCAACAAGAGCAAAACTTCGTCTCAAATAAATAAATAAATAGAAAATGACATCCTAGGCCACCCTCTGCAGTGTTCCAGGGCCTGGTGGGCACCTAATAAGGATGGAGTTCTAGAGACCTTGCCTCCTCCCCATCCTGGTGTCCAGGACTGCTGCCACCCTCTGCCTCATAGCCTGACTGGTTTTCCTTTTTCCTGGAGGCTGCAGTGGGAGCTGCCTTTCTGTGAGGTTTCATGGGGAGGCTGGGCCAGCAGCTGTCAGGAGAAAGGCACCAGGGACCCAGGACAGAGGAGGGAGAGAGGCCCTCCCCATGGTGACCTTGCTGCCATCCACCTGCAGAGACACACCCATCTTTCAAAGGAGGCCACAGAGGTGTCACAGGTGGAAGCAGTGTGGACAGAAGCTGGGAAGAGGTACCTCCCAGAGCTCCAAGCTGCCCTCCTAGGGTGGGTGGTGGCCCCCAGGGTGATGGAGAGCCCAGGAGGCTGTGGCAGAGGCTGTTTTCCAAAACTGAGAGATCACAGTTGTGGGGGGCACATGGCAATATGTTCAAGCTTATGTACAAGGCATTTGAGGTCAGGGCATAGAAAAATACTGAGGCGCTGCGTGGATGTTATTTGTGCATGGGAATGAAACTCCTTGACTTTGAAAACAGGACAGGGAGTGGAGTGTGTGGTGTGATAAGGAACGCTGAAACCAGCCTCCTGAGAATGCGGTTTAAGTGCTTTTACAACACCACAGTTGTCTCATGACCCGACCTCAAAAAAGCCATCTAGTGGATGTTTGTGGTTTAACAAGCCTTTTCAATAAATACTTGGTGGACGGATGCTGGGGCCAACTCTCTCAGAAGAGCTGCTCCACCCAGCCCACTCAGCTGGAATTGTCTGAGAACTCATTCTTTGCGTTCACTGCAAGCTATAAGCTCTGCAAGTGGTACCCCCGATGTGACCGCCTTGAAGTTACGTGTGAAGGAGGAGAGCTCGTCAATTTTTGAGGAATCCCTGTAAAGAACAGTCCTGACTCCCATCAGGACTACAGGACCCATGTGTAAACTACCAAAAGTTAAGTTATCATAAGTCAAGAAATGACCAAAGAGCAGAAAATATTTTTTAAAACAGTGCAGGCCGGGCGCGGTGGCTCAAGCCTGTAATCCCAGCACTTTGGGAGGCCGAGACGGGCGGATCACGAGGTCAGGAGTTCGAGACCATCCTGGCTAACACGATGAAACCCCGTCTCTACTAAAAAATACAAAAAACTAGCCGGGCGAGGTGGCGGGCGCCTGTAGTCCCGGCTACTCGGGAGGCTGAGGCAGGAGAATGGCGTAAAAACCCGGGAGGCGGAGCTTGTAGTGAGCTGAGATCTGGCCACTGCACTCCACCCTGGGCGACACAGCGAGACTCCGTCTCAAAAAAAAACAAAACAAACAAACAAACAAAAACAGTGCAACAGCTACTTAAGGCTATCCAGTGCACTGTAGAGCCTGGAGCTCTACATAAGCTTATGCTTTTAATTCAGCAAGAATGTCCTTAGTTTCCTGATCAAAGAGCCTTAGATTTAAAGTTATAAGAGCAAGTAAGTCATTGCCTGAAAAGAGGATATGAGCAAAGTCATTTTACTAATGGTACTATTTTGACCACCTAGGCGCTAGTACTCTCTGCCTTGTATCCTCTTTATCTGCCAGATCCCGGTGAGTTAGACCACCCATTATGTCCACCTGAAAGGAATTCAGAAGATTTAAAAGGAGAGATTCCTCTCCCGCTTCATTCCCCTCTTTTTTTTTTTTTTTTTTGAGACGGAGTCTCGCTCTGTCGCCCAGGCTGGAGTGCAGTGGCGCGATCTCGGCTCACTGCAAGCTCCGCCTCCCAGGTTCACGCCATTCTCCTGCCTCAGCCTCCTGAGTAGCTGGGACTACAGGCTCCCGCCACCTCGCCCGGCTAGTTGTTTTTTTTTGTATTTTTTAGTAGAGAGGGGTTTCACCGTGTTAGCCAGGATGGTCTTGATCTCCTGACCTCGTGATCCGCCCGGTCTCGGCCTCCCAAAGTGCTGGGATTACAGGCTTGAGCCACCCCGCCCGGCCCGCTTCATTCCCTTCTATGGGGAGCAAAGAAGAGACTCTTTCTAGTGAGGAAAAACAGAAACCAGAACAGGAAGGAGGTGCTCCTCTCTCTACTTCATTCCCTTCTGTAAGGCATAAGGAAGATATTTTTTCCAGTGAAGGTAAGGACAGACCAGAGCCTTTTCCTCCCCCTATAGAAAAGCCACTGCCCTCCTTTCCTCCTACTTTTTTTTTTGAGACGGAGTCTCGCTCTGTCGCCCAGGCTGGAGTGCAGTGGCCAGATCTCAGCTCACTGCAAGATCCGCCTCTCGGGTTCATGCTATTCTCCTGCCTCAGCCTCCCGAGTAGCTGGACTACAGGTGCCCGCCACTACGCCCGGCTAATTTTTTGTAATTTTTAGCAGAGACGGGTTTCACCGTGTTAGCCAGGATGGTCTCGATCTCTTGACCTCGTGATCTGCCCCTCTCGGCCTCCCAAAGTACTGGGATTACAGGCTTGAGCCACCGCGCCCGGCCCCTCCTACCCTTAAAAGCACCTGCATTCGTTGGCCCTGTTCAAGCAACAGTGCCTTTCTTCGCCCTTAAGGAGATTGGAGGGCGCCCATAGGACAATTCTTAGATAAGCCCCCCAGTCAGTGAACATCTGTATGATCATGTGGCCGTGTCTCCTCAACAAACTTCCCTGCTGGAGAGGTGCCTCCAGGAAGGAAAGAAAGTGGCTGGTAATTCTTGTCCTTTGCCAAGTAAGATCAGCTCAAGAACATGTTTATTAGAGTCATGTTATAAATCCCCATTTTTAATGCTATTACATAGTAGGAGGCTGACCTGCCTTTGTCATCTGATGATACTTCTTAAACAAGAAGTCGACAGATGCCCCTGTCTTACCCCTTAACTGGAAATTTAAGATAGATTAAACTGAATTACTCATTGATTTTATTGTCTAGTAACCCCTCTTTGTTTTTTTCCACAATAGCACATAGTAAGTGTGTTACTCTCATTCCTCAGGAGTATCTTTACTATCAGCCCCAAAAGGATACTAAGCTTGCAAACTTGACCTTTATTTCTGCTGTTACCACCAATCTTACTGAAATCTCTAATGAAGCTATACAAGTGCCTAATCTTCCCAAATGCCATCCGAGTAAGGACTGGCGACATGAGTTTGAGGCCTTCCAGTAGTCGCCATGCAGACAGCCTGTGCTGCGCCAAGAGCCTCTGTTTAATAATGGCCCCTTACTTGGTTAAAGTCCCCATAGTTATCTTCTGTCTGGAAATCCGACTATTAGATTTAAGAGTCCCTCCGATAGTTCTATTACCTAGTCAAAGTATAGGCTTTCAAGACCAATATTACAACTAAAAAAGAAACACACTTTAAGCCCCGTTCATATCCAAATTCAGAGATTAAGACTTCCTTTTTTATTCAAGTTATTTCACATAGTGAGCATATTACTAGAAGTGGCAACTATACCCTCTCTTTGCATAACAATGTTACTGACACAGTCTTAATTTCTACTACGCACCCTTATGTAGTTTTGTTTAAGTAAAGTGTTCCTAACATAAAGCAAAATCGATCCTTTTATAATATTAAAGTCTCTTCCAGTAGTTAGTATGCTACACGCTTGTCTCACCAAAACGTTACACAGTGAAATATACCTATGTAATGATCTTAAAACGGTGTGCAAAACTGTGGCTGCCTGTAAATTTAACCCAGAGCTAAGAAAGAGATTCCACCCTGCAGCTATTTAGAAAAGCACTGTCTCATACACACACAAAAAAAGATTTCTGGCCACTTTAATTGCCTTTTTAGTCTCAGCTATTATTATATCAGCAACTGCCGCTACTGCAGCTGTTTCTCTAACGGAATCTACTCACACAGTCTCAGTTCTGAACCATATAGTATATAATGTAATCCATGAATTTCAACAAGTAAACATTAATAAAACTATTCTGTCTCGCCGAGAGGCTCTTGAAGCCACTGTTAAATAGCTGAGGGATTGGTAGCAGGCATTCACTACCTGTCAAAATTTACATTGTGACTGGCAATAAAATTCTATCTATGTCACGCCTCTGCCACATAATAGCTCCCAATATGCTTAAGAGAGAGTAAAAGCACATCTGCAAAGAGCTTATCAAGACCACCTATCTTCTTAAATTTCTACTCTTCAGTGCGAGTTAAAGAAACACTTGAAGAATAGTCACAGCAATTACAAACAAGTACCCTTCAGCAATTATAAGAAGGCTTTCAATAGTTAAACCCCAAAACTGCCTTGTCTAAGTTAAACATACGTATCTAAGTGATAGCCACTATACTTACTCTTTTTTGTATCTGTTTGCTAGGCATCTGCAGATGGTTCTGTGCTGCCACCCAACCCATCCATGACCAGAGAAGAACAATAGAAGCTTACCTTGCATTAGATGACCAGCATGCTCTAAGAATTAAAGAAGGGGGAGATATGGGGGGGCGCACGGCAACTTATTCAAGCTTATGTACAAGGCATTTGAGGTCGGGGCATAGAAAAATACTGAGGCACTGTGTGTATGTTATTTGTACATGGGAATGAAACTCCTTGACTTTGAAAACAGGACAGGGAGTGGAGTGTGTGGTGTGATAAGGAACACTGAAAACAGCCTCCTGAGAACGCGGTTTAAGTGCTTTTACAAGGTCACAAGTGTCTCACGATGCCACCTCAAAAAAGCCATCTAGTGGATGTTTGTGGTTTAACAAGCCTTTTCGATAAATAGATGCTAAGTCGGACTCTCAGATCAGCTAACCCTGCCCTGGGCCCGCTCAGCTGGAATTGTCTGAGAACTAATTCTTGGCATTCACTGCGGGTTATAAGCTCTGCAACAGTGACAGTGCTGCCCACTGCCAGACAGTGCCTTCTGAAAGGTGACCTTCACAGCCCAAGCACACCATCACCTGCCTAGAATAACCAGGTGGACAGAGGCAAGCAGGGAGGGACTCAGGGTGAGAAAACCCAAGTGTGTGGTCAAGGGCAGGGGCCGAGGTTCAGCTGAGCTGGAAAATTCAGATCTTCTTTCAGAATGTGCGTCTCTCCTGGGATCTGGGAAGGAATGAAGCCAGCCATGATTGAAGCCTCCACCAGTGCAAAGTGAGGAGCGGGGTAGGGCTCTGCATGAGGCTGAGTGCTGACCCCTGACAGAGCTGATCCTGACCTTTGACAGGCTCATCCCCGTCCCCTAGGTGCAGGCAGAGGCCAGGGACCCCAACTTCAGGCAGAGGTTGGTAGCAGGTTTCCTGCCTCCTGCAATCCCATCCCAGGGCCCACAGGGTCCCTGGGGAGACCCAATAGGGGCTGAGTTGAGGGAGTCAGTCAGGGGGCTGCCAGGTGGAGGACAGTGTGGGACTGGGCATGAGTGGGCACTAACAGCGCAGGGTCTGGCTCTTCCTGGAGAGGTGGCAGCGGGGCACAGGCCAGCTGAGCCCCCCGATGCTCCACCCAGCTGTCAGGCACACCTGGCCCATAATCCCCCAAGCAGCCCCAGTATGGGTTCTTTCTTGATCAAGAAAAGAGGGGACCGCCGGGCGCGGTGGCTCAAGCCTGTAATCCCAGCACTTTGGGAGGCCGAGACGGGCGGATCACAAGGTCAGGAGATCGAGACCATCCTGGCTAACACGGTGAAACCCCGTCTCTACTAAAAAATACAAAAAACTAGCCGGGCGAAGTGGCGGTTGCCTGTAGTCCCAGCTACTCGGGAGGCTGAGGCAGGAGAATGGCGTGAACCCGAGAGGAGGAGCTTGCAGTGAGCTGAGATCCGGCCACTGCACTCCAGCCTGGGTGACAGAGCGAGACTCCGTCTCAAAAAAAAAAAAAAAAAGAAAAGAGGGGACCCACCTCCACCCCGACAGACGCTTGTCCTTACATACACCAGCGAACAAAAACTCTTGCTGTGCCCAAGGCCAGGGAAAGGGGGGTGATATCTCTCTACCTCACAGTGCCCCACTCCTTTTTTTTTTGAGACAAAGTCTTGCTCTGTTGCCCAGGCTGGAGTGCAGTGGCATGAACTTGGCTCACTGCAAACTCCGCCTCCCAGGTTCAAGCGATTCTCCTGCCTCAGCCTCCTGAGTAGCTGGGACTACAGGCAGCCACCACCACACCCAGCTAATTTTTGTATTTTTAGTAGAGACGGGGTTTCACCATGTTGGTTAGGCTGGTCTCGAACTCCTGATCTCATGTCCACCTGCCTTGGCCTCCCAAAGCACTGGGATTACAGGTGTGAGTCACCACGCCCAGCCCATAGCATCCTTTTTTTTTTGCCGGAAAACCCACCTTACCCCCACAAGGTGCTGATGTCAACCAGGATCCCACATGCCAAGAACAGGCCACTGCTGTAGCCCAAAGGCTACTGAATCCTGTGGGGGCTTGTTGAGCCTAGGGAGCATTTTCCAGCCACATAGTCTTTGTGATTCTGTCACTCACTGGCCCTGTGCCTCAGTTTCTCCCACCATGGCACAAGATAAAAATCCCTTCCTGGCCGGATGCAGTGGCTCACGCTTGTAATCCCAGCACTTTGGGAGGCCGAGGCGGGTGGATCAGGAGGTCAGGAGATCGACATCATCTGGGCTAACAGGGTGAAACCCCGTCTCTACTAAAAATACAAAAAATTAGCCGGGCGTGGTGGCGGGCGCCTGTAGTTCCAGCTACTCAGGAGGCTGAAGCCGGAGAATGGCGTGAACCCAGAAGGCGGAGCTTGCAGTGAGCCGAGATCGCACCACTGCACTCCAGCTTGGGCCACACAGCAAGACTATCTCAAAAAAAAAAAAAAAAAATCCCTTCCTGAATACCAGGGTACCCAAACAGGCTACCACACCCCATTAAATGGCCGCAGCATGTGAAAGTCGGGGGTGAGAGATGCTCCCTTCCCTAGGTCTCTTGCCCCAGGTCTGATGTCCATCAGGCTATGCCAGGCCAGCCTGCTTGGGAGGGGCACATCCCCTGCTGGGGAACCCTGGTTTCCAGTCCCAGGTCACTACAGTTAAGAACCCCCAACACATTGTGGGAGGCACGGGGGTTGGATGGAGGAGGAGAAAGGCTTCATCATAAGGGCCTTGGGTCGATCCCCAGAGGACAAGAATCAAATTCAGACTGCTATCAGAAGCTGACCACCCAAAGGGGTTTGGATTTTGGGGTGAAAGGAGGCCCTGCTGTCAGGAAACAAAATCATTTTGTTTTGGGCTCTGCAGCTGGCTTGGGTAGGAAACTTGTTGCCAGCTATGAGCTTTAATTGAGCCTAAATGGAGGAGGGGCCCGGAAAGGACTCTGAAGCAAAAGGTGAGATTCCTGCCTTCCTGCCTCCCCAACTCACTCCCCAAAAGTAGACACTGGGCAGCAAAGTTTCTTAACAAAGTCAGGAAAGAAAAAAATCCAGAGACCAGGCAGGCTAATAAACCCTTAGCAGGAATATCTGACCTCATCAGCCAAATGGCTCTGCCATATTCATGGTCTTGGACAGGTGAGGAAACTGAGGTTCAAGGAGGACAGCAAGAGTCTGGCCAGGAATCTGGCAGCCTGGAGCCCTAAAGGTCCCGGCAGACATCGCCCTCCAATTCCTTTCAATCCCCAACCCCCACCACCACCCTTCCGCCAACCAGGCGGCTCCACTCCCAGCTTATTCACCCTAAAATCAGTCAGGGGCCTGCTGGGCCAGCTGCCCTCCTCCAATCCCCTTCACTCACCAGTCCAGGGCCTCCCTGCACATGGTTGTCAGGCTGGGGATGGGGGTGTCAGCCACCCCCTTGCCCAGGCTGGAGGTTGCTTGTTCCCAGGGGGAGGGTCCTTGGTAGCCTCCTCCAGGCCACTCCTCTCTGGTTGGTAGCCAGGAGTCTGGCAGCGCGTGTGCAGGGCAGATGGCCCCCGGAGCCCTTGGCGATGTGGCGAGCGGTTGCCAGGGCCACACCTCGGAGACTGCGGCGTCTTTGCAAGGTGGGTCTGGAGCTCCGTCTCCTTCCCTGGCTTCGGGGCCCCTCCTAGAAGACCCTCCTGGTCTCGCAGGACCCTGACTGCCGGCAGCCCCACACTCCGGAGACATGACCCTTACCTCTGCCTGGCGTTGGGTGTGCACTCCATGGGGCAGAAAAATCCCTTAGCCCACCCGTCTTGAGAGTAGGGTAGGGGCCGTGGTGGCACTAGAGAGTGTCACCGCGTCGTGCTGGCCACTGTTGGGCAGGGGCTGGACTTCAGTTAAACCCGCTCATCCAGCCTTCAAATTCCAGCCTCTGGCTTTGGGGAATCTGGCCAGGACCCGGGGCCTAGAGGCAGGGTCTGTGGATGCCACGGGCCAGGCTCCCCTCACACTTGGGTGGTGGCCCCGCGGCTGCGGGCGCCACACACACCGCTGTGCTCGCTCAAGAGGTGACCATCTGGAGCAGTGGCAGCAGAACCCGGGACTCACCTGGCAGTGGCACGCCCACGCAGCCTTTTCCCCAACCAGGCGCCCGGAGTGTCAAGTTCCCCGCCTGCCGCCACCCCCGTAACCCTCGCTTCTCCTGGCTCAGGGGCTCCAAGGTGGTGCCGCCACCAAGGCCACGGCCAGGTTGAGCACGCAGCAGGGCGGGTGTCCCGGTCCTCAGACTCCCCGCGGGCAGACAACTCCCACGTCCGCTCGGGAACCGGCGGGAGGAATGACCCCACCCCCGGAATCTGGGGGAGGAGGAGGGCGGATCCTTACATAGGCTGGCGTGGGCCGGTTGCGTCTTCCCGGAATTCTCCCAGCCCCGCCAACCCTAGGGCTTCTGGGCCGCCTGGCTCCGCCTCCTCCCCGCCACGGTCCCTCCCAGGAGGCCGCAGAGCCTTCCGGGGGCAGCGGGGACCAACTTCCTAGAGCGGGAACCACGGCGCTCCCCGACGGCAAGGGCCACCGCTAGTCCCAGCCACGCGACACTCCGACTCCTCCGCGCCCGCTCGGTCCCACGGCTGGGAACCCCCAGTGCGGCCATGCAACCCACTGGACCCTGCCCAGACCACCTAGGCCCCGCGCTCTTAGGCGCCAGACACTGCCCTGCTGGTGGGGGGGGACCGGTGTGTATGTGTGTCCGGACTATTGAGTAAAAGAAGTGGCTGGTTTCCCCAAAGGTAGGGACTCCTTTGAAGTTTTATTTATTTTTTCTTATTTACTTAAAACTGGTAGAGTTTAATTATTTAGACGTACCCATGATCATGTCAGTACATTTCAGCACTTTTTTTTTTTCTTTTTTTTTGAAACGAAGTCTCGCCCTGTCTCCAGGCTGGAGTGCAGTGGAGGGATCTCAGCTCACTGCAACCTCCGCCTCCCTGGTTCAAGCGATTCGACGGCCTCAGCCTCCGGAGTCACTGGGATTACAAGCATGCGCCACCATGCCTAGCTAATTTTTGTGTTTTTAGTAGAGACGGTTTCACCTTGTTGACCAGGATGGTCTTGATCTCCTGACCTCGTGATTCGCCCGCCTCGGCCTCCCAAAGTGCTGGGATTACAGGCGTGAGCCACCGCGCCCGGCCGAGCACGCTTTTACTAGTTTTTGTCGGTTAGTCCTTTTGTTTCTGTTTTTAAGGAGAATTTAAAATTCTACCTGAAATCAGTAAAGTAACTTCAGAAAAAATTTAATGAGAAAAGAGTGGTTTTCAGGAAGAACTGATTATCTCGGGCTAATGTAAAACAGTCTGGCACAGTGATTTAGAATCTCAAATATTCTGACGTGTCAAATTGAAGCCATGTTTAAAAAATCCGTGTTACAGCTATTATATTATTTTTCAATGCTACTCTTTGCCCTGGAAGGAAGCCATGCATTCCTCATAATCCACGCAACCTGGAGAGCTGGCTACAACGCCCTTCGAATATTACATTTTATTTATTTATTTATTGAATGGAGTCTCGCTCTGTTACTATTGATTGATTGATTGATTGATTGAGGAGTGTCGCTCTGTCTTCCAGGCTGGAGTGCAGTGGCACGATCTCAGCTCACTGCAACCTCCGCCTCTCGGGTTCAAGCGATTCTCCTGCCTCAGCCTCCTCCTCGGAGTAGCTGGGACTGGAGGCACGTGCCACCACGCCCGACTAATTTTTTGTGTTTTTAGTAGAGACAGGGCTTCACTGTGTTAGCCAGGATGGTCTCCATCTCCTGATGTCAGGTGATCAGCCTGCCTTGGCCTCCCAAAGTGCTGGGATTACAGGCGTGAGCCACCGGGCCCAGCGGAAGACATTTTAGTGAGGTGGACCAGGAATACGAAAAAGTCTTTTAGCTTTTCCTGTGCCTTTATAGTCTGAAAGACTGTTCAGAAAGTATAATTTGGGTATGTTAGGTCTTCATTCTGTTGGGGGTTCTAAAAAGTAATATATGTAATGTACGTAATCCATGGTAGATGTTCATTTCTTTTTGCTGAATTTTAAGTGTTTGTTACATATCTTAGATAATATTTCTTTCCAGATAGGTGTTTTGAAAATGTTTTTCTTCTAGTCTGTGCCTTTTCTTATTCGAATGAGACCCATGCCTTTCACAGTTTTTGTTTTTAAATTTCAATGAAGAATAGCATATTATTGCTCTATTTAAGAACATCTAGATTTTTTTCCTGTTTTCTTCTAGTTTCATTGTTTTGTGTTTACATTTAGGTCTATGATACATTTTGAGATAATTTTTGTTTTTGAGATGGAGTTTTGCTCTTGTTGCCCAGGTAATGGCACGATCTTGGCTCACCTCAACCTCTGCTTCCTGGGTTCAAGCGGTTCTCCTGCCTCAGCCTCCCTAGCAGCTGGGATTACAGGCATGCACCGCCACGCCCAGCTAATTTTGTGTTTTTAGTAGAGACGGGGTTTCACCGTGTTGGTCAGGCTGGTTCCAACTCCTGACCTCAGGTGATCTGCCTGCCTGAGCTTCCCAAAGTGCTGGGATTACAGGCATGAGCCACCGTGCTTGCCCTTGAGATAATTTTTGAGGAGTGCAAAACTATGCCTAGATTCAATTTTTTTGCATGTGGATGTCCAGTTGTTACAGCACCATTTGTTAAAAGACTATTTTTTCTCCATTGTATTGCTTTTTATTCTTTGTGAAAAATCAGTTAACTGTATTTTTGTAGATCTTTGAGATTTGTATTTGTTCCTTTGATCAATTTGTGGATTATTTTGCCAATACAATGTCTCATGATTACTACAGATTTATAATAAGTATTGAAGTTGAGTAATAACAGTCCTGTTACTTTGTTATTTTTCAATATTGTATGGGTTTTGGTTTTTTCTCTTCATATGTTAGAAAGTGTTCTCAAAATCCACAACGTAATTTCCTTGGGTTTAGATTGGGATTGTGTTGATCTACAGATGAAGCTGAGAAATGACATCTTGACAATACTGAGTTTTCTTGTATGTGAGAAGAGAATATTTCTTCTGTGAAATACAGATTACACTCTGTGAAATACATGCTTCTTATTTGAATAAGACAAGGCTCAGACTGGAAGAAAAATATTTTCAAAATACCTATAAATTGTATATAGTTATTGAATTTTTTCATCAGAATTATAGTTTTTATAAAAATGATCTTGAATATATTTTGTTAGGTTTATATGTGTTTCATTTTGAAAAGTGATCATTTAAATGTTAAGGCATTTAAAATTTCAAATTTGACTTGTTCATTCCTGCTATATTGGAAACAATTTACTTTTGTAAATCTTGTTCTCTGTACCCTTATTGTAATTACTTATTAGTTCCAGATTTTTTTAGGTTGATCATTTTGGATTTACTATATAGACAATCCAGTCATCTGCAGAAAATGGCAGTTTTATTTTATCCTTCGCAAGCAGTATACACTTTCCTCCCCTGTGTTATACTATACACATTTTCAGTAAAATGCTGAGATGGAGTGCTGATAGAGGACATGGCTGACCGGATCCTGATCTCGGCAGGATAACTTCTAGTTCTCACCATCTAGGTTATGATGGTAGCTGTTGGTTTCTTTTTGTTTGTTTGTTTGAGATGGAGTCCCACTCTATTGCCCAGGCTGGAGTGCAGTGGCATGATCTCAGCTCATTGCAACATCCACCTCCCAGGTTCAAGCAATTCTCCTGCCTCAGCCTCCTGAGTAGCTGGGACTACAGGCACTCGCCACCACACCTGGCTAATTTTTTTTTTTTTTTTTTTTTATTTTTTTTTGAGACGGAGTCTTGCTCTGTCACCCAGGCTGGAGTGCAGTGGCCGGATCTCAGCTCACTGCAAGCTCCTCCTCTCGGGTTCACGCCATTCTCCTGCCTCAGCCTCCCGAGTAGCTGGGACTACAGGCACCCGCCACTTTGCCCGGCTAGTTTTTTGTATTTTTTAGTAGAGACGGGGTTTCACCGTGTTAGCCAGGATGGTCTCGATCTCCTGACCTCATGATCCGCCCGTCTCGGCCTCCCAAAGTGCTGGGATTACAGGCTTGAGCCACCGCGCCCGGCCTCACCTGGCTAATTTTTTATTTTTAGTAGAGATGGGATTTCACCATGTTGGTCAGGCTGATCTCGAATTCTTGACCTCAGGTGATCAGCCCGCCTCGGCCTCCCAAAGTGATGGGATTACAGGCATGAGCCACCACGCTCAGCCAGCTGTTGGGGTTTTAAAAACTATTCTGTATAAAGTTGAGGAAGTTCCCTTCTGTTCATTCTTTGCTCAGTCTTTTAACCACGAGTAGGTACTGGATGTTTTCAAATGTTTTTCTCTCCATTTATATTCTCATGTTATTTTTCTTCTTTGGTCTCCATGGAATAGACTGCATTAATTGTTTTTTAAAAGTTAAAATGTATTTGCATTATCTGAAAGAAATCCAAGTTGTCCATAATGTGTAATTGTTTTTGTACCTTGCTGAATTTGAATTGCTAGTATTTTGTTGAGGTTTTTGCATGTATATTTATAAGAGATATTGGTCTGTGGTTTTATTTTCTCGTAATGTCTTTGTCTGGTTTGATGTAGGTTAATGCTGGTCTCATGTAGAGTTAGGAGGTATTCTCTCTTCTCCTGTCTTCTGTAAGAAATTGAAGATAATTGATATTATTATTATTTCAGATGGAGTTTCCCTCCTGTTGCCCAGACTGGAGTGCAGTGGCATGATCTCGGCTCACTGCAGCCTCCTCCTCCTGGGTTTGAGCAATTCTCCTGCCTCAGGCTCCTGAGTAGCTGGGAGTACAGGCATCCATCGCCACGCCTGGCTAATTTTTTGTAGTTTTAGTAAGTAGAGATGGGGTTTCACCATGTTGGCCAGGCTGGTCTTGAACTCCTGACTTCAGTGATCCACCCACCTCAGCCTCCCAAAGTGCTGGGATTACTGGCATGAGCCACCATGCCTGGACAATGAATTGGTATTATTTCTTATTTTAAAATTTGGTAAAATTGACTTTTATGCTGGGGGTCAGAAGTAGACGATGTAAAATGGAGGAGGACAGGCAGAGCTGGGAAGTTTCTATTCTGGGGATGGGTATCTTGGACCAGCGTTGAGTTCTAGCCTCCCCACCCCTTGGCAGGGCATCTCTGGCCCCATCCACAGATTTTTTTTTTTTTTTTTTTTTTGAGATGGAGTTTAGCTCTTGTTGCCCAGGCTGGAGTGCAATGGCATGATCTTGGCTTATTGCAAACTCTGCCTCCCAGGTTCAAGTAATTCTCCTGCCTCAGCCTCCCGAGTAGCTGGGATTACAGGCACCTGCCACTATGCCTGGCTAATTTTTGTATTTTTAGTAGAGATGGGGTTTCACCATGTTGGCCAGGCTGGTCTCCTGACCTCAGGTGATCCTCCTGCCTCGGCCTCCCAAAGTGCTGGAATTACAGGTGTGAGCCACCACGTCCAGCCAGATATGTTTTTTTCTGCTTTTTTTTTTTTTTTTGAGATGGAGTCTCACTTTGTCGCCCAGGCTGTAGTGCAGTGGCATGATCTCGGCTCACTGCCACCTCCGCTTCCCAGGTTTGAGCAATTCTCCTGCCTCAGCCTCTGGAGTAGCTGGGACTACAGGCACCCATTACCATGCCCAGCTAAGTTTTGTATTTTTAGTAGAGACGGGGTTTCACCACACTGGTCAGGCTGGTCTTGAACTCCTGACCTCAGGTGATCCGCCTGTCTCGGCCTTCCAAAGTGCTAAGCCCCCGTCATTCCTCTCATGGGACACATAAGATGTATGGAACCCAAAGTTCTGTCTATCTCTCCTCAGCCACAGTTTATATATTCTTCCCATACTCTTGGGTGACAGGAGGTTTTGCTTCTGGACCTGAAGTCCACCCAGTTTATAGTTGGCCCTGGACTCTGTAACCCTGATCAGAATCTGAGAGGATGCATCCATACATAGAGGAGGTCATGAGGGCCTCTCTGAGGCGGGTGGATCACCTGAGGCCAGGAGTTTGAGACCAGACTGGCCAACATGGTGAAACCCTGTCTCTACTAAAAATACATTTCACATTCTCTGAAAATGACCTTTTGATGTCTACTTGGAGTGTCTGAGTCCCCGAATAGAATTGAGGCCCAGAGAACGTTGCTGCTTCAGTCACTAAATTATGCCAAAGTTCTAGAAAAGTGACTGGACTGCACAAAGTAAGTACTTAAGATATGTGTGTTGAGTGAATGAACCCCAACCAAAACATTCCTAGCTATCTGAGTCAGCATGGAAACTCTCTTTCAGTGCCCTGATCTATCTATATCAAGGACAAAGACCAGCTAAAAAAATATATCAAACCTCCTTACAAAATCTAAAAACAGATTTGCTTTTTATATGTTTTCAATACAAAAAGTAAAGGTTGTGGCAAAGTATTTAATTATTGTTTATACCTTAGTGCAGGGGCCCCAACTTTCAGGTTGTGAACCAGTACTGTTCCATGGCCTGTTAGAAACCAGGCTACACAGATTCTCACAGAAGCAAAAACTCTACTGTGAACTGTCCATTCAATGGATCTAGGTTGTGCACTGCTCATGACAATCTTGGTCCATGGAAAAATTGTCTTATATGAAACCAGTCTCTGGTTCCAAAAAGTTTGAAGACTGCTGCCTTAGTAAACATCAGAGAGCTTATACTACAGAAACTCTGTACATGTAATGAATGTGGAAATAATTTTCTCCAAATTATACATCTAAAAACCAATGTTCACATTAAAAAAGATTTAGGGATGTAATACATGTGAGGAAGTAGTAAAAATATCAAGTCTGTGGGATGCGGTGTCTCATGCCTGTAATTCCAGCACTTTGGGAGGCTGAGGCAGGCAGATCACCTGAGGCCAGGAGTTTGAGACCAGCCTGGCCAACATGGTGAAACCCTGTCTCTACTAAAAATACAAAAATTAGCTGGGCACGGTGGCAGGTGCCTATAATCCCAGCTACTTGAAAGGCTGAGGCAGGAGAACTGCTTAAACCTGGGAGGCGGAGGTTGCAGTGAACTGAGATCACACCATTGCACTGCAGCCTGGGCAACAGAGCAAGACTCCAGCTCAAAAATAAATACAAAAACATCAAGTCCAGTGTCTCTGCCTATAATTCTAGCATTTTGGCAGGATGAGGTAGAAAGATCACTTGAGGCCAGAATTTTGAGACCAGCCTAGGCATCATAGCAAAACACCCTTCTCTATAAAAAAGAAATAAAAACTCATTATAAAAAAAGTAAATAAACATCAGAGTATCACACAAAAAAGTACTAACACTTCAAAGTTTTATGCTAAACAAGAGTATTTGAGATAGGAAACAATCCAAAATCTAAACAATTAGAAAACTTGTTTGTATGTTTTAGAGAATTAAGACATTAATATTTGGACAGATATATTTATATTCAATGAATAGTTATTCTGTATTGATAGTATTTGAGATTTGTGGAAAGTAATGATTATTGATGTAATTAAACTCTCACATCAGTGGATGCAATGCCTACATTTCTAGTGTTTATAAGAAAACATGTTGCTACATGTTTTGAGACCAGCCTGGCCAACATGGTGAAACCCTGTCTCTACTAAAAATACAAAAATTACCTTACCCTACCGTTGCTGCTTCAGAGCTATGAGAGGCCATTCTGTATTAGGGGGGCATCATTAGTATGATGGAAGCTTAGTGGGAAATGTAAAATTCATGAAGAAAATCTTTTTATTTTTGAGACGGAATCTCGCTCTACTGCCCAGGCTGCAGTGCAGTGGCACGGTGTCAGCTCACTGCAACCTCTGCCTCCTGGGTTCAAGTGATTCTCTTGCCTCAGCCCCCTAAGCAGCTGGGATTACAGGTGTGTGCCACCACGCCTGGGTAATTTTTGTATTTTTAGTAGAGACGGGGTTTTGCAATGTTGGCCAGGCTAGTCTTGAACTCCTCGAACTCCTGACCTCAGGTGATCTGCCCGCCTTGGCCTCCCAAAATGCTGGGATTACAGGCGTGAGCCACTGCGCCCAGCCTCATGGAGAAAAATTTAAGGAAAGTTGCCCCTTGTTGTTGACGTATAACAGGGATGCAGGTCACCATGAGGTCAGTGTTCAGGGCATCATTTTTCTTTACTAATGTAAGAGAGAAACATTCTGAATGTTTGAAATACATAATTATATGAATTTCTCCTCATTAAAAAAAAAAACTGACCAATTTCCTAAAATACCAATATCTTTTTTTTTTTTTTTTTTTTTTTTGAGATGGAGTCTCATTCCGTTACCCAGGCTGAAGTGCAGTGGCATGATCTTAGCTCACTGCAACCTCCGCCTTGTGAGTTCAAGTGATTCTCCTGCCTCAGTCTTCTGAGTAGCTGGGACTACAGGCACATGCCACCACACCCGGCTAATTCTTGTATTTTTAGTAGAGATGGGGTTTCACCATATTGGCCAGGCTGGTCTTGAACTCCTGACCTCATGATCCGCCCACCTCATCCTCCCAAAGTGTTGGGATTACAGGCATGAGCCACCGCGCTCGGCCAAAAATGTTTCTTATTGGCTGGGTCCAGGTATGAGAGTCATCATCGTGCCTGTGAGCTTGGTCCAAAAATGAATGACCATCCCACCTGTGTCAAGATTCACATAGGAGAGCCGCAGTTCCAACTGCCAAGTATGTTTGGCTATAAAATTGGGGACCTCACTAGTGAGCTGTGTCCATGTGTAAGAGTAACAATCCTAACTTTCGGCTGGGTGTGCATGAGAGCCACAATGTGTTAACTCTACCACTTGAGAGTTTTATGTGATATGCTTGAGAGTCACAAATCTCTGTGACTTTCGTACAAGTATGAGATCCATGACCTTACCTATTTCCTTAAGGCTAGCTATGAGAGTCAGAATGTCTCTTGTTCGCTGGGTCCAGGTATAAGAGTCATCACTGCCTGTGAGCAGGGTCCAGCTAAATCTCACGGTTCCCCCTGTGGGCTTGGCTCAGGCAGAAGAGCTACATCACCTGAAGTCTGGGCCCATGTATCTGTCACAATCTCTCCTATGGTCGAGGCCCAGCAGAAGAGTCACATCACCTAGGCGCGGGGCCCAGGTATATTACAATCCCCGGTTTGGCAGGTCCCGGGCAAGATAGCCACATCACCTAGGTACTGGGCCCAGGTACGTGTCACATTCCCTCCTGTTGCTTGGGCTCATGCTGGAGATTCATATCACCTAGGTTCTGGAATTAGCCATACATCACAATCCCACCTATGGCCTTGGCCCAGGCAGAAGAGTTACATCGCCTAGGTACTGAGACCACGTGTATGCCACAATCTCCGCTACGGGCAGGTCCCAGGTGAGAGAGCCACGTCGTCTAGGTGCTTAACCCTGGTATATTGTCCAGTCTCTTCTGTCGGCTTGGCCCAGGTTAGATATATACATACACCTCCCATAGGTGCCGAGTCTGGGTATGTGTCGCAATACTTCCTGTGAGCTGGGCTCAAGCTAAAGACTCACATCATCTAAGTGCTGGGCCCAGGTATATGTCACAATGCCCCTTGTGACTTTGGCCAGGCATGAGAGTCAGAACACATAGGTGCTTGGTTCAACTATATGCCACTATCCCATTTGTGGCCTTGACCTAGGTGAGAGAGTCGCATGACCTGTGGGC
The DNA here is from genome assembly GCF_003255815.1 of Theropithecus gelada. NCBI lineage: Eukaryota > Metazoa > Chordata > Mammalia > Primates > Cercopithecidae > Theropithecus > Theropithecus gelada. The sequence goes on along the minus strand of NC_037687.1, from coordinate 20,142,693 downwards.
TGGGCCCAGGTGTATGTCACAATCTCCCCTGTGGATTGGGCCCATGCAGGACAGCCACATCACCGTAATTCCTGAGCCCAGGTATATGTCAGTCCCCCCCCGAGAACTTGACCTAAAAAAGGCTCAAATCACCTCAGTACTTGGCCCAGTTTTATGTAATCCCACTTGTGGCTTTAGCCTAGGCAGCGGAGTCACATGTCTTAGATGCTGAGCTAAGAAATCTGTCAAAATCTTTTTTGTGTTTTAGGTCCGGGCAAAGTGTAACATCACCTAGGTGCTGGGTCCAGGTACATGCCACAATCTACCCTCTGGGCAGGATCCAGGAGGAAGAGCAACACGACTCGGAAGATGGGTTCAGGTATGTGTCACAAGTACCTGGAGGCAGGGTCCAGGCAGGAGAGTCACATTACCTAGGTGCTGGAAGCAGGTGTGTTACAATTCTCCATTTGGACAGGGACCAGGAAGGAGAGCTCCATCACCTAGGTGATGGAAACAGGTGTATGCCCCAATTTCAAATGTGGGCAGGGATCAAACAGAAAAGTCACATCCACAGATGTGTCACGATACCTTCTTTGGATAAAATCCAGGCAAGAGACTCACGTCACCTTGGTTCTGGGTCCACTGATATGTCGCAATCCCACCTGTGGGCAGAGACAGGGCAAGAAAGTCACCTAACCTGGATGCTGGGCCAGGAATCAGTCACAATCCTTTTTGTGGGCAAAGCTGAGGCAAAAGAATTATACCACCTTGGTTCTGGGCCCAGAAATATGTTACAATTTCTGCCCAGAAATTCTGTGGGCAGGGCCCAGGAAGAAGTGTCCCATCACCTGGGTGCTTGGCCCAGCAATAAGTTACAAATTTCTCTGAGGGTAGGACCAAGGAAGAAAAGGAGGGGCATCACATAGGTGTTGGCCGCTGTAATATGTCACAGTCCCTACTGTTGGCAGAGCCCTGGCAGGAGAGGCGTATCACCTGAGTGCTGAGCCCAGCAATATGTTACAGTATCTCCTATGGGCAAGACTGAGGCAGGAGATTTACATCACCCGTGTGCTAGATCCAGTGATAGATCACCATGCACCCTGAGGACAAGGCCCAGAAAAGAGTCACATTACGTAGGTGTTGGGCCCAGCAATATACCATAATGCCCTGTGTGGGCAGGGCCCAGGCAGCAGAGTTACATCACCTGGGTGCTGGGCTCAGCGATGTGTCACAATCTCCCCCGTGAGTACAGCCCAGATAGGAAAGGAGAGTCACATCACCTAGATACTACATCCAGCAGTATAGCAAAATCCCCCATTGTGACGGGGCCCACGCAGGAGAGTCACATCACCTGAGAGCTTGGGTCCAGGTGTATCTCACAATCCTATCTAGGAGCCGGACCCAGGGAGGAGAGGCACCTCACTCAGGTGCTGGGCAAAGGTATATGTCACAACCACATCTGTGGAAAGGCCCAGAGAAGAGCTTAACAAGCCCACACACGTCCTGGCTTCAGGTATGAGAGTCGATGCCTGTGAGTTTGGTCCAAGTACATGAGTCAAAGTCTCAAGGGTTGACTGGATTTGTGCGTAAGATCCCCAATCCTGCCTGCAGAGGACTGTGTTTCAGTAAAGGAGTCACAGCCTCACCTGTGTTCTAAATCCTGGTCTGAGAGTCATTATCCAATCTATGGAAAAGATTCACGTAAGAGAGTCACAATTTCAACTTTTGACTGAATCCAGGTGTGAGATTAAGAACTTCAACAGTGGGGTGGGTTTATGAAAGAGGGTGACCATCCTTACTGCTGGTTGGGTGTGCATATGAGAGTCACAATAACTGCTGTGTGCTGGGCCACGTTATGAAACTCTCTGTATAACCCAAGGGCTCTGTACAGTGTGCAAGACAGTTGCTGTGTGCTCTAGAAACTTGTGCTGGTATGGAGCCAGGATCTTACTCATTGCCCTAGGTACAAGAGTCAACATCTCTCCTATTGGCTGGGTTCAGGTATGAAAGTCCCCATTGTCCCTGTGTGCTGTGTCCAGAAATGAGTCAGCATCACACCTGTGGCCAGGCCTATGTATGACAGTCACAATTCCAACTGTGTACTCCTGTGAGATCCAGGACCTCACCAGTGGGCTGTGTCCATGTTTGAGGGTGACAATTCTGGCAGCTGAGTGTGAATATGAGAGTCATAATCTCATCTGAGTGCTGTGTTTTTGTTTTTGTTTTTTGAGATGGAGTCTTGCTCTGTCACCCAGGCTGGAGTGCAGTGGCGCAATCTCGGCTGACTACAACCTCCGCCTCCCGGGTTCAAGTGATTCTCCTGCCTCAGCCTCCCGAGTAGCTGGGATTACAGTCATGCGCCACCACACCTGGCTAATTTTTGTATTTTTAGTAGAGACGGGGTTTCACCATGTTGGCCAGACTGGTCTCGAACTCCTGACCTCAGGTGATCTGCCCGCCTCGGCCTCCCAAAGTGCTGGAATTACAGGCGTGAGCCACCGTGCCCTGCTCCTGTGTTCTGTTACGACACTTTCTGTACCACTTAAGGGCTTTATATGGTATGTGTGAATGTCATAATCCTCTGTTATCTTCATAAAAGTAGGAGACCCAGGACCTTACCAGTTGCCCTAAACGTATTTATGAGAGTCAAAATCCCTCCTATTGGCTGGGTACAAGAATGAGAGTTATTTTCACAGCTGTGAGTTGAGCTCAGGCATGTCACACTCTCACCTGTGGGAAGGAACAAGGCAAAAGAGTCACATCCCCTAGGTGCTGGGCCCAGTGTTATGTCACAATTCCTCCTGTAGGCAGGGCCCAGGCAGGAGACGTGAGTTACCTCACCTAGGTGATGGAACCAGTGATATAATTCCTTCTGTGGGCCAGGCCCAGGCAGGAGTGTCATCTCCCCTGTATACTGTGCCCAGAAATATGTCACAATCTTTTGTGCATAAGGCCCCCCAAAATAAGTGAAATGACCTAGATTTTAGGCCCATAGATCTGTCACAAAGCCTTCTGTGGGCAGAGCCTAGGCAGGAAAGTGATATATCACTGGATGCAGCATGTAGGTGATGTCACTCTCCTTCCTGAACTCTGTCCCCAAGGGACATTGTGACACATCACAGGGCACAGCACACAGGTGATGTGACTTTTTTTTGCCTGGGCCCTGATCTCAGGGGGCATTGTGACATATCGCCTTGCCCAGTACCCAGGGCAGGTATTAAGCAGGAGAGGAGACTAACACCACCTAGATGCTGGGCTCAGGTACATGTCACAATCCCAGCTGTGAGCACATCCAGGGAGAAGAAGAGTAACATCTGGGTGCTGGGCCCAGTGATATGTCACAATGCAACCTGGGGCCAGGCAAAAGAGAAGGGTCACATTACCTAGGTGCTAGGCCCAGTGATGTGTCACAATCACCAATTGGGCAGGTCCTAGACAGGAGAGGAGAGTCACATCACCTAGATGCTGAGTCTGGTAATGTGTCACAGTCCCAGAGCAGGGAAGGGGCAGGAGAGGAGGTTCACATCATCTAGAAGACTGGCCCAGAGAGATGTCACAATTTCTCCTTTGGGCAGTGCTAAAGCAAGAGGGTTACGTTACTTGGGTGCTGAGCCCAGCAATATTTTACAATCCTGAGGGCGGGGCTCAGGCAGAGAGAAGATTCATATCACATGGTTGATGGGCCCAGCGATATGTCACAATGCCCTCTGTAGGCAGTGCACAGGCAGGAGAGTCACGTTACCTGGGTGCTGGGTGGAGGAAAATGTCACAATTTTCTCTGTAGGCAGGGCCCAGGCAGGAGAGGAGAGCCACATCACCTAGGTGCTGGGTTCAATGATATGTCAAATTCCCTTGAGGGCAGGGCTCAGGCAGAAGAGTCACATAACCTAGGTGCTTGGACTGAGTATATGTCACAATCCCATTTTTGGGCTTGGCCCAGGCAGGAGAGTCAAATCATTCAGATTCTGGGCAAAAATATCTTTCACAATTACACCCGCAGAAAGGTCCAGGGATGACATTTACGATCCTGCACATGTCCCGGGTTATGTATGAGAGCCAATATCTCCTGTGGGTTGGGTCCAAGAATGCAAAGCAGTCTCAGTGCTGGACTGAATCCCCGCATGAGAGCCCCAATTCTACCTGAGGTCCAAGAGTCATTATTCCACCTGTGGACCAGATCCATGTGTAAGAGTCACAATTCCAACCTTTGACTTACACTTGGCGTGACATTCAAAACCTCAACAGTGGTCTGTGTCCATCTGGAAGGGTGACAGTCCTTACAGTCAGCTGGGTGTGCATGGGAGAGTCACAATCTCTTCAGCATGGTTGTCCCTATTGACACTTTCGGTGTCACTTGAGGAATTTACATGATATGTGTGAATGTTGTCATTCTCTTTGACTTTGGTACAAGTAGGAGACCCAGGACCTTATCCATTGTTGTAAGCCAACCTATGAGAGTGAAACTCTCTTTTCTTGGCTGCGTCCAGGTATACAAGTCATTGTAGCATCTGTATACCTATGTGGGCCCAGGTATATTTAATAATCCCGCCTATGGGCAGAGATGATGCAGGAGAGTCACATCACCTAGGTTCTGGGCCCAGTGATATATTCAGGATAAATGAATTACAATTTTTGAAAGAAATGTAGTAAAACAACAGGCAGGATGCGGTGGCTCATGCCTATAATCCCAACACTTTGGGAGGCCGAGGCAGGTGAATCACCTGAGGTCGAGAGTCCAAGACCAGCCTGGCCAACATGGTGAAACCTTGTCTCTACCAAAAATGCAAAATTAGCCAGGCATGGTGGCATGTGCCTGTCGTCCCAGCTACTCAGGAGGCTGAGGCAGGAGAATCACTTGAACCCGGGAGGCGGAGGTTGCAGTGAGCCAAGATTGTGCCATTGCACTCCAGCCTGGGCAACAGAGCGAGACTTCACAGTCTCAAAATAAATAAATAAATAATAAAATACAAATAAATAAACTATTAATAATATCCAGATGAAACAGTTACCTGCATGTTCAAGTTATTTAACTTATATCATTCAAAAACTATACATTTTTATAAACGATTGAAAAACTATTAAAAGTATATCAACTTCTTGTTTTTAGTTTTAAAATACTGTCATGTGGCCGGGTGCGGTGGCTCACACCTGTAATCCCAGCACTTTGAGAGGCCGAGGTGGGCAGATAACCTGAGGTCGGGAGTTCTAGACCAGCCTGACCAACATGGAGAAACCCCGTCTCTACTAAAAATACACAATTGGTCGGGCATGGTGGTGCATGCCTGTAATCCCAGCTACTCAGGAGGCTGAGGCAGGAGAATCATTTGAACTTGGGAAGTGGAGGTTGCAGTGAGCTAAGATCACACCATTGCACACCATTGCCTGGGCAACAAGAGTGAAACTCTATTTCTAAATAAATAAAATGAAATGAAATAAAATAAGATAAAATAAAATACTGTCATTACTTCTAGTTGACATAACACAAAAATTCAGCTGTTGTTGCTGTAGAAACTAGATGTCATGGTTGACTCCACTTTACTTCCGGTCTTTCTATTTTACACAATCAAAGTAGCACACCAAAGCCGGAAATGCTACACCTTGATTGCAAACACACCAGTGACCTTCTAGTAAGAATATATGTGTGAGGATATTAACTTGAAATTCTTGGCATCTTTTGTTGAAGTACAGACTTCTATATGACAAATAATAATAATAATAAAAAAGAATTTAACACTGCAATAGAATCAGAAAAGTATTCTAACAGTACCTTCTAATCAATTATTATTTTTTCATCACCAGAATGGTTGTGATAGAGTGGTTGCAGTAGTGTGGTCATAAATAACCCATACTATGTATTTCATCATTTTTGGTATACAACCATAAGACTTTTATGCTTAAAAAAAAAATGTTTCCTTGCCAGGCGGAGTGGCTCACACTTGTAATTTCAGCACTTTGGGAGGAGGCAGACAGATCACCTGAAGTCAGAAGTTTGAGACCAGCCTGGCCAACATGGCAAAACCCCATCTCTACTAAAAATACAAAAACTGGCCGGGCGCGGTGGCTCAAGCCTGTAATCCCAGCACTTTGGGAGGCCGAGACGGGCGGATCACGAGGTCAGGAGATCGAGACCATCCTGGCTAACACAGTGAAACCCCGTCTCTACTAAAAAAAAATACAAAAAACTAGCCGGGCAAGGTGGCAGGCGCCTGTAGTCCCAGCTACTCGGGAAGGCTGAGACAGGAGAATGGCGTAAACCCAGGAGGCGGAGCTTGCAGTGAGCTGAGATCCGGCCACTGCACTCCAGCCCGGGCGACGGAGCGAGACTCCGTCTCAAAAAAAAAAAGAAAAAAAAATTAACTGAGCATGGTGGCAGATATCTGTAATTCTAGCTACTCAAAAGGCTGAGGCAGGAGATTTGCTTGAACCTGGGAGGCGGAGGTTGCAGTGAGCTGAGTTCATGCCACTGCACTAAAGCCTGGGTAACAGAGTCAGACTCCTCAAAAAAAAAAAAAAAAAAAAAAAAAAAAAAAAATTCTTTTCCTAATTCAGGAATTTAACATGATTTTCACAGCCTCACATTTTCAAAAATGGTTTATTCTAAAAAAGAAATGTGATTAAACCACATTTTCCCCCAAAAAGAGTACAGTAACAAATTATAGTGTACAGTTAATAAATAAAATATAAAGATGTATCCATTTATTTTAGCTGCATACTTGGGGATAAGACACTTTTTTGGCTATAAACCAAGAGCTGTCAGAGACATTAGCTCATAAAACTTGGGGGGACCTGGTATAAAAACATTCACCTCTATACCCAAAAGAGACATAATTCTGTGTCTTTCACTGCTAATTTCAACTATTAACCCAAAACTGGAGAAATGTAACATGCCAATATACCACAAAGCATTTTATTATTTTTATTTTAGATTCATGGGGGTACATGGGCAGTTTTGTAACTTAAGTATACTGCATGATGTCGAAGTTTGGACACTTAATAATTCCACTGTCCAGGTAGTGTACCTCATACCTGATAAGTAGTTTTTCAATGCTTGTCTTGGCATTTTTTTTTTTTTTTTTAGAATTCCCAGCATTTATTGTTTCCATGTTCACCCAATGTTTAGCACCCACTTATAAGTGAGAACATATAGCATCTGAAATGCTTATATACCGTGCAATACTAAGAAACCACAGAAAAAGACGTTCTTTGCAGCAACATGGATACAGCAGGCCTTTATTCTTTTTTTTTTTTTTTTGACTTCTGAACTTTTTATTGGCCTCCTGCTCCCCAAAGGGTACCCTGCTTCTGCTGGCTCAGACAGCACTTTGTTGATCTCGGACAGCTCTTTGTCATCCACCCTCCGGCGGGTGGTTTTCTTTTGGATGGTTTGCATGGAGTTGCTGCTGTCCAGGGCATCACTAAGATTGAAGTCCTCGCCATCTTCCAGCAGGCGGCAGTAGGTGGCGATCTCAGCCTTCAGCTTGACTTTGATGTTCAGCAGGGTCTCCTACTCCTGGGCCTGGCGCTGTCCCTCTGCCTGGGTTTGTGCCAACTCTGACTACAGGTGCAGCAGGATCCCGTCGAGCTGCTCCATCAGCAGGGCGTAGAGGGCTTCCACGTTCCTCAGGCTGTCCTCCAAGCTGGCGGAAGGCCCTTATTCTAAGCAAATTAACAAATAACATGAATCTAAGATTCATGGGTACCTAGTTTAATTCTGTCTTTTCTATGGTGAATAGCGCCGCAGTAAACATGTGAGTGCCAATGTCTTTTTGGTAAAATAATTTCTTATTCTATGGGTATATACCCATTAATGTGATTAATGGGCCAAATAGCAATTCTATTTTAGTTATTTGAGAAATCTTCAAACTGTGTTCTACAGGGGCTGAATTAATTTGCATTTCCACCAACAGTGTATGTAGATTCCTTTTTCTCCACAACCTCAACGTGTTTTTATTTTTGTTGCATTAACTTCTAAGGTGTTAGTTATAATTTTTTTTTTTTTTTTATCTAGAGCCCTGCGTCTAGAAGAGTACTTGCTACATGTTCTTCTAGGGTTTTAATAGCTGGAAGTCTTGCAGTTAAGTCTTTAAACTATATTGTGATATATTGTTTACATTGTGAGAGGCAGGGTTTTTTTTTTTCTTTTGCATATGACTAATGAGTTTTCCCAGTATCATTTCTTAGATGGGGGGTTATTTTCTTTTTATTTCTGTTAACTTTGTCAAAAGTAGGTTGTAGGAGTGTAGCTTTATTTCAGGGCTCTCTCTTCTGTTCCATATGGTTTGGCTCTGCGTCCCCACCCAAATCTCGCCTTGAATTGTAATAATCCCCACATGTCATGGGAGGGTCTGGGTGGGAGGTGATTAAATCGTGGGGGTAGGTTTTCCCATGCCGCTCTCTGAGTAGTGAATAAGTCTCTTAAGATCCGATGGTTTTATAAAAGGGAGCTCTTCTGCACATGCTCGCTCTTGCCTGCTGCCATGTCTTGCTTTCCCTTTGGCTTCCATCATGAATGTGAGGCCTCCCCAGTCACATGGAACTGTGAGTCAATTAAACCTTTCTTTTATAAATTACCCAGTCTCAGGTGTGTCTTTATTAGCAGCATAAAAATGGACCAATACAGTCTATATGTCTATTTTTGTACCAGAACCATGTTATACTGATGACTGTAGCTTGTAGCACAGTTTGAAGTCAGGTAATTCGATGCCTCCAGGTTTTATTTTGTTTGTTTGTTTAATGTTGCGTTGGCTATTTTGGCTTTTTAAAAAATTCTCCCGTATAAATTTTAGAATAGTTTTTTCCCCTAATTCTATAAAAATGGCATTGATAGTTTGATAGGAATAACGATCTGCAGGTTGCTTTAAGTAGCATGGACATTTTAATTATATTAAATCTTCAAATTCATGAGCACGAAATGCTTTTCCATTTATTTGTGTTTTGTCTGATCTTTTTTTTTTTTTTTTTTTTTTTTTTTTGAGACGGAGTCTCGCTCTGTCGCCCAGGCTGGAGTGCAGTGGCGCGATCTCGGCTCACTGCAAGCCCCGCCTCCCGGGTTCACGCCATTCTCCTGCCTCAGCCTGCTGAGTAGCTGGGACTACAGGCGCCCGCCATCGCGCCTAGCTAATTTTTTGTATTTTTAGTAGAGACGGGGTTTCACCGTGGTCTCGATCTCCTGTACTTGTGATCCGCCCGCCTCGGCTTCCCAAAGTGCTGGGATTACAGGCGTGAGCCACCGCGCCCGGCTGTCTGATTTCTTTCATCAGTGTTTTGTTGTTTTCTTTGTAGAGATATTTTACCTCCTTCATTTAATGTATTCCTAAGTATGTTATTTTTTTCTTTGTGGCTATTGTAAATAGAACTCTGTTATTTATTTATTTATTTTTACCTCTGAACTTTTTATTGGCCTCCTGCTCCCCAAAGGGTATCCTTCTTCTGCTGGCTTAATGTCTCACAACTTTGGTATCGTTGGTCTCAGACACCACTTTGTCATACACTATCTGGCGGGTGGTGGTCTTTTGGATGGTTTGCATGGAGTTGCTGCTGTCCAGGGCATCACTGGGATTGAAGTCTTAACCATCTTCCAGCAGGCGGCAGTAAATGGTGATCTCAGCCTCCAGCTTGACCTTGATGTTCAGCAGGGCCTTGTACTCCTGGGCCTGGCACTGCCCCTCTGCCCGGGTCTGTGCCAGTTCTGACTCAAGGTGCAGCAGGATCCCATTGATCTGCTCCATCTGCAGGGCGTAGCAGACCTCCACCTCCCTCAGGCTGTTCTCCAAGCTGGCCTTCAGATTTCTCATTGAGTCCAGGTCAATCTCCAAGGACTGGACTGTACATCTAAGATCTGTGAGCATCATCTCAGCAGCTACAACCTTGGCGGACTGCGTGGTGACCACTGTGGTGCTCTCCTCAATCTGCTGAGGCTAGTACTTGTCCAGCTCCTCTCAGTTCTTCTGAGCCAGCTCATCGTATTAGGCCCAGATGTCTGCCATGATCTTGGCAGGGTCCTGAGCTTTGGGGACAACTACATCCATGGTCAACCCAGAGCTATCAACCTGGGCTTACAGTCCTTTTACTTCCTCTTCATGGTTCTTCTTCATAAGGAGCAGCTCCTCCATGAGAGCCTTGATCTCTGTCTCCAACTGCAGCCAAGTGACATAGGTGTCATCAACGACTTTGCAAAGCCCATGGGTGTCGCTCTCCACAGACTGGCGCATGGCCAGCTCTGTCTCATACTTGACTCTAAAGTCATCAGCAACAAGATGGACATTGTTGCTCTGCAGAATGATGTGGGCATTGTCCATAGTATTTGTGAAGATCTGAGCCCTCAGGTCCTCGATGGTCTTGAAGTAATGGCTTGTCTCTGACCTGGGGTCCCATCTTCTGCAGGTGCTCCTGGATTTTGCTCTCCACTTTCCGGTTCTCAGTCCTCAGGCTCCTCACTCTGTCCAGGTAGGAGACCAGGCAGTAGTTCAGGCTTTGCATGGTCTTCTCATTCTGGATACCTCCCATTCCTCTCAGACCCCCGGCCATCCCTGCAGCCAGGCCCCTGGACCCCATGCTGCCTCAGAAGCTGGTGAAGCAGGACATGGAGATCCGGGAACCAGAGCCCCCCGTGCCTGCATAGATGCTGGCTGCGCTGCTGACCATCTAGGTGCCTGGACAGAGCCCAGGGACCAGTAGTTGGTGAAGGTGGAGTGAGTGGTGAAGCTCATGCTGTCCGGGGAGGAGAGCGAGAGAACAGGACTCAGGCTTTGCGACAACCAGAACTGTGTTTTTGATTTTGTTCTCAGCTTGAATGTTATTCATGTACAGAAATTCTACTCATTTGTGTATGTTAATTTTGTATCCAGAGACTTTGCTTAAGTCATTTTTTAGGCTTAGGGGTCTTTTTGTGACATCTCCAGTTTCCCAGGTAGAGAATTATGTAATCTGTGAGGATAATTTGACTTTCTCTTTTCTTATTTAGATCCCTTTTATTTCTTTATCTTGTTTAATTGCTCTAGCTAGTACTTCCAGGACTATGTTGAATACGAGTGTTTAGAGTGGATATTCTTGTCTTATTTTTATTCGTACGGAGAGTTCATCCAGCTGATTCCGTTTAGTATGATTTCAGCTGAAGATTTGTCACAGATGGTTTTACTATTTTGAGATGTTTCTTTAAGGCCTAGTTTGCTGAGAATATTTTTATAAATATTGGATTTTTTGAATGCTTTTTCTGCATCTATTGTGATAATCATGTTTGCTTTTAATCATCTTTATTTGATGAATCACATTTATTGACTTGCATATGATGAAACATTCTTGCATTCATGAACTAAAGCTCCCATGATTGTGACAAATTTTTTTGATTTGATTATGAACTCAGCTTGCTAATACTTTATGGAGAATTTTTGTTTTAATGATCACCTGAAATATTGGCCTACAGTTGCTGTTGTTGTTGTGTCTTCACTAGATTTTGGTATCAAGATGGTATTGGTTTTATATAGAGTTAGGAAGAAATCCCACCTTGATTTTTTGGAGTACATTCAGAGGATTAGTACTGGCTTGTCTTTGTGTATGTGGTAGAATTTGGTTGTGAATTCATCTGATCTAGGGCTATTCATAGTTGGTGGGTTTTCTATTACCAATGTATATATTTCTATTACTATTCTATAATGTATAATTTCTAATGCTAAATGTATAATTTCATTATACATTTTATTAATTTTTGCTGTGTTCAAGATTTTTGCTTCTTTCTGGTTCAATCTTGAGAGGTTGTGTGTATCCAGGAGTTTATCTATTTTCTCTAAATTTTTTAGTTTCCCTGTGTGGAGATGTTCATAGTAGTCTCTGAGGATGTTTTGTATTTATGTGGAGTTAGTTGTGATTTCACAACTCTAACATTTAAATAGATGCAGAATAAAAGTTTGACACATTCCCTAATGATAAATCTCTGAAAAAATTAAGTATAGGACAAATGCACCTCAAGTCAATAAATGCCACATGTAACAAAAAAGTGCACAGTAAATAGCATACTAAACAGGGAAATGTTGTAAGCTTTTACTCTGAAAGCTAGAACAAGACAAGGATGACCACTTTCTTCAGTCTTACTAAACATAGTACGAAATGTCCAAGACAGAGAAATTAGGCCGGGCGCGGTGGCTCAAGCCTGTAATCCCAGCACTTTGGGAGGCCGAGACGGGCGGATCACGAGGTCAGGAGATCGAGACCATCCTGGCTAACACAGTGAAACCCCGTCTCTACTAAAAATACAAAAAATTAGCCGGGCGTGGTGGCGGCGCCTGTAGTCCCAGCTACTCGGGAGGCTGAGGCAGGAGAATGGCGGGAACCCGGGAGGCGGAGCTTGCAGTGAGCCGAGATCGCGCCACTGCACTCCAGCCTGGGTGACAGAGCGAGACTCCGCCTCAAAAAAAAAAAAAAAAAAGAGAAATTAGAGAATAAAATCAAAGTCATTCAGATTGGGGAAAAAAGTTAAATTATTATTATTTGCAGAAGACATAATCTTAAGTATAGAAAAGCCCAAGACTTTACTAAGAACTACTAGAAACTAACAAATAAATTCATTAAATTTACAGAATACAAAATCCACATGCAAAAGTCAGTAGCATTTTTGTAAACAATTAACTATCTCAAAATAAAATTAAAAAACAATCCTATCTACAATAACTGTAGTAACTATACTTTGAGATAAATGTAACCAAAAAGTTGAAACACCTTACATTATAATCTCAAGAATATTAAATACATAATACACAAATGAAAAATATTATGAATTGGCATTAATATTGTTAAATATCTGCATTATACAAAATGATTTACAAATATAATGCAACCTCTATCAAAATATCAGTGACACACTTCATAGGAATTTAAAAATATATATCTAAAATTTATATGGTACCACAGAAGACCCTGAATAGCAAAAGCAATCAAACAAAACAAAAAAGGCCAAAGGTATTACCGTACCTGGATTTGAAATATGCTACAAACCTATAGTAACCAAAACAGTAGGGTACTTCAATTAAAAAGGACACATAGGCTAATGGAGCAGAAGATGAACTGAGAAATATATTCATATACTTATAGCTGATTATATTAATAGTTGACAGTCTTTTAGGGAAATGAAAGTATCTTCAATAAATGGTGTTAAGAAAACTTTATAGCCACATGCAGAGCAATAAAATTAGACCCTCATCCCACACTATAAAAAAAAATCAACTTAAAATAAATTAGGTATCTAAATGTAAGGCTTGAAATTCTGAAACTAGTACAAAAAATATACAGTGAAAGCCCCATAACATTGGTATGGGCAGTGACTTTCTAAAATTTAACCTCAGAATCCCAGGGAACCAAAGAAAAAATAAAGGAGTCAGATTACTTCAAATTAAAAAGTGGCTGCACAGAATCTGATACAATCAACAAGATGAGACAACTAAAAGTGGGAGAAAATATGTGCAAATTATACATGTGACAGGGGTTTAATATCAAAATATATAAGAAACTCAATTATAGAACAAAAAACAAATAATACTAAAAATGAGTTAAAGGCTTAAATATTTTTCAAAAAAGACATAGGCAAGAGATATAAAAAACGCTCAATATCAATTATTACCAGGAAAAGCCAAAAAAAAAATAAATAAAATTTAAAAAACTATGATTATCAACTCACTTCTGTTAGAATGACTTATTAAAAAGAAGAAAATATTAGTAAAGGTGTGAAGAAAAAGGAATGCTTGCACATTGTTGGTTTGAATGTAAATGAGAACAGCCATTATAAAAAACAAAATAGGCCAGGCACAGTGGCTCATGCCTGTAATCCCAGCACTTTGGGAGGCCGAGGCAGGTGGATCACCTGAGGTCTGGAGTTCGAGACCAGTCTGACCAACATGGAGAAACCCTGTCTCTAGTAAAATATAAAATTAGCCAGGTGTGGTAGCGCATGCCTGTAATCCCAGCTACTCGGGAGGTTGAGGGAGGAGAACCGCTTGAATCTGGGAGGTAGAGGTTGTGGTGAGCCAAGATCACGCCATGGCACTCCAGTCTGGCAACAAGAGCGAAACTCCATCTCAAAACAAACAAACAAACAAACAAAAATAAATAAAAAATAGAGAAGTCTCAAAAAATTTAAAATAAAACTATCTTATAATACAGCAATTTTAATATTGGATATATATCCAAAACAAATAAAATCAGAATAAAAAAATATTTGCACTTCTATGTTGATTGCAACACTCTTTACAATTGCCAAAATATAGAATCAACAGTTCAACATCAAATGAGTAAATAAAGACAATATAGTAGGCTGGGTGCAGTGGCTCATGTAATCTCAGCAGTTTGGGAGGCTGAGGTGGGTGGATCACTTGAGGTCAGGAGTTCAAGGCTAGCTTGGCCAATATGGTGAAAACCCATCTCTACTAAAAATATAAAAGTTAGTTGGCCATGGTGGAATGTGCCTGTAGTCCCAGCTACTCAGGAGGCTAAGACAGGAGAATTGCTTGAACCCAGGAGGTGGAGGTTGCAGTGAGCCAAGATGGCACTACTGCACTCCAACCGGGGCTACAGAGCAAGACTCCGTCTCAAAAAGAAAAAATATATATATATATGATATATATAAACAATGGAATACTACTTATCTTCAAAAAAGAAAATTCTATTATTTTCAATCACATGGATTAACCTGGAGGACATCACATGACCTAAAATAAGCCAGGCACATAAAGATTATTATTATTTTTGTGACAGAGTCTTGCTCTGTTGCCCAGGCTGGAGTGCAGTGGCACGATCTCGGCTTACTGCAACCTCTGCCTCCCAGGTTCAAGAGATTCTCCTGCCTCAGCTAGGACCACAGGCGCCCACCTCCATGCCCAGCTAATTTTTCCATTTTTAGTAGACGGGGTTTCACCACATTGGCCAGGCTAGTCTCAAACTCCTGACTTTGTGATCTACCCGCCTCGGCCTCCCAAAGGGCTGAGATTACAGACGTGAGCCTTGGCGTCCGGGACAGAAAGATTATTTCATAATTTTACTTACACATGGATCCTTAAAAAATGTAATCTTATTGAAGTAGAAAGTAAAATGGTGACCATTAGACACCAACGTGTTTAGAAGGGGGGTTTGGAAAGATGTCAGTCAAAAAATACTTATACTTGAATAGGAGAAAAAATTTCAAAAGATTTTTTTGTACAGCATGGTGACTATAGTTCATAATAATGTATTTGTATTTTTGAAAAGCGCTAAGACTATGTCACGTGCTCTCACCACAAAAATGTTAACTATGTGAGGTAAAGCATTAATTATCTAGAATTAAACATTTGACAATGTATACACACTTCAAAATTCATGTTTTACAGAATAAATATTTATTTATTACAGATAATAACTGCATAAAAGACACTAAAAAGGCAGTTGTTGTTTATGGTCTCCTGACTGGTCACTCTTTGAACACAGTAAACAAGTTTGCGAGCAAACTAATAGGATATGTTTCAATCAAAAGCTGCCATGATCTCCAAGTTTTCCAGAAAAAATGATCAAGAAGTTGGCTACAGTTAGGTGACTAAGAATAGAAACTCTAGACTGAACTTCACCCACTAAAGAAACTATATAAGACTGAGAAATTTTTTCAAATTGTAATATCAATATAAAAAGGAAATATTATTCCAAATTTTAAATCCATGAGGTCATTTTATTATTTTACAAACTTTAACATTCACACTTAAAAATAGAAGATTCTGCATGGAAACATTAAGTTGTGCTATATCATAGAAAATTAAATTTAAAAAATTTCACTTACCATTAGCTCTCTTAAAAATTTAATTTCTGAGATATATTTTTTAGCAAATATTTGCCACACTTTGTGTAAGAATTTAATATTTTTCTTTTACAAGCAGAGAAAAAGAACACTAACTGACTTAATCCTCTCACCTGTGGATACTGAATGCCTTTTATCTTAATTAACTGATCTGAAAGTTGTATTCATAAGCAAACTCTCCAGTTAATACTAATTGTTTAGTACATTAAGAAAAACAACTTTCTCATCAAAACCTACAAAGTACTGTGTAAAATGGCATGGCATAAGGACAACAATGAAAAAACCATAGCTATAATACAGAAAATTAGGGCTGTGATGCATACATAGCTGGAATACACATAATAAAACAAAAGATACTTAGAAAATAAAGGAAGCATAATAATGGGAGACTTTAACATCCCACTGTCAACATTAGACAGATCAACGAGACAGAAAGTTAACAAGGATATCCAGGAATTGAACTCAACACTGCACCAAGTGGACCTAATAGACATCTACAGAACTCTCCACCCCAAATCAACAGAATATACATTCTTCTCAGGACCACATCACACTTATTCCAAAATTGACCACATAGTTGGAAGTAAAGTACTCCTCAGCAAATGTAAAAGAACAGAAATTATAACAAACTATCTCTCAGACCACAGTGCAATCGAACTAGAACTCAGGACTAAGAAACTCAATCAAAACCGCTCAACTACATGGAAACTGAACAACCTGCTCCTGAATGACTACTGGGTACATAATGAAATGAAGGCAGAAATAAAGATGTTCTTTGAAACCAAAGAGAACAAAGATACAACATACCAGAATCTCTGGGACACATTTAAAGCAGTGTGTAAAGGGAAATTTATAGCACTAAATGCTCATGAGAGAAAGCAGGAAAGATCTAAAATTGACACTCTAACATCACAATTAAAAGAACTAGAGAAGCAAGAGCAAACACATTCCAAAGCTAGCAGAAGGCAAGAAATAACTAAGATCAGAGCAGAACTGAAGGAGATAGAGACACAAAAAACCCTCCAAAAAATCAATGAATCCAGGAGCTGGTTTTTTGAAAAGATCAACAAAATTGATAGACTGCTAGCAAGACAAATAGAGAAAAGAGAGAAGAATCAAATAGACGCAATAAAAAATGATAAAGGGGATATCACCATCGACCTCACAGAAATACAAACTACCATCAGAGAATATTATAAACACCTCTACGCAAATAAACTAGAAAACCTAGAAGAAATGGATTATTTCCTGGACACTTACACTCTCCCAAGACTAAACCAGGAAGAAGTTGAATCCCTGAATAGACCAATAACAGGCTCTGAAATTGAGGCAATAATCAATAGCCTACCAATCAAAAAAAGTCCAGGACCAGACGGATTCACAGCCGAATTCTACCAGAGGTACAAGGAAGAGTTGGTACCATTCCTTCTGAAACTATTCCAATCAATAGAAAAAGAGGGAATCTTCCCTAACTCATTTTACGAGGCCAACATCATCCTGATACCAAAGCCTGACAGAGATACAACAAAAATAGAGAATTTTAGACCAATATCCCTGATGAACATCGATGTAAAAATCCTCAATAAAATACTGGCAAACCGAATCCAGCAGCACATCAAAAAGCGTATCCACCATGATTAAGTGGGCTTCATCCCAGGGATGCAAGGCTGATTCAACATACGCAAATCAATAAATGTAATCCAGCATGTAAACAGAATCAAAGACAAAAACCACATGATTATCTCAATAGATGCAGAAAAGGTCTTTGACAAAATTCAACAGCCCTTCATGCTAAAAACTCTCAACAAATTTGATATTGATGGAATGTATCTCAAAATAGTAAGAGCTATTTATGACAAATCCACAGCCAATATCATACTGAATGGGCAAAAACTGGAAGCATTCCCTTTGAAAACTGGCACAAGACAGGGATGCCCTCTCTCACCACTCCTATTCAACATAGTGTTGGAAGTTCTGGCTAGGGCAATCAGGCAAGAAAAAGAAATAAAGGGTATTCAGTTAGGAAAAGAAGAAGTCAAATTGTCCCTGTTTGCAGATGACATGATTGTATATTTAGAACACCCCATCATCTCAACCCAAAATCTCCTTAAGCTGATAAGCAACTTCAGCAAAGTCTCAGGATACAAAATTAATATGCAAAAATCACAAGCATTCTTATACACCAGTAACAGACAAACAGAGCCAAATCATGAATGAACTTCCATTCACAATTGCTTCAAAGAGAATAAAATACCTAGGAATCCAACTTACAAGGGATGTAAAGGACCTCCTCAAGGAGAACTACAAACCACTGCTCAGTGAAATAAAAGAGGACACAAACAAATGGAAGAACATACCATGCTCATGGATACAAAGAATCAATACTGTGAAAATGACCATACTGCCCAAGGTAATTTATAGATTCAATGCCATCCCCATTAAGCTACCAATGACTTTCTTCACAGAATTGGAAAAAAACTGCTTTAAAGTTCATATGGAACCAAAAAAGACCCCGCATTGCCAAGACAATCCTAAGCCGAAAGAACAAAGCTGGAGGCATCATGCTACCTGACTTCAAACTATACTACAAGGCTACAGTAACCAAAACAGCATGGTACTAGTACCAAAACAGAGATATAGACCAATGGAACAGAACAGAGCCCTCAGAAATAATACCACACATCTACAGCCATCTGATCTTTGACAAACCTGACAAAAACAAGAAATGGGGAAAGAATTCCCTATTTAATAAATGGTGCTGGGAAAAATGGCTAGCCATAAGTAGAAAGCTGAAACTGGATCCTTTCCTTACTCCTTATACAAAAATTAATTCAAGATGGATTAGAGACTTAAATGTTAGACCTAAAACCATAAAAACCCTAGAACAAAACCTAGGTAATACCATTCAGGACATAGACATGGGCAAGGACTTCATGTCTAAAACACCAAAAGCAATGGCAACAAAAGCCAAAATTGACAAATGGTATCTAATTAAACTAAAGAGCTTCTGCTCAGCAAAAGAAACTACCATCAGAGTGAACAGGCAACCTACAGAATGGGAAAAAATTTTTGCAATCTACTCATCTGACAAAGGGCTAATATCCAGAACCTATAAAGAACTCAATCAAATTTACAAGAGAAAAAAAAAACCCATTGAAAAGTAGGCAAAGGATATGAACAGACACTTCTCAAAAGAAGACATGCATACAGCCAACAGACACACGAAAAAACGCTCATCATCACTCACCATCAGAGAGATACAAATCAAAACCACGAGATACCATCTCACACCAGTTAGAATGTCAATCATTAAAAAATCAGGAAACAACAGGTGCTGGAGAGGATGTGGAGAAATAGGAACACTTTTACACTCTTGGTGGGACTGTAAACTAGTTCAACTATTGTGGAAAACACTGTGGCGATTCCTCAAGGATCTAGAACTAGAAACACCATTTGACCCAGCCATCCCATTACTGGGGATATACCCAAAGGATTATAAGTCATGCTGCTATAAAGACACATGCACATATATGTTTACTGTGGCACTACTCACAATAGCAAAGACTTGGAATCAACCCAAATGTCCATCAGTGATAGACTGGATTAAGAAAATGTGGCACATATACACCATGGAATACTATGCAGCCATAAAAAAGGATGAGTTCGTGTCCTTTGTTGGGACATGGATGCAGCTGGAAACCATCATTCTCGGCAAACTATTGCAAGAACAGAAAACCAAATACCGCATGTTCTCACTCATAGGGGGAATTGAACAATGAGATCACTTGGACACAGGAAGGGGATCATCACACACCAGGTCCTATTGTGTGTGGGGGGGAGGGATAGCATTAGGAGATATACCTAATGTAAATGATGAGTTAATGGGGTGCAGCACACCAACATGGCACATGTTGTGCACATGTACCCTAGAATTTAAAAGTATAATAATAATAAAAAAAATAAAGGAAGCAGAATTTCTCTTTAAATTCAGCAAGAGTCAGCTTTGTAACCTGGAAAAAATGTCTTCTTAACATGAAGAATCAATATTATTTTTTCACCATTGATATTTTCCACCTCTGACTTGAAGCTACAAACTAACCTCAGCAGGAATATTTATAGCTTGTTATGGAGCATCTGTTACACAGCAAGCACTCTCATGTTTGTTTGCTATATTTGTATATAAAAACATCCTCATGACTTACAAAGCATCCTTAGTACTTACCTGAAAAAAAATTGGCTCAATAAATAAATATAGTTATTTCAATTATAAAAAGTGAAAAGAACAACAACTAAAGAAAAACAGGCCGGGCGCGGTGGCTCAAGCCTGTAATCCCAGCACTTTGGGAGGCCGAGACGGGCGGATCACGAGGTCAGGAGATCGAGACCATCCTGGCTAACACAGTGAAACCCCGTCTCTACTAAAAATACAAAAACTTAGCCGGGCGAGGTGGCGGGCGCCTGTAGTCCCAGCTACTCGGGAGGCTGAGGCAGGAGAATGGCGTAAACCCGGGAGGCGGAGCTTGCAGTGAGCTGAGATCCGGCCACTGCACTCCAGGCTGGGTGACAGAGCGAGACTCCGTCTCAAAAAAAAAAAAAAAGAAAAGCAGGTTAAATAGAGTACTTCAATTAAAAGAAGAAATGAAATGTTCTAAGAACATAAAATATAACTTAATACACTAATTTTGGAATTACATCTAAACATTATTTTGTGTGCACTACTAAATTTTATAAAAGCATTATAATCCCTGACAAACTCACATAATAATGCCTCAGCAACTATTAAAAAATTATAAAAAGCAAGAAAATTATAGGTCCAGCATACGTACCAGGCAAGTCAAAACAAAAATGTTTGCATGAGAAGATTCTGAACCATAAGCCATGATATATTACAGTAATAAATTCAACATAAAGCAGAGAGTATACATTTGTTTTCAGCATTTTCGAGGTATTCAGTTTTCTAGTAAACTACCTTATTATTATTATTATTTTTTGGAGATGAGTCTTACTCTTTCACCCAGGCTGGAGTGCATTGGCATAATCTCAGTTCACTGCAAACTCCACCTCCTGGGTTCAAGCAATTCTCCTGTCTCAGCCTCTTGAATAACTGGGACTAGAGGTGTACACCACCACACCCAGCTAATTTTTGTATTTTTAGTAGACATGGGGTTTCACCATATTGGTCAGACTGGTCTCAAACTCCTGACCTCAGGTGATCCACCTGCCTCAACCTCCCAAAGTGATGGGATTACAGGCGTGAGCCACCACACACAGCCAATTATTAAGATGATTTGTTTTGCTCCAATATTGTTTTCTTCTGAATATAGGTACAAATTCATATTCACAAAACACACATACTTTATAATTTTCTTACCCCTAAGGTTTATCTTTAGAGTAATATATGTGTATTTTACTTCTATGTAAATAAAAATTAAGAGTCTGTATGTTTGCAGGCAGAGAGGCCACATGTTTAAAAAAAAATTAACAAATTTTTAAATGTTTATTCAGAATTCAGAAATGTATGGATTTTATTAATACTTCTATACAATTCTTATTATGACCATAAAATGACCCTGTCACCAAAAACAACTGCACTATTCAAAATAACTAAATGTGTAGAATAGGTTTATAATACAAAGGATAAATGCTGGAGGTGATGGATACTTCACTTACCCTGATGTGATTATTACATATTATACACCTGTATCAAAATATTCTATATATGGCATAAATATATACACATACTATATACCCACAAAAATTTAAAAAAATAAGTTCATATAAGAAAAAAAGAATAAAAATTTAACCTACAAGAACAATATTCTTTAACCAATTTGCAGTTTAAAGTCACTGGTAAAAGAGATGTTAGTTCATTATGTTACCAAATTGAACACTGTAACCATCTTTTAACTACATTCTTGAGTAAGCTAGATAGGTTAAACTTAGTGGCATAATAACACATCGCTGAATGCACAATGGTCATAATGTTAAAAAAGTTTAATTAAAAAACTAAGTTTACATGTAATCTGACAAATTTAAAATGTACTGCATTTTATTACAGAGAAATATTAGTAAAATATTACTAATTTTAACTAAAACTAAAAATGTTTTTCATTCACTATAATGCAGAAGAATATTACTCTGAACAACTACCTCATATATCACTCAATATTATTTTAACCACAAAGAGCCCCACCACTTAGATTTTCATCACGCATCTTACATTTTAATGTTCTTGTTCTTTTTTTTTTTTTTTGAGATGGAGTCTCGTCCTGTCACCTAGGCTGGAGCGTACATAAGAATAGTGTATTTTTCTTTTTTTTTTTTTTTGAGACTGAGTCTTGCTGTTGCCCAGGTTACAGCGGAGTGGTGCGATCTCAGCTCACTGCAACCTCCGCCTTTTGGGTTCAAGTGATTCTCCTGCCTCAACTTCCCCAGTAGCTGGGATTACAGGTGTGCACCACAGTGCACAGCTAATTTTTGTAGTTTTTAGTAGATGGAGTTTCACCATAATGGCCAGGTTGGTCTCAAACTCCTGACCTCATGATCTGCCCGTCTCGGCTTCCCAAAGTGCTGGGATTACAGACGTGAACCACCACACCCAGCCTAATGTTCTTATTCTTTAATAGAAAAGGTCATAAATACTGACCACCTAATAAAAAAAAAAAAATCTCATGTCTTTGATGCAGCAACAAGTGATCACATGCTTTCACATGTGAATATAATAGCAATGAAGAAGAAAGAGCATGAAGTAATTTGAAAATTGAATTACATGATTATTTGCTTTTCAAAAAACCTGTAATTTTTTTAAGGAAAAAAAGTATACTTTGAATGTAATGAAAACTCTGCAAAAAATGTTCTACTTCTTTTAAAGTTATATACAAATAATTTATCCACCAAATTTAGTTTTGGATTATTTTCTATACTCAGAACTCTGATTTAGTGTAGTGTCTGAAGTGCCAGCGCCTTAGATATTTCTACTGTGAATCCTCTGATATTTACATAAACTTCGGATTAAATATATTTTTATATCTACTGCATCTGCAAAAATATATTTTAGTATGAATCCTCTGCTGCTTTTTAAGCTGTAGTTTTTGAAAAGGTCTTTCAAAATCTGTTACATTTGCAGGGTTTTTCTCAAATATAAATTCTCTGATGTTGGCCAGGTGTGGTGGCTCACGCCTGTAATCCCAACACTTTGAGAGGCTGAGGTGGGCGGATCACCTGAGATCAGGAGTTTGAGATGAGCCTGACCAACATGGAGAAACCCCGTCTCTTCCAAAAATACAAAATTATCCAGGCATGGTGGCACATGCCTGTAATCCCAGTTACTCGGGAGGCTGGAGCAGGAGAATCGCTTGAACCTGGGAGGCAGATGTTGCGGGGAGCCGAGATCACGCCATTACACTCCAGCCTGGATAACCAGCGAAACTCCATCTCAAAAAAAAAAATTCTCTGATGTTAAACAAAGTTTAAGCAACTGCTTCAGGGGTTTCCTCTAGTACAAAATCAGTACAATAAGATTTGTGATACAAGGTACTACAACCCTCTTTATATTTGCAGTGTTTGTCTTCAAAATGATTACTCTTTTTCACATTAAAGGCTTATATTTTCTGAATGCTTTTTGGACAGTAATTGCATTTATAATGCTTTTATTAAGTATTAACTTTCTGATGCTGAATAAGATGTGAGCAGATATTAATGGCTTTTCCACACTCTTTATATTTGTATAATTTTTCTCAAGTATAAATTCTTTTCTGTGCAATAAGGTATGAGCATAAATTAAGCTTTGCCACATTGTTTGCACTTGTAGTTTGTTCCAGTATGAATTATCTTACCTAAAATAAAGTGTGACAACCATTTAAAGACTGTCACATTCTTCACATTTTTAGAATTTCTCACCAGTATGATTACTTTTATGCTTGTAAGTTTGAGGTGGTGTCAAAATTATTGTCATATCTTTCAGGTTAGTAGGGTTTCTCTCCAGTATAAATTTTCTTATGTTTAATAAGACTTGTGAATTGCTTAAAAGCTTTGCCATAATTTTCACATTTGTAATTTTTCTCCGGTATGAATTATCTTATGTTTAGTAAGGACTGAGGACCATTTAAAAGCTTTGTCACATTCTTCACATTTGTAAGGTTTTTCTCCAGTATGAATTCTCTTATGTTTAGTAAGGTTTGAGGACTGGTTAAAGGCTTTGCCACATTCTTCACATGTGTAGGGTTTCTCTCCAGTATGAATTTTCTTATGTTTAGTAAGTTTTGAGGATTGGTTAAAAGCTTTGCCACATTCTTCACATTTGTATGGTTTCTCTCCAGTATGAATTACCTTATGGATAGTAAGGGTTGAGGGCCATTTAAAACCTTTGCCACATTCTTCACATTTGTAAGGTTTCTCTTCAGTATGAATTTTCTTATGTCTAGTAAGATTTGAGGACTGGTTAAAAGCTTTGCCACATTTTTCACATTCATAGGGTTTCTCTCCAGTATGAATTTTCTTATGTTCAGTAAGTTTTGAGGATTGGTTGAAAGCTTTTCCACATTCTTTACATTTGTAGGGCTTCTCTCCAGTATGAATTATCTTATGTTTAGTAAGGGTGGAAGAGTGTTTAAAAGCTTTACCACATTCTTTACATTTGTAAGGTTTCTCTGCAGTATGAATTATCTTATGTGTAGTAAGGTGTGAGAAATGATTAAAGGCTTTTCCACATTTTTCACATTTGTAGGGTTTCTCTCCCGTATGAATTATCTTGTGTGTAGTAAGGTGTGCAGACTGGTTAAAGGCTTTTCCACATTTTTTACATTTGTAGGGTTTCTCTCCAGTATGAATTATCTTATGTGTAGTTAGGTTTGAGGACTGCTTAAAGGCTTTGCCACATTCTTCACATTTGTAAGGTTTCTCTCCAGTATGAATTTTTCTGTGGGAAGTAAGGGTTGAAGATCGGTTAAAAGCTTTACCACATTCTTTACATTTGTAGGGTTTCTCTCCAGTATGAATTATCTTATGGGTAGTAAGAGTTGAGGATCGGTTAAAAGCTTTGCCACATTCTTCACATTTGTAGGGTTTCTCTCCAGTATGAATTTTCTTATGTTTAATAAGATTTGAGGACTGGTTAAAAGCTTTACCACATTCTTCACATTTGTAGGGTTTCTCTCCCGTATGAATTCTCTTATGTTTAGTAAGAGTTGAGGACCAGTTAAAGGTTTTTCCACATTCTTCACATTTGTAGGAATTTACTCTAGTATGAATTCTGCTATGTTGAGTTAGGCATGAAATCATTCGAAATGATTTGCCACAGTCTCTACATTTGAAAGGTTTCTTTTTAGTATGTCTTATCCTATGTCTGTTTGAATTTGAAAATTTATGAATGACTTTTACATATTTATCACATTGAAATATTTTGCTCTGGGTAGCTGTGAGACATTGGTTAAGTCCATTATAACCTCCTTTGTGCATCTTACACTCATCCACACTTTCACAGCCTTTTCTTAATGGCAAATTCTCATGTCTACACGTTCCATATCTTTTCAGTGTCGCTTTTTGGAAAGAATCTTTTATATTCTGCTCTGGCCAAAGGTCTTGGGCAAAATGAGAATATATAACTGAAAGAAATAAAAATGACATATTACTCCACTTGCTAGACTTAGATGAAGACAGTTTACAAATGTAACATATAAAACTAAACAAACTACATTAAGTAAGATGGCACAGCAAAATACCATAGGCCCTAAATGCTTCATAGACATATAAATGTAACAAAAACATACTAACCAAAATACATCTGTGGAAATTTTATAAATGAGTTAAGTGTGTGCAGTGCCCCAGGTGAGCATAATGCAAAGAGCCACATAGGAAAAAAACAGTTTATTACATTTACAACATAGCTCTTTCTGCTGCCCAATGTAACAGAGTGCCTTTAGAAGTAAATTGGCAACTCCTGGTTTCTTTTATAAAAGACAAGAAAAATAGTGGCAAAAACATTTTTATTTCTGATTTCCAGGGACTTTTCCAGACACTGGTTTCTGTACTGAAATAAATGGTATAGGCATTGGAATGGCAGTTTGAGTCTGGTGAGATCAAAGGTAAATGCTACAGTAGCGAAGAGACTGCAATACTATAGGCAGGAAATAGTTGTAGCAAATGATTACTGACTATTAAGAAGAAACATGAACAAACTCCTTTAACTAAAAAAACCTAAAATATTCCAGACAAGACACTTCCTAAGAATATGTTAGAGAAACTCTCAGAATCTCTATCTAAGACCATTGGTTTCAGACTATGCCAGGACAAAGCTATAATATGAAGATTGTTACAGGTAGTTTGTTTTTAATGTCTAAATTTCAATGAAAGATTACAATGTATACAAAATATTAGGGCAACATAGCCCCATCAGAAATATAAAAATTTCAGAAAGCTACCATTAAAAATAAACATATACAAATTAGTTTTAAAAACCTGAATAATATTCAATGAGGAAAATAGAAACACAGAGAGCTATTGAAAATCTGAAGAATGAGGATAACAAAATATTAAAAATATAAAAAAACAGAAATTGTGGAAGTGAAAAATACAAAAAAAATTTAATATAAGAAAAAATGATGTAAAAATGAAGAAGCTCAACAAACTAGAATACATACAAAGATATTTTTTTTTTTTTTTTTTTTTTTTTTTTGAGACGGAGTCTCGCTGTGTCGCCCAGGCTGGAGTGCAGTGGCCGGATCTCAGCTCACTGCAAGCTCCGCCTCCCGGGTTTTTACGCCATTCTCCTGCCTCAGCCTCCCGAGTAGCCGGGACTACAGGCGCCTGCCACCTCGCCCGGCTAGTTTTTCGTATTTTTTAGTAGAGACGGGGTTTCACCGTGTTAGCCAGGATGGTCTCGAACTCCTGACCTCGTGATCCGCCCGTCTCGGCCTCCCAAAGTGCTGGGATTACAGGCTTGAGCCACCGCGCCCGGCCACAAAGATATTTTTAACAAACACATACATGAGTGCAATTTCAAGTCACAAACAAGTAGAGAATCCTGAAAGCTGCAAGATAAAAGTGATGTGTCATTTATAAGCATAGTCTTATGAGATAACCAGTAAATTTGTCATGAAAAGTTTGCAAGCCAGAAGGAAACTGTGTGATTTTGTAATAGTCCTGAAATTAGTTTAAAAAGTATACTGGCACTGCCATTATTAGACTCGACTGCAGAAACCTGCGCTAGTGTCTGCCCTATATACAGAAGTCCTGAAGGATATTCAGTCTGTCCAAAAATAAAAAGGGAGTTACAGCTACCCAAGCCTCTTATAACAAACCAACTAAAGGTAGACCCTAGTGCAGACCCAGAAGCCTTGTGATTAAGCTACAACTCCTCTGAACTATAAACCCAGAGGGCATCCCATCACCCTGGGGGCCCAACAGAAGATCTTAACCTTCTGAAACCATTTTATAAAAACTTGAAGAGGGCCAGGCGCGGAGGCTCATGCCTATAATTCAAGCACTTTGGGAGGATGAGGCAGGTGGATCATGAGGTCAGGAGTTTGAGACCCGCCTGGCCAATACGCTGAAACTCTGTCTCTACTAAGGTACAAAAAAATTGTCCAGGTGTGGTGGTGCACACTTGTAGTCACAGCTACTTGGGAGGCTGAGGCAGAGGAATCACCTGAACCCAGGAGGCAGAGGTTGCAGTGAGACGAGATCGTGCCACTGCACTCCAGCCTGGTGACAGAGCGAGACTCCGTCTCAAAACAAACAAACAAACAAAACAAAACAAAACAAAACCTGAAGAGCTGTTTGCTCATTCAAATTCATACACACCAATGCAAAACTATATTGTGCTCATTGTAAAATGTGAAATAGAGGTTCCTCTTCAAAGGGACTTTTCTCCTCATCTAATTAGGAATAAATAGTAACTTCTCTTAGAATCAAAATGTATTCAAAGATCTGTGCTAACATTCTTAGATATCTGCTAGCCATAATAAACTAATCAATGTATGTGTTCTTAGCTCCCACATTTTAGCCTAAATATTTGCCCTGGCATGCTTATACTGGTCCAAGCAAGCATTAGGTCATAGCCTGTTAATATTCCTTATTTGGAAGTGTTTTCACCTTTCTCAACATTCCACAAGTTGCTCCCTCCTTCCTTTGTTCTCCTCTGCCATTGCCTCTTTTAGAAAGTTCTAAGTTGCTAGCCAATTGGGACAAATACAGAATGTGAGGTCCCGTTGTAGCCAGTGGAAACCGGACACAGCAGTAGGGTGAACACATCAGGTTATAAGTGACCCTGTCTCCTTTGTTCAGTGCATTCTCGTGGCAAAACTGTTCGCGAGTGTACTCTTTCTGCAGAAAGTAAACTAGCCTTGCTGAGAGATCCTTTGTCTCTCAAAGGATTTTTGTGACATCAAGCACCCGTTCCCAATACTATTGTCAATGCTTCCATTTTAATATAGCACTGGAAGTATGTGGCAGAATTAGTAAAAAAAAATTTTTAAAGCCATTGAAATTGAAGACAAATAAGTAAAAGTTGCTGGTTGTAGATCATATAATCTTATATATAGAAAACCATCAACCATAGTACATTAAAACCTGTCTAAACTAATAAATACACTCAGTAAATCAGCAAAATATAAAATTAACATACAAGTATAAATTATGGTTCCATATATTTAAAACAAACTATCTGATAAAGAAAACAATCTATTTATAATAGCATCAAAATAATAAATTTCTGAGAACAAATTTAACCAAAGAGGTAAAACATTTTTACACTGGAAGATATAATATATCATAGAAAGAAATAAGAGAAGACAGAAATAAATTTTAAAATATTTCATGTGTATGGATTGAAAGAATAAATATTGTTAAAGTGCCATGTTACACAAAGTAACCTATAGATTCAATAAACTCCCTATCAAAATTCTAGTGGCGGCCAGGCGTGGTGATCACACCTGTAATCCTAGCACTTTGAGAGGCCAAGGCAGGTGGATCACCTGAGGTCAGGAGTTTGAGACCAGCCTGACCAACATGGAGAAACCCTGAGGTGGACGTTGCAGTGAGCCGAGATCACACCATAGAATTTCAGCCTGGGTAACAAAGAGTGAAAAAAAAAAAAATCTAGTGGCAGTTTTTACGGTAATGAAAAATACAATTCTAAAACATACATGAAACTACAATAAACTTTGAATAGCCAAAGCAATCTTGAGGTAAAAGAACAAAGCATAGGGGCATCATACTTTATAATTTCAAACTCTATTTCAAGACTGTAGTAATACAAACAGGATGGAATGTGCAGAAAAATGAACAAAAAAACCCCCTCAACGGAACAGAAACCACTACTCACACATTTCAAACATGATGCAAAAATAGAATTTAAAAAATTGTTTAACAGAGAGTTTTTCAAAATTATGCAGATCTTTGTGTGTCCCCCAAAACAATGAAAAACAGTCAGACTGTGCAGTCTCTTATATGCCACAAAAAGGACTTTGGCTCTAACTGTAAACTTGAAGATCACCAAAGGGAAAGTAGAAGATGCCCCTATGTGAGGGCAAAAAAAAAAAAAGAAGAAAAGAACAAAAAGAAAAGAAAAGAAAAAAGAAAGAAACCTCAGGCTTCCGAGAAACTATTTTCTTTGGAACACAGTTTCCGAAATCACATTTTAAGGACTGGTATTCTCCTTGACCTTTGGACCTCTCATCTCTGCTGTCTATTGTATTCATTTTCACTTTCACCTACCTGGGGATTTGGCCACCATGATCTCATGTCTCTTCATACTCCAGGCCTCTTTTCCTTGCTCTAGACAAGTGATCAGGTCTGGCTTAGAAACAGCAATACCTGTTTTATTAAAAATAAATAATATAAATCCTGCTCATCTTCTCTAATGACCAATCTAGTAATGTGCTTAGATAGTAAATCCCAAAATACTAATTTATAACAGACATTTCCAAATACTTAAAACATATTTTTGATTTGTAGGTTCTTAGTTTTACTATCCAGTACTATTGAATCAAAAATTGGTGTTGGCAATTACTTTTTAAGGTATGGGCAAAAATATTTTATGCCACGAAATTTGTGGAATTTAGTAATCTAGAGTGAAGGATACAGATTAGCTCAGGAATTTGGAAAGTTAAGGTTAAAATGAAACATCTTGAACAAATTCTTTTCTACATGTATTAATCCTCAAGGTTTTCTTGAAAACAGGGATCTGAAACTAATGTATGCAAAGCACACTTTACCAAAAAAAATTCCACAAAGAAAAGAAATAACACCTTTAGGGTATATTAGGAATTGTGTATTGAAGTTATGCTCACCCAGGAAGACCAGGTTTCTGTAGTTCTCTAACATCACATTTCTATATAAATTCCGCTGTGCCGTGTCCAGGCATTGCCACTCCTTCAGAGAGAATTCTATGGCCACATCCCTAAATGTCAATGGTCCCTGAAAAATACACACACATACACACGATTACCAAGTGGTTACGAAAAGCATTTTTAATTTGACTCAAGGTGAAACGAGAGTAAAGGTAATTTTCTGACTTATAGGAGGAACTAAAATTATAAAATAAAATAATTTTCTATTATTTAGAAATATTCTCTAATGTATTTTTTAACTCTAAGAAAAGAGAGTGGCATAAGATCCACAATATCAGTGTATACATGATACTTTTCTGGATGACATAGTATAAAATTAAGGGCATAAAAATGTATATTTTTTGAGTGCTGTATATGCATTGTAGAGAATGAATTGTGTATGTGTTTCAGATGGAAAAGACAGGTTGAATTAGAAGGTGCTTTTTACATTTTAATGTGTACAATAAACTGGAGAACTTGTTAACGCAGGTTGTTTTTTCAGATGATCTGGAATAAAGTCTGATTGTCTGAATTTCTAACAAGCTCACCAGTAAGGTCAATGTTTTTGGTCAAGAATAATATTTTGTCAAACATCCAGTA
Source organism: Theropithecus gelada (assembly GCF_003255815.1). Lineage (NCBI taxonomy): Eukaryota > Metazoa > Chordata > Mammalia > Primates > Cercopithecidae > Theropithecus > Theropithecus gelada. The sequence continues at coordinate 20,111,982 of NC_037687.1, read as the reverse complement.
AGGGGAAGAGTGCTATGTTTTTCCTAATTTTTCTGGCCTGTAAACAAAGATAAGAGCTTTGACTTTCCAAAGACAGATATATGCAAAAAAAAAAAAAAAAAAAAACCACACAAAAAAACACACAAAAAACAAAAAAACAAAACAAAAAAACCCCCCAAAAACTAAGAAAAAAGGGCAGCTGCTGAATTAACTGTGATGGTTTATGTACATTAGCTGCATTAAGATAATAATGAAGAGAAAAATAATTAACTCTATAGTGATAAAATCTGTCAGAGAACTCTTTAACCAAGTGAATCATTAACATGAACTGCACTAGGACAAATTTTTATGATGTGCTGATGCACACGGAATGACACAGCATCATGGCTGTGATACTGCCCCTCCAAAACTAAATTACAGTCTGAATTTTAACATTAAAAAATCAGTTTTATGCAAAGTTCAGGATACAGATATCTTCCCTGTTCTATAATTTGTAATAGCAATTTTAAGTCATCTTTCTTTAGCACCCTAGAGAGCAGGTATCTCCTGACAATTTTTGTTTAGAACTTTCTGGGTAATAAATGTCATCTTGTTTAACTAAGCATTTCCTTGATCCTGTTTTGCATAGAGGTAATGGAGAATACAGATGGAACCTCAACATTACATGTTTTCCATCTTTACAAACGACTCCAGCTTTCCGCCAATAGAAATCTTGAGTATCCACACCTTTTCATGTTCAACAGTGACAAAGGGAACATTTTTAATAGTGCAGATTATAAATTCGTGGTAGGAATTCTGCATGGCATATAAGAAGCCACAATGTAAAGAATGTAGAAAGGGCTCTGGTATATAGAAACAAATATTTTTCAGGCACCCTTGACTATCACAAAATGTTTTAAAAGTAGTTAAAATAAACTCTTTAGGGAGGAATAATACAATAGAGAAGTAATGATGTGCATGGCATTCTAGGAGGCACAGTGGACACAGCTCTTGATCTGAGACACGTTTTGCTTTAAAAAAAAAAGCCATTTTTTCTTCTTTCTCCTTCTTTTCTGGGAATCCTTTTCAGATGAGATTCTTTGAAAAAATTACAGCTGCATGTTGAGAATATGTCTTTAAAGATGTCAGCATCACCTGCTTATCTGCTACCACGAGACCCACAGGCAGAAGGATCAAGACCGGCAGAAAAAGCTCACTCATTTCTGTCCTTTATAACGGAAGAGATTCAGGAACAATGAGCTGCTCCATGGAGATCAAAATACGTTTCACTTTTCCTGTTCTCAGGTGCCCTCCCCTGTCACAGACATCAGCAATTTCTGCTACAATAATGAAAATATGGGCCATGGCTGGGCTTGGTGGCTCAATCCTGTAATCCCAGTACTTTGGGAGGCCGAGGCAGGCAGATCATGAGGTCAGAAGATCGAGACCATCCTGGCTAACACAATGAAACACCGTTTCTACTAAAAATACAAAAAATTAGCCAGGCGTAGGGGCATGCGCCTGTAGTCCCAACTACTAGGGAGGCTGAAGCAGGGGAATCGCTTGAACCCAGGAGGCAGAGGTTGCGGTGAGCTGAGATTGCACCACTGCACTCCAGTGAAACTCCATCTCAAAAAAAAAAAAAAAAGAAAAGGAAAAGAAAATATGGGCCACATTGCCCTGTCCCTACCAAACCCAAACAGAAACAGTCCTGTGGCCACCCTTTAGTGCAAAGGTAGAACTTAACACATCAATGTACCTGGAACACCTCATACTTGATTCTGGCCTCACCTTAGAGTCACATGAAGCACTTCATTACTACAACATGGATGCTTTCCCCCAGAACAATAAACAGAATCCATGGAAAGGGCACAAGTAAAGAGATTTCTGCAAATTGGCCATGGAATCCTAATGAGAAGCCTGGGCTGATAACCACTTAGCTAAGCATTGCCTCTCAAGCCTTAATGAGCTTATAAATCACTTGGTAATTTTGACTTCATTCTATGTAATGTGATTCTGCAGGTTTGGAAAGGGTCCATGAATGGGGTTTTAAACAAGTCCCCTGTCAATGCTGATGTTGCTCCCCCTGGGCTCATTATTAGCATTAGAGAAAGCAGACACAGCACAGGGTCCCTTACACTCTGCACTTTTGTCACAACCAAATACTTCTGGTACAAATAAAGACAACACACCTCTGCCAGGCGCGGTGGCTCATGCCTGTAATCTCAGCACTTTGGGAGGCCGAGGCAGGCAGATCACATGAGGTTGACAGTTTGAGACCAGCCTGACCAACATGGAGAAACCCAGTCTCTCTACTAAAAATACAAAAAATTAGCCAGATGTGGTGGTGATTGCCTGTAATCCCAGCTACTCGGGAGGCTGAGGCAGGAGAATCACTTGAACCCGGGAGGCAGAGGTTGTGGTGGGCTGAGATCATGCCATTGCACTCCAGCCTGGGCAGCAAGAGCGAAACTCTGTCTCTAAATAAATAAATAAATAAAACCCATCTCCATCCTAAAGTATCATATTCTTTGCTGGTTCATTAAAGTTTACAGAGGAAACAGAAGGCAGCAATGTCTGAATAAGCCTGCATTTGGCAACAACATGTACACATGTACTAATGCAAGATACATTAAGCAGGAACAATGTACTCAAAAGGATGTTAAAGAGCACTGTGTTGGCAATAACACATTACGTGATTTCATCATCATAACACTCTGAAAGCTGTTATTGTTTAATAATTCTTAGGATTTAATTAAAGAGCCCAGCCTTTCTATTTCTTCTTGTTTCTCTGTCATTGATTTTTTTTTTAATTGCATAGAAGAAAAGCTAAATGTAGACAGATGAGAATAATACAGAAAAGAAGGTTTAATGTATTTTAGAGAAGTTTTTACCATATTTATATTTAATTTTATGTGACTTGCAGAGCAACTACTGGATTTGCAAAAGTAGAAAACAAGTTGTTAAACAATGTAGAACTGCAAGCACTGGTTTTAATAAAAAAATTAAAAATTAAGACCCTAAAATACATACTTTATTTTTACCATTTATCTGTTTTGGGGTTTTAGGAGATTGTGAGCACTATCTCTAGAAAGGCAGCAGGATTCACCAGACAAAAACTCTGATCTTGTCTTCTTTTTTTTTTTTTGAGACGGAGTCTTGCCCTGTCACCCAGGCTGGAGTGCAATGGCATGATCTCAGCTCACTGCAACTTCCACCTCGTGGGTTCAAGAGACTCTCCTGCCTCAGCCTCCCAAGTAACTGGGGTTACAGGTGCACACTAGCACACCAGGGTAATTTTTGTATTTTTTTTTTTAGTAGAGATTGGGTTTCACCATGTTGGTCAGGCTGGTCTCAAACTCCTGACGTTATGATCTGCCCACCTTGGCCTCCCAAAGTGCTGGGATTACAGGCGTAAGCCACCGCGCCTGGCCCAAAACTCTAATTTCTTCTAACAAATTGTGTGAGGCAAGACTCTAGAGTGGGGCCAGACCTAAATAAGGCCTCTAAATAGGTTAAATCTAAACAGAACTGGGGCACGGAGAGGACTCTCTGTAGAATTATATTCTCTATGCCACTGGGGTATTTCCAGTTCTGTTTTGCCTAAGCTTACCTAACAGAAACTTAAATCCCAGAGTTTGTGTAATTTTAATCTTTTTAAGCCACTGCCCCCTCAATTTTACAACATATACTAATCAGAAATTTAAAGAAATATTTTAAGGTTTTCTAGGGTAATTTTATTATAAGATATATATGTATTCTTAGCAAGGTAAAAGAAATAGAAATAGGCTGGGTGCAGTGACTCAGGCCTGTAATCCCAGCACTTTTGGAGGCTGAGGTGGGAGGATCACAAGGTCAGGAGTTCGAGACCAGCCTGGCCAAGATGGTGAGGCCCTGTCTCTACTAAAAATACAAAAATTAGCCAGGTGTGGTGGTGTGCACCTGGAGTCCCAGTTAGTTGGGAAGCTGAAGCAGAAGAATTGCTTGAACCTGGGAGGCAGAAGTTGCAGCGAGCTGAGATCGTGCGATTGCACTCCAGCCTGGGTGACAGAGCAAGACTCTGTCTCAAAAAAAAAAAAAAAAGAAATCAGAGTTTTTGTGTGGTGAATCCTGTCACTGTACTCCAGCCTGGGCGACAGAGCAAGGCTCTATCTCAAAAAAAAAAAAAAAAAGTAAGAGCTCAATAAGAACACGTACACAAAAAAAGAAACAACAGACAACGAGGCCTAGTAAGGGTGGAGGCTGAGATGACAAGGAGAATTTGAATAAATATTTGTTTGGTGTTATGCTTAGTACCTCTGTGACAAAATAATCAACACCAAACCCCCGTGACACAATTTTACCTATATAAGAAACCTGCACGTGTACCCCTGAACCAAAATCAAAAGTTAAAAGAAAAAAACCTGATGAGTGGGGAAAAGTACAATGTAGGTGGAAGGATTGTAGGTTTTTGCTACATATAGATAGCGGTCCCAGTGGGGCTGTACTCTGATTTATTTGTGCCTGTGCAGGCAGATGGGATTATGAACAGGTGGTCCAGAACCCTAGCTTGGTGGAGAAAACAGTTTGCTGCTGCAGATTCAGTGTCTGGGGGTTGGGCTATGCCAGGAGAATTGTAGACACTCTTGTGGGATTTTGGCAAGAAACACTAGGATCCACAATGACGTGGTAAAAGTCCCGAGGATGATGACTAGAGGGATGTGGATACGTCAATGTCTAGTGTGTGTTTGTGAGTGGGTGGGACTCCTGTGGTGGCAGCTGCAAGAAAAGGGGGTCTGTCATCAGAGGTCCTTTCCTCCAAGTTTTCAGTCCACAGTCACCCTGGGAGGAGACCTGGAATCACAAGACAATGGGTAGTGTGACAGCCTGTGTACATGAGAGCAGAGCCTCCCATTTCCACACACCCAGAGTTCCATTCGAGGCCAGGCCTCTGTGATATCTTTTTTCTGGTATCAAATCTGTAGAGTTTGCTGAACACTAAGCAATTCTCCAATACCTACTAATTATCTGAAATTTGAATTCTGACACCACCCAGAGTCAGCACAGACCCTGATTCAGGGTTCGGTCCCACAACATTGTCCTCATTACAGATGCCAGTCACAAACCCCATAGGCCCATCTATGCTTCTGAGCTACTAGTAGTTTAAAATGTGGGGATTCTCATAACCTCCCTCTAGTTCAATAATTTGATAGAGCTACTCGCAGAACTCAGCAAACACTGTAGTTATGTTTACTGGTTTATTATAAAAGATACAACCCAGAAAAAGTCAAATGAAAGAAATGTAGAGGATAAAGAAAAGAGGTGGGGAAAAATGAAACATACATAATCCTGGAAAATAGCTGTGATTAATAACATTCATCCTTTGTGTGCTCCAGCAACAGTTTATGAAAAGAAACACTTTTTTTTTTTTTTCCCCTCAGACGGAGTCTTGCTCTGTCGCCAGGGTGGAGTGTAGTGGCACGATCTCGGCTCACTGCAACCTCCGCCTCCTGCTTCAAGAGATTCTTCTGCCTCAGCCTCCCAAGTAGCTGGGACTACAGGCACATACCACCACGCCCGGCTAATTTTTGTATTTTTAGTAGAGACAGGGTTTCACCATCTTGGTCAGGCTGGTCTTGAACTCCTGACATCGTGATCCTCATGTCTCGGCCTCCCAAAGTGTTGGGATTACAGGCGTGAGCCACCACACCTGGCCAGAAACACCCTTCTTATTATGACTTAGAAGGTGCTCCCTTTTCTTACCTATCACATAGCCAGATATATACTCTATACATTTTCTTCCTTTTCTCATTAAAAAAATCAGCTGAATTTTTGAGTAGGTGTTGGAATTTGTCTTCACTGGTCTAAATAAAATACTTTATTTATCTTTTTAATTCGTATTTTTTTTGAGACAGAGTGCAATGGCACGATATCGGCTCACCACAACCTCTGCCTCCTGGGTTCAAGGGATTCTCCTGCCTCAGCCTCCCGAGTAGCTGGGATTACAGGCATGTACTACCATGCCCGGCTAATTTTGTATTTTTAGTAGAGACAGGGTTTCTTTGTGTTGGTCAGGCTGGTCTCAAACTCCTGACCTCAGGTGAAATGCCCACCTCAGCCTCCCAAAGTGCTAGGATTACAGGCGTGAGCCACCATGCACAGAAATAAAATACTTCTTAATCAAACTTCACTTAACTTTATTTTTTTTCCCACAGGCTCCTGAACTTTGAGCTACCCTGAGTGTGAGTCAACATACAACCCCATTTTATGTCCCTCCTACATATATGTTGACTTCAGGGTAAAACATTCTCTGATCTAAAATCTGATTTTTTTCCCCTCTCCATTTGCCATTCCCCTCCCACCTTTTTTCTAATCTTTTATGCTCCTCCCTAGGAAACAAAGCCTTTGTCTGCCTAAACTTTGCAAGCCATAAAGATTATATAGTTGGTACTTCCTCCTGTTGCAATATTCCTCTGGAATTCATTTTTTTTTTACACAAATCTAACTTTGTTTTATTTTACAAACTCTAGAAAGTGCCTCAAAACAATAAAAAAGTTTCTCATCAGTAAGACTCCCAGTTTCCTTTCATCTTAACCTTAACTGCATGTGCCTGTGGGGCCCCAGCTTTCCAGGGCTTTGGAGATTCTCTTAGGATAAAGACTTCTTCCATGGCTGGGGTGAGCAGGCTGGGACATCTGCAGGGGAGGCTCCCCAGAAAGAACTAACTGGGCATTTAATAACCTTTTATTGTAGGCTTAATATTAGCCTTAGGTTGCAGTCACTGGGTTCAAGCTTTAATTTCCACATCAGATTTATTCCCTTGGTTTTTGAAACTGAAAACTCCAATGAAATCACTCAAACATTGTGTTCATATAAAAAAAGGAAATTGTTGGTGCTTACATTTTATACCTCAATTAGAAAAGCAAACACACCTATTCCTTTTCAACAATGAACATATTATTTTATTATTTCTATAAAAAATCATGTAGTAAACAATTCGTCATGGGAACACTTCTAAGAGGTACCTTCTAAGAGGTACCAAGTTTCATCTCATAAAATTTAGCACGAAACTTAAAAATCAAGATAACAGGATATGGGACAGAAATATTCACTGCCACAACTTTGCCCTGCAAAAAGAAAAATTGATGTTTTCATGAATCTATGTAACTCACCAATTATACACCACATTCTCTTATGGAAATCTATTTATTTTCTAGAGCCAAAATAGAAGAGAGACTTTTCCTAATTTTCTCCTTGATAACATTCTAAAAGCTAAGACTTGGAATTCTGTTTAGAATCACCCAGCCACAAGCACACTTGAGAAAAATCTTAAACTCACACTGACAAAGGAAAAGGTAAATGAGAATTCTTAAATGGAATATATGATTAGATTTTAATTTTTTTTTCTAAAACCCACTTCTTTTATGCCCTGTGCAAACATTTTTGTGCCTTTTAAACTTCACTCATTAAATGCAATTTACAATTAAAAGAAGCTGAAGTCAAAATAAGTGAACAAATCTTTTCAAGGTGACAGACCCACGGAGTGACAGTGCTGATTAGAAAACACATGTGTCTGACCTATGTGTCAAGTCAGGCCACTCAATCACTTGAAAGATTCTCCCACCCACTCCTGCTCACTAAAGTTCTCAATGACCAGCCTCTCAAGAGACACTGCACTATACCCCAGTGACTGCCCCAAGTGCATTTTACTTTGCAAGTTCTTGCACCATCTCACCGGGGTGACTTTTTTCTGTCTTTTGGGATACTATTTGTTCTTTCACAAATCTTAGAGAATCCAGTGGGTAAAAATTATTTCTGCATTTTTCTCTCAATACCAGCATCTGACTGGCTGACCAGCAATGTGTCTCCAAGAGAAGCTGGGTTGGGTGAAGTCAATCTTTTTTTTTTTTTTTTTTTTTTAAATACAGAGTCTCACTCTTTCGCCCAGGCTAGAGTGCAGTGGTGCAATCTCGGCTCACTGCAACCTCTGCCTCCCGGGTTCAAGCAATTCTTCTGCCTCAGCCTCCCTAGCAGCTGGGATTACAGGTGTGTGCCACCATGCCTGGCTAATTTTTGTATTTTTAGTAGAGATGGGGTTTCACTATATTGGCCATGCTGGTCTCAAACTCCTGACCTCGTGATCCGCCCGCCTCGGCCTCCCAAAGTGCTGGGATTACAGGTGTGAGCCACCGCGCCCAGCCGGATGAAGTCAATCTTAATGTCTCAAGGAGTTAGCTTTTCAAAGGAAGAGTACACCAGGAGACTGCACACACACCCAGGGTATCTACCTGCTCCCTTGATGGGATACACTTCATACCTCAGGTTGTCCTGTAAGAGAAAATGACCCAGCAGCTGATATTCACTAGACACTCTAGCCAACAGAGCCACCGTGGTGGGCATCTGGGTTTATCCCCAGACAGTACTGAAAACCCAGGACCAGGAAAAAACTGAAGAGTGGCTGATGATCCATCACCCCATGAAGTTTCCAAATGGAAACCTTGACCCAACACCATTCTGATAGGAACTCTGTGCCTAGGGAAGATAAAAGGAAGAGACACAGAGATTTTTTTACCATATGGTGTCAGGGATTATTATTCGCTTTCTTCTCATGGGAAATATTTACAAACAGAAGACAATGTTTTAAATAGTGCCATCCAATGGTTTGTCAAAGAATTATTAATTGAAATATAATAAAATGTACAATAAAGGACAAATAATTGATTATGTGTATCAGGGAGGGGAAGGTGGCATTTGGGAATGTCAACGACACTGGAAATTTAGTATTTTACTGTAAATCAGAGTTAATCTGGAAGAACAGGGAGTAAGAACTAGATTTGAGACCCTGCTTCAGACACGTGTGAAAAATGCAGGGGAAAAGAAGTACCCTGTGGACTGTGCAAATAATTCAGTGGCAGGCAATTAGACTGAGGTGGCTCTAGTCCCTGGGGTCCTCCTTTTTAAAAAAATCTAACTAATAATGTATTTTTTAGTAAATTACCACATCGGGGAAAACAAAATTCAGGCTTAACCAACTATAAACTGCCAATTAAACTCTGATTACATAGCCTGAAAATTGCCAACACGATCGTACAAATTAAGAGACTACATAACTGTACCTAACCAATTACTAAATTTGATGTTCTTCATCATGCACCTTATAAAAGTCTTTTATTCAAGCCTCCCATGGACCACAAACTACAAGCCATAGCTGAGTGCTCTACAATACTTGAACCACTTTTTAAGTTCTTTAATACTTTTGCGGTGACTCCTATACTTTTTTTTTTTTTTTTTTTGAGACAGAGTTTCGCTCCTGTTGCCCAGGCTGGAGTGCAGTAGCGCGATCTCAGCTCACTGCAACCTCCGCCTCCCGGGTTCAAGCGATTCCCCTGCCTCAGCCTCCTGAGTAGCTGGGATTGCAGGCCCACGCCATGACGCCCGGCTAATTTTTGGGTGTTTTTTTTTTTTTTTTAATTGAGACAGGGTTTCACCATGTTGGCCAGGATGGTCTTGAACTCTGACCTCAGATGATCTGCCCGCCTCGGCTTCCCAAGGTGCTGAAACTACAGGCGTGAGCCACAGCGCCCGTCCCCCCATACATTTTTAATAGAAAAGAAAGAGGAACTGCGAACCCCAAAGACCAAAGCTCTTCCCATTCATGAACCCGCACCCCGAGTCAGCATTCTCCCCTGACGACCCTCCCGTGGTCCCTGCTCAATCAGGGAGAGACGCGGTGCTGCGGATGCAGAGCTGCCCAGAGAGGGTTCCAGTCCAGGGCACAGTCACTGCGCAGGGAAGAGACAGGACGCCCGGGCACGGCTGTCAGCGCAGCCGCCATCTTATGGCTGAAGGGGACTAGGGCCGAGCTGGGCAAAAAGAACTCCGAGCGCAGATTGTGGAGCTGACTACAGGGAGGCCCAAGTCCCGCCACAGCCGCTTCCCACCGGTTTCAACCAACCTCTTTCCGCTCTCGGGATGGCGCAAACGGCACTCTCACCATTTCTAGGCTTCCAGGGGGTCCCAGCATCTTAGTTGTGGATCACCCAATACCTGCAGGTTACAGGGACACAGAGGCTTGGCCTCTAGGAGCAGAGGACACAGAGCAGAGAAGACAAGACCTGGAGCACAGGCAGGAGCGAGAGACAAAGGCCCCGCCACATCCCGGAAGCCGCCCTGTCTGCTCCAGCTACGTTCCTGATTGGACGGTTCCCAGCCCAGTGTCTCTGATTGGATAATATTTAAGGCACGTCTTTTCAGGCCGTGAGTGACAGAAGATGTGATTGGATGCTGGGCTGAAAAAAGAAAGAGTGACAGCCTAGGCTGCAGCCTTTTCAGACAGGGCTTCCTTCCTGAGCTGAGTCAGGCCCACACCAGAGGGTATTTGCCCTTAACCTCGTGTATCAAGTTATATGCATTCAAAAATAATGTATTGTATGGCTATTCACAAATTAACAAAGTATAACAACAATTGTTCTAAAATTTTAGATTTTATGACCTTCCTGTATTCTGGTCCTTCGATCAGGCAACCTCTGAAATAAAATGTGAGTCACATGTGAATTTAAAATTTTCTAGTAGCCAAACTTTAACAAGAAAGAAGAAACAAGTGGAATTAATTGTAACAATTTAATTAACCCAATATATTCAAAATATTTTCATTTTAGTATGTGAGCAATATGTAATTATTAATGAAGTATATATACATTTGAAACAAAATCTTTGAAACTAATTCTGTATTTTACCTTTCCAGCACATTGCAGTTCAGACCAGCCACATTCCAGGCACCCAGGAGCCACACATGGCCAATAGCTGCCACACTGAAGTACAGCTGTGATGTCAGTGGGGGTGGAGGGCCTGAACACCCCTTTTTTTTTGCCACAGGTGAGGGGACAGCCTCTATTTATCAACATTTCTTTTCAGTTCCGACGGTGAAACAAATAGTGGTTATAGAAAAAACTGATAGCAGCAGGAATAAACCACAGGTAAACCACTGCTTACCACCTGAGATCAGACAGTGAACAAAGGATGATGGGGCCACAGGAGAAAAAAAACTATGTCTTCAGATCTGTTGACAGTCTTGACCTTTAATGTTTACATAGGAAGAAAATAGATTAAAGGCACACTTATTTTGCTATTTGACCATGACCCTAATGGTCAGGCTGTGGTTAGCTGTTTTCTCCTGTGGTGTGGGAAACTGAGTGAATATAAGCACCAATCACATGCACACATGTCCAAATGTCCACATGTATTTCGGCGTTTCTTTTTTTTTTTTTTTTTTGAGATGGAGTTTCACTCTTGTTGCCCAGGCTAAAGTGCAATGGCAAGGTCTTGGCTCACCACAATGTCTGCCTTCTGGGTTCAAGTCATTCTCCTACCTCAGCCTCCCGAGTAGCTGGGATTAGAGGCATGCGCCACCGCACCTGGCTAATTTTTTTGTGTTTTTAGTAGAGACGGGATTTCTCCATGTTGGTCAGGCTGGTCTTGAACTCCCGCCCTCAGGTGATCCAACCGCCTCGGCCTCCCAAAGTGCAGGGATTATAGGTGTGAGCCACCACCCCTGGCCACATTTCTGCATTTCTCAACATTATCTTACTAGATATCTAACTTTAAATGGGAAAAAATATCAGTACTTTTATGGTGCCCAATGTTAGAAGGTAACTAGTAATCAACCTGTCATTAAATCTTAGCATTCTGTCTTCACTGGGTGCATGCATTAGTTGGCTATGGCAGCATAATAAACCATCCAAAACTGATTAGTTCATAATTGAAATGCTCAGTCATTTTGGCTGGGCTCAGTGGGGCCATTCTTCTGTTCTCAGCTAAGCTCCTTCAGACATGTATCTATCATGAGCTGCTCATTGACTAGGAAAGCAACTGTGCTTGTAGAGGTGAGCTTCTGCTTCTGGGACTGTCAACAGGGATACCTTGCTTCTCCTCCTCATAGTATCCTATACTCCAGTTGGCTAATATGGGCTTTTTTTTTTTCTTTTTTTGAGATGGAGTCTTGTTCTGTCACCCAGGGTGGAGTGCAGTGGTGCGATATCTGTTCACTGCAAGCTCCACCTCCTGGGTTCAAGTGATTCTCATGCCTCAGCCTCCTGAGTAGCTGCGATTACAGGCGACCACTACCATGCCCGGCTAATTTTTTTGTATTTTTAGTAGAGACGGTGTTTCACTATGTTAGCCAGGATAGTCTCCATCTCCTGACCTCGTGATCCGCCCACGTTGGCCTCCCAAAGTGCTGGGATTACAGGTGTGAGCTACCGTGCCTGGCCTAATATGGGCTTTTTTTTCATGAAGATGGCAGGATTCTGAAAGAAAAACAGAAGCATGCCAGGCATGCTGGCTCATGCCTGTAATTCCAGAATTTTAGTAGGCCAAGGCGGGAGGATCACGTTAGGTCAGGAGTTTGAAACCAGTCTGGTCAACATGGTGAAACGTCACCTCTACTAAAAACACAAAAATTAGCTGGGTGTGGTGGCACACACCTGTAGTCTCAGCTACTCAGGAGGCTGAGTCAGGAGAATTGCCTGAATCTGGGAGGTGGAGGTTGCAGTGAGCCGAGATCATGCCACTGCCCTCCAGCCTGGGTGACAGAGAGAAAGACTCCTCTCAAAAAAGGAAAAAAACAGAGAAAAGAAAAGAAAAACATAAGCAGTAAAACTGTTTGAGCCTAGGCTCCAAACCAACACATTGTCATGTTCTCAGGTTTCTACTGCCATGAGCAAATAAGGCCAGCCAGATCAAGCGTTTGGAAAATAGATTCTGAATCTTCATGGGAATGGCTGTAAAAGCACCTGTCAATGTACATGGGTACAGGAGGGATGAAAAATTGCTACCATATTTGCAATCAGTATCCTTCTGCTTGTTTTTTTGTTTTTTTTTTTTTTTTTTTTTTTTTTTTTGAGATGGAGTCTCCTCACTCTGTCACCAGGCTGGAGTGCAGTGGCGCGATCTTGGCTCACTGCAACCTCCGCCTCCTGCGTTCAAGTGATTCTCATGCCTCAGTCTCCTGAGTAGCTGAGATTACAGGCCTGCACCACCACACCCAGCTAATTTTTGTATTTTTAGTAGAGATGGGGTTTCTCCATGTTGGCCAGGATGGTCTCGATCATCTGACGTCGTGATCTGCCCAATTCAGCTTCCCAAAGTGCTGGACTTACAGGCGTGAGCCACCGTGCCCAGTCCATTCTGCTTTTTCTGCATATGCGGTCTGTAGAACTCTTCAACATCAAAAAATTGTCCAAACACCCACAGCTACTGAGTGGCTTGGGCCAGGACTCAGGATCAACTCTGTCTAACTCCAAAGCCTATGTACCTCCATGGATCACACTACTCAAGTAGCTGTCGTAGACTCTTAAAATCCTGGAGAGTGACATTTCTAAAATAAAAGCCAGATTGCTTGTAGATGTGTGCCCATAAAGTATTTTTTATTATTGGGAAAAATCTCAAGAAATTACTGAAGCGCATAGTGGCCCAAATCTGTAATTCCAACACTTTGGGTGGCTGAGATGGGAGAATCATTTAAGCTCAGGAGCTCAAGTGCAGCCTGGGCAACATAATAAGATCCTGTCTCAATAAAAGAAATTAAAAAAATTAACCAGGCATGATGATACTCAGGTGTCCAGGGCAGGAGGATTGTTTAAGCCTGGAAGGTGGAAGCTGGATTAAGCCATGATTGCTTACACTACTGCACTCCAGCCTGGTTGATAGAGTGAGACTGTCTCAAACAAAATGAAACAAAAACAAAAAAGAAATTGCAAAAGCATTTTGAAAGAACATAGAATAATTTGGAAAAAATAGCTGACATAGCTGATATAGAGTAATTTGGAAAACATAACTTGTTTTAGATAATCAAAACCCAACAACACATCGCTTATTTTTTATCATAGAACAAATTTGAGGCCAGTTGTGGTGGCTCACACCTGTAATCCCAGCACTTTGGGATGCCGAGATGGCAGATCACCTGATGTTGGGAGTTCAAGACCAGTCTGACCAACATGGTAAAACCCCGTCTCAAAATACAAAATTAGTCGAGTGTGGTATCTCGCGCCTGTAATCCCAGCTACTCAGGAGGCTGAGGCATGATAATCATTTGAACCCAGGAGGCAGAGGTTGCAGTGAGCCGAGATTGTGCCACTGCGCTCCAGCGAGACACTGTCTCAAATAATAATAATAATAAATAATAATAATAATAATAAAAACGTGGAAATTTTTAAAAGAAAATTTCAGAGAACTTAAATTTAACATAGTTTAATTGAGCAAAGAATAATTTGCAAATTAAGCAGCCTGTGGGTCCTGAGTAGCCTCAGAGAGACTCCAGCACAGCCACATGGTAAAAAAGAGTTATGCACAGGGAAAGCAAAGTGACATACAAAGAATAGAAGTGGTACAGAAACAGCCAGATTAATTACAGCTTGGGATTTGCCTTATTTGAATATGGTTTGAGCAGTTGATGTTCTTTTATTGGCACAAACATAGTGGTTGGTACAAGAATAGGTAAAAACCTATTTAGATATCCAGTTAGGTTTTAGTTGACTATGTACCGAAAAACCTATTGACCAAAATTAAACATTAAAGGAGTTAGCTTTAGGCTATAATTAATTTAACAATATCTCCCATTTGGTTAGTTTCTCAATTTTGAGAAATAACCCAAAACTTTAGACATTATTACCTTGTCACCATCAAAAATTTACTTATGACTGGGTGCAGTGGCTCATGCCTGTAATCCCAGCACTTTGGGAGGCCAAGGCAGGCAGATCACAAGGTCAGGAGTTCAAGACCAGCCTGGCCAATATGGTGAAACCCCATCTCTACTAAAAATACAAAAATTAGCCGAGCCTGGTGGTGGGCACCTGTAATCTCAGCTACTTGGGAGGCTGAGGCAGGAGAATCCCTTGAACCTGAGAGGCAGAGGTTGCAGTGAGCTGAGATCATGCCACTGCACTCCAGCCTAGGTGACAGAGTGAGACTCTGTCTCAAAAAAAAAAAAAAAAAAAAGAAAAGAAAAAAAAAAGACATATTTAGTCTCAATTTCCACTGTAAAATAGTAGAACTGTGGGTTTTGTAAAGTGAAAAACAGGACTTTGGGTTACTATTGTTTAAAAGGATTACAGTAGAAGAGACCTCCTTGTATTGAAATCTGCTGTATACAAAAGAAAAACAAGACCTCATCAGTTTTAGAATCTACCTATTTCTTTAAATTTTCAGTTTGACTATGTCACATTTAGCATGCATGACTCCATTTTGGTTTGTTTTGGTCTATTTGGGCCTAGTGAACAAGCTCAGTCCAGAATGATGGCCTCTAATAATTTTGTTTAAAAAAATTCCCCTCTTTTGATTAAGTTTTCACATAGGTCAGAGTGTCACCAAACCTCAGGGTTTTAGTGTCACTCTCAGTTTCCATTGTTTTAGGTTTCTGTTCTTATCAGATCATTCATAGGTTATGGTGTTCTCACGGTCAAATACATCTTCAAGTTTTCATCATTCCAGTTAAAGAGAGACCACTTGACATTCTAGAGATGACTGCATGCAAAGATTTTTAAGTTTTGAGAGCATAGAGTGCAGTAGGAAGACTATTATTTTGACTATCAGGAAAATAATATCAAGAGTTTGAAGTATGGTTTTATTTATTTATTTATTTTGAGACAAAGTCTTGCTCTTGCCACGCAGGCTGGAGTGCAATGGCACGATCTCGGCTCACTGCAACCTCTACCTCCGGGATTCAAGGGATTCTCCTGCCTCAGCCTCCCAAGTTGCTGGGATTACAGGTGTGTGTCACCACAGCTGGCTAATTTTTGTATTTTTAGTAGAGAAGGGGTTTCAACATGTTGGCCAGGTTGGTTTCAAACTTCTGACCTAAGGTGATCCACCTGCGTTGGCCTCCCAAAGTGCTAGGATTTCAGGCATGAACCACCATGCCCAGCCTGAAGTATGCTTTTTAACCAAGGTCCCCATTGAACTAACCAACTATGATTAAATAGATCAAATGATTAGCTAGATAAGTTGTCTCCTCATTTCAACCAAGCAGTGTGTTCATTAATCCCCTACAACTGAATCTCTGTGATACTCAATGTATTTCTCCATGTGTAACTACAAATACTAGCAACTGCACAGATACTTCTCTGTTTATCTAGTAAGTAAACTAGATACATTCTTTTATTTAGCATGACTTTAGTAAAAAATTTTAAAGTCTATTGGGTAACCAAAGCCTTTACAGTAGAATCTGCTATAGAGCGTATTATGGAAGATAAATTTCTAACCATTGCCTCATTTACTCTAAACCTTTGAAAGAAAGACCTAACAAATCATGACCACTCAGAAGAGTAATGGCCTCCTGGCAATGCTCTCTAACTTATTCTGAATAAGTTTCTCTTTAAGTTAATGTTGCTCCAAGAGCAGTGGATCAATATTCTGTTTCTTAAATTATGAGGCAAAAAATTTCCCATGTCACATTTAGCAAGAATGTGAGAAATTTCCCATTTCTCACCGACAGTGGCCCTTCATCTTTTACCTATCCAGATGTAAGTTTGTTGATGTATTTGGCTGCAAAACCATGAGTGCACATAAGAGATCCCTTTTTTATTTCTGTTGTTTGTAGAGCCATAAAAAAGTGATCTAGGAGTGTCATGATAGCAGAGATGTCTTCATTTTTGATATTCTGGAAAAAGCTATCTATGTCAAGGTTGCCATCTGCTTTTGAGGAGAAACTTCTCTGCTTAGATTTACCTAAAAATCTCCAATTAAGATATCCAATATGATTGCAAGAGTTTAGAGGGCCCCTTGTGAGTTTAAAGATTATGAACCCAAAGTTTAAGGTCCCAAAGTCTTCATGCAGTGCAAGTGGCAAGCGGACTCAATCTCTTTGCTCTAGATTATAAAAGGTTTTCCTGTTCCCAGTCAATAGACTATTAAAAGTTTTTCTGGCCAGGTGCAAAGGCTGAACAGGTTCTCACTGTGATGAATGAGTGGGTTACAGTGAACAGGTTCCTTCTGTAATGAATGAGTGGGTGAGAGTGAACAGGTTCTCACTGTGTTGAATGAGTGGGTGACAGTGAATAATTTCCCACTGTGATGATTGAGTGGGAGACAGTAACAGGTTCCCACTGTGGTGAATGAGTGGCTGACAGAGAACAGGTTCTCACTATGGTGAATAAGTGGGTGAGAGTGAACAGGTTCCACTGGGGTGAGTGAGTGACTGACAGTGAAGAGGTTCCCACTGTGGTGAATAGGTGTCAGACAGTGAACACATTCCCCCTGTGATTAATGAGTGGGAGACAGTGAACAGATTCTCACTGTGATGAATGAGTGTGTAACAGTGAACAGGTTAATCCTGTAATAAATGAGTGGGAGGCAATGAACAGGTTTCCAATGTGATGATTGTGTGGGTGACAGTGAACAGATTCCCACTGTGGTGAATGAGAAGCTGAAATTGAACAGGTTCCTACTGTGGTGAATGAATGCCTGACAGTGAACAGGTTCCCACTGTGGTGAATGAAAAGTTGAAATTGAAATGTTCCTACTGTGGTGAATGAATGCCTGACAGTGAACAGGTTCCCACTGTGATGAATGAGTGGTTGATTATGAAAACATTCCCACTGTGATGAGTGAGTGGGTGTGAGTGAACAGGTTCTGACTGTGGTGTATTAGTGGGTGAAAATAAAGTTTCCCACTGTGATGAGTGAGGGGCTGACAGTAAACAGGTTCCCACTGTGGTGACAGAGTGGCCAACAGTGAACAGGCTTCTATAGTGGTGAACGAGTGGGTGACAGTGAACTGGTTCCCACTATGATGAATGAGCGGCTGAAGGGAAAAAGTTCCCACTGTGGTGAATGAGTGGGTGACAGTGAAAAAAATTCTAAGATGGTGAACCTGTGGATGACAGTGATCAGGTTTCTCCTGTAATTAATGAGTGGCTGACAGTAAACAGGTTTGCACTGTGATGAGTGAGTGGGTGACACTGAACAGGTTCTACTGTAATGAATGAGTGGGTGACAGTGAACACGTTCTCACAGTGATGAATGTGTTGGTGACAGTGAACAGATTTCCACAGTGGTAAATGAGTGGGTGAGAGAGAAGAGGTACCCACTGTGATGAGTGAGTGGGTGACAGTGAAGAGTTTCCCACTGTGGTGAAAGGGTGGTTGAGAGTGAACAGATTCCCACTGTGATGAATGAGTGATTGACAGTGAACAGGTTCCTGCTGTGATGCATGAGTGGGTGTCAGTGAACAAGTTCTCCCAAAGATGAATGAATGGGTGACAGTGAACTGGTTTGCACTATGCTGAATGAATGGCTGAAAGTAAACAGGTTCCCATTGTGGTGACTGAATGGGTGACAGTGAACAGGTTCCCACTGGGATAAATTAGTGACTGACAGAGAATAGGTTTCGACTGTGGTGAATGAGTAAGCGACAGTGAACAGGTTCCCACTCCGGTGACTGAGTGACTGACAGTGCACAGGTTTCTACTGTGGTGATCGAGTGGGTGACAGTAAACTTGTTCCCACTGTGGTGAATGAGTGGCTGACGGGGAAAAGGTTTCCATTGTGATGAACGAGTGGCTGACACTGAACAGGTTCCTACTGTGGTGAATGAGTGTGTGACTGTCAACAGGATTCTACTGTTTTGAACGAGGGGGTGACAGTGATCATGTTCCTCTGGTAATGAATGAGTGGGTGACAGTGAACAGGTTGCCACTGTGATTAGTGATTGGGTGAAAGTGAAAAGGTTTCTACTGTGGTGGACAAGTGGATGACAGTGAACAGTTCCTACTGTGGTGAATGAGTGACTGAGAGTAAACAGGTTCCCACTGTGATGAATGAGTGGGTGACAGTGAACAGGTTTCCAGTGGGTAAATGAGTGGGTAAGAGTCAACAGTTTAGCACTGTGATGAGTGAGTGGGTGACCATGAACAGGTTCCTGCTGTGGTAAATGAGTGGCTGAGAGTGAACAGGTTCCCACTGTGATAAATGAGTGGGTGACAGTTAGTAGGTTCCCACTGTGATGAGTGAGTGGCTGACAGTCAACAGGTTCCCACTGTGGTGAATAAGTGGCTGACTGTGATCAGTTTCTCACTGAGATAAATGAGGGGATGACAGTGAACAGGTTCCCACTGTGATGAGGGAGTGGGTGAGAGTGAACAAGCTCCCACAGTATTGAGTGGGTGACAGTGAACAGGTTCCCATTGTGATGAGTGAGTGGCTGACAGTGAACAGGTTTTCAGTGTGGTGAATGAGTGCCTGACAGTGAACAGGTTCCTACTGCGATGAAAGAGTGGGAGACAGTGAACAATTTCACACTGTGATGGATGAGTGAGTGACAGTGAACAGGTTCCTCCTGTAATAAATGAGTGGGAGACAATGAACAGGTTCCCATTGTGATGAATACGTGGGTGACAGTGAACAGGTTACCACTGTGATGAATGAGTGGCTGACAGTGAACAGGTTACCAATGTGATGAATGAGGGGCTGACACTGAAAATGTTGCCACTGTGGTGAATGAGTGGGTGACAGTGAATAGGTCCCACTGTGATGAGTGAGTGGGTGACAGTGAATAGGTTTCCAGTGTGATGAATGAGTGAGTGACAGTTAACAGGTTCCCATTCTGGTGACTGAGTGGATGACAGTGAACAATTTTATGTTACAGTGAATGAGTGGGTGACAGTGAATTGGTTCCCACTGTGGTGAATGAGTGGCTGAGAGGAACAAGTTGCCACTGTGATGAATGTGTGGCTGACAGTGAACAGGTTCCTATTGTGTTGAAGGAGTGGGTGACTGTGAACAGGTTTCTGCTGTTTTGAATGAGTGGTTGACAGTGATAAGGTTGCTCCCATAATGAATGAGTGGGTGACAGTGAACAGGTTCCCACTTTGATTAGTGATTGAGTAACAGTGAACAGGTTTCTACTGCTGTGAAAGAGTAGGTGATAGTGAACATGTTTCTACTGTGGTGAATGAGTGGCTGACAATAAACAGGTTCCCACTGTGATGAATGAGTGGGTGATAGTGAATGGGATTCTCCTATAATGAATGAGTGGGTGACAGTGAACAGGTTTCCACTGTGATGAATGAGTGACTGACAGCAAACAGGGCTTCACTGTGGTAAATGTGTGGGTGAGAGTAAACAGGGTTTCACTGTGGTAAGCGTGTGGGTGAGAGTGAACAGGCTCCAACTGTGGTGAATGAGTGGTTGACAGTGAACAGGTTCACACTGTGATGACTGAGTGTGTGACAGTGAACAGGTTCCCAATGTGGTGAATGAGTGGCTGACAAAGAACAGGTTCTCACTGTGGTTAATGAGAATGAGTGAGAGTGAACAGGTTTCCACAGTGGTGAATGAGTGGCTGATAGTGAACAGGTTCTCACTGTGATGAATGAGAGAGTGACAGTGAACAGCTTTCTCCTGTGATGAATGAGTGGATGACAGTGAACAGGGTTCCACTGTGACGAATGAGTGGGTTACAGTGAACAGGTTCCCAGTGTGATGAATGAGTGGGTGACAGTGAACAGGCTCCCACTGTGTTGGGTGAGTGGGGGAAAGTGAAAACTTTCCCACTGTGGTTTGTGAGGGGCTTACAGTCTATAATATCCCACTGTGGTGAATATGTGACTGACAGTGATTAGTTTCCCACTGTGATAAATAAGTGGGTGACAGTGATTAATTTCCCACTGTGATAAATAAGTGGATGACAGTGAATAGGTTCCCACTTTGGTGAGTGAGTGGCTGACAGTGAACAGGTTTCCAGTGCGGTAAATGAGTGCCTGACAGTGAACAGATTCCCACCGTGATGAATGAGTGGGAGACAGTCAACAGTTTCCCACTGTGATGAATGAGTGGGTGATAGTGAACAGGTTCCTCTGTGATAAATGAGTGGGAGGCAATGAACAGGTTACCACTGTGATGAATGGGTGGGTGACAGTGAACACGTTCCCACTGTGATGAGTGAGTGACTGACAGTAAACAGGTTCCCACTGTGGTGAATGAGTGGGTGACAATGATCAGGTTCCTCTTGTAATGAAAGAGTTGGGGACAGTGAATAGGTACCCACTGTGATAAATGAGTGACTGACAATAAACAGAATCCCACTGTGATGAGTGAGTAGGTGACAGTGAACAGGTTCCCACTGTGGTGAGTGTGTGGCTGACAATGAACAGGTTCCCACTGTGATAAATGAGTGGGTGATAGTGAACAGGTTCCCACTGTGATAAATGAGCGGGTGATAGTGAACAGGGTCTCAGTGTGGTAAATGAGTGGGTGAGAGTGAATAAGTCCCACTGTGATGAGTGAGTGGGTGACAGTGAACAGGTTCCCACTGTGGTGTGTGTGTGGCTGACAATGAACAGGTTCCCACTATGATAAATGAGTGGGTGACAGTTAACATGTTCCCACTTTGATGAGTGTGTGCATGATGAAGAAAAGGTTCCCACTGTGATGAATGTGTGGGTGACATTGGAGAGGTTCACACTCACACTGCAATGAATTAGTGGGTCACAGTGAACAGGTTCCTCCTGTAATGAATGAGTTGGTGACAGTGAACAAGTTTCCACTGTGATGAATGTGTTGCTGACAGTGAACAGGTTTCTATTGTGGTGAATGAGGGGGTTACTGTGAACAGGATTATGCTGGTTTGAACGAGTGGCTGACAGTGATCAGGTTCCTCCTGTAAGAAATGAGTGGATGAGAGTGAACATGTTCTCACTGTGATTAGTGATTGAGTGACAGTGAACAGGATTCTAACGTGGTGAAAGAGTGGGTGACAGTGAATACCTTCCCACTGTGGTGAATGAGTGACTGACAGTTAACAGGTGCCCACCATAATGAATAAGTGGGTGAAAGTAAAAAGGTTTCCACTGTGATGAATAACTGGTTGAGAGTGAACAGGGTTCCACTGCGGTAAATAAGTGGGTAAGAATGAACAGGTTCCCACTGTGGTGAATGAGTGATTGACAGTGAATAGGCTCCCACTGTGATGATTGAGTGTGTGACAGTGAACAGGTTCCCACTGTGATGAATGAGTGGCTGACAGAGAACAGGTTCTCACTGAGTTGAATGAGTGGGTGAGAGTGAACAGGAATCCACAGTGGTGAATGAGTGGCTGACATCGAACAGGTTCCCACTGTGATGAATGAGTGGGTGACAGTGAACACGTTTCTTCTGTAATGAATGAGTGGATGACAGTGAACTGGTTCCGACTGTGATGAATGTGTGGGTGACAGTGAACAGGTTTCCACTGTGATGACTGAGTGGTTGACAGTGAACAGGATCCCCTATGGTGAGTGGGTGACAGTGAACAGGTTTCCACCGTGATGAGTGAGAGGTTGACAGACAAAAAGGTCCCCCTGTGGTGAATATGTGACTGATAGTGATCAGTTTCCTACCTTGATGAATAAGTGGGTGACAGTGAACAGATTCCTACTGTGATGAATGTGTGGGTGGCAGTGAACAGGATCCGACTGTGGTGAATGAGTGGCTGACAGTGAATAGGTTCCAACTGTGATGAATGAGTGGGTGGCACTGAAAAATTTTTCCTGTAATGAATGAGTGAGTGACAGGTGAACTTTGGTTCCCAAAGTGGTAAATGTCGTGGGAGTGAATATGTTCCCACTGTGATGAGTGAGTGGATGACAGTGAACAGGTTTCCACTGTGGTGAGTGGGTGGCTGATAGTGAACAGTTTTCCACGGTGATGAATGAGTAGGTGACAGTGAACATGTTACCACTGTGATGCGTGAATGTGTGATAAAGAACAGGTATTCACTGTGATGAATGTGTGGGTGACATTGAACAGGTTTCTACTGTGATGAATGAGTGTGTTACACTGAACAGGTTCCTCCTGTAATGAATGAGTTGGCGACAATGAACAGGTTCCCACTGTGATTAATGTGTGAGTGAAAGTGTACAGTTTCCCACTGTGATGAATGAGTGGCTTACAGTGAACAGGTTCTGTTTGTGATGAATGAGTGGGTGACAGTGAACAGGTTCCCACTGTGATGAGTGAGTGGCTGACAGTACTGTGGTGAATGAGTGGGTGACAGTGAATAGGTTCCAACTGTGATGAATGAGTGGCTGACAGTGAACAAGTTTCTACTGTGGTGAACGTTTGAAGAACAGTGAACAGGTTCCCACTGTGGCGAATAAGTTGCTAACAGTGAACAGATTCCCACTGTGATGAATGAATGCGTGACAGTGAACAGCTTCCTGGTATAATAGATGTGTGGTTGACAGTGAACAGTTTCCCAGTATGATAAGTCAGTGGGTAACAGTGAACAGGTTCTCATTGTGGTGAATGAGTGGGTGGGAGTGAACAGGTTCCCATTGTGGTGAATGAGCAACTGACAGTGAACAGGTTTTCACTTTCATGAGTGAGTGGGTGAGAGTTGACATGTTGCCACTGATGAATGAGTGGGTGACAGTGAACAGGTTCACATTATGATGAATAAGTAGGTGACAGTCAACGTTTTCTCACTGTGGTGAATGAGTGGGTGAGAGTGAACAGGTTCCCACTGTGGTGAATGGGTAACTGACAGTGAACAGGTTCCCACTGTGGTGAGTGAGAGGGTGACAGTGAAGATATTCCCACTGTGATCAGTAGGTGAGAAGGAATAATATCCCAGTGTGATGAATGAGTGAGTGACAGTGAACCAGTTCCCACTGTGATTAGTGTTTTGGTAACATTGAACAGGTGTCTACTGCGGTGAAAGAGTGGGTGAAAGAGAACACGTTCCCACTGTGGTGAATGAGTGGCTGACAGTGAACAGGTTCCCACTGTGATGATTGACTCAGTGCCAGTAAACACTTTCCTCCTGTAATGAATGAATGCGTGACAGTGAACAGGTTTCCACTCTGATGAATCCGTCGGTGACAATGAACAGGTTCCCAATGTGGTGAATGTGTGGGTGACACACTGAACAGGTTCCCACTATGATGAATGACTGTGTGACAGTGAACAGGCTCCTATTGTGGTGTGTGTGTGGGAGACAGTGAACAGGTTAACTTTGTGATGAATGAGTGGGTGACAGTAAGAGGTTCCCACTGTGATAAGTGAGTAGGTGAAAGTGAACAGGTTCCCACTGTGATGAATGAGTGGGTGACGGTGAACTGGTTCCCACTATTGTGAATGAGTGGGTGTTGGGAGAAAAGTTGAGTGTTGGGAGAGAAGCTGAGGCAAGGCTTACATGTCTGCTAGACTTGCTGGCTCCTTGCTTCTAGCGCTCCCATTATCTCAAGCAGCCATACGTTTTTCATTCACTTGATACACTGTTTCTTTCAACCCCCACATCCTCACCACCTGGCTGTTTGTTTGTTTGAGTAACAATAAATAGCCTGGGCTCCCAGAGCTCGGGGCCTTCGCAGCCTCCACACTCACAATGGCCCCTGGTCCCACTTTCTCTCTCAAACTGTCTTTTTCTCATTCCTTTGACTCCACAGGACTTCATCACCCCCACGACCTGGTGTTGGGTCTGATAACCCCAACAGGGGGTGAGAGTGAACAGGTTCTCAATGTGGTGAGTGAGTTTGTGACAATGAACATGTTCACACCGTTATGAGTGAATGGGTGAGAGTGAACAGGTTCCCACTGTGGTGAATGAGTGGCTGACAGTCAACAGGTTTCCACTGGGATGAGTGAGTGGGTGAGAGTCGATAGGTTTCCACTGCGATGAATGAGTGGGTAACAGTGAACAGGTTCACATTATGATGAATGGATGAATGAGTGGGTGACTGTCAACATTTTCTCCTGTGGTGAATGAGTGGATGAGAGTGAACAGGTTCCCACTGGGGTGAATGAGTGGCTGACAGTGAACAGGTTTCCACTGTGGTTAGTGAGAGGGTGACAGTGAAGATATTCCCACTGTGATCAGTGAGTGTGTGAGAAAGAATAGGATTCCAGTGTGATGAATGGGTTGGTGACAGTGAACAGGTTCCAATTGTGATGAATGAGTGGGTGACAGTGAACGAGTTCCCATTGTGATTAGTGTTTTGGTGAAATTGAACTGATTTCTCCTTCAGTGAATGAGTAGGTGAAAGAGAACACACTCTTATTGTGGTGAATGAGTGGCTGACAGTGAACAGGTTCCCATTGTGATGTATGACTCAGTGCCAGTAAACAGTTTCCTCCTGTAATGAATGAGTGCATGACAGTGAACAGGTTTCCACTCTGATGAATCTGTCGGTGACAATGAACAGGTTCCCAATGTGGTGAATGTGTGGGTGACACTGAACAGGTTCCTACTATGATGAATGAGTGGGTGACAGTGAACAGGTTCCTAATGTTGCATGTATGGGAATGACAGTGAACAGGTTAACACTGTGATGAATGAGTAAGTGACAGTGAAGAGTTTCCCACTGCGATGAGGGAGTGGGTGAATATGAACAGGTTCCCAATGTGGTGAGTAAGTTTGTGACAGTGAACAGGTTCCCACTGTTATAAGTGAGTGGGTGAGAGTGAACTGGTTCCCATTGTGGTGAATGAGTGGTTGACAGTGAACAGGTTCACACTGTGATGAGTGAATGGGTGAAACTGAAAATGTTTCCAATGTGGAGAATGAGTGGGTGACACTGAACAGTTTCCCACTGTGATGAGTGAGTGGGTGACAGTGAACAGGCTTCAACTGTGATGAGTGAGTTGGTGACAGTGAATGGGTTCCCACTGTGATTAATGAGTGGCTTACATTGAGCAGGTTCCCAATTTGATGAATGAATGGCTGACAGTGAACAGGTTCCTACTGTGGTGAATGAGTGGGTGACAATGAACAGGTTTCCACTGTGGTGAACGTGTGGGTGACAGTGAATAGATTCTGACTGTGGTGAACATGTGGCTGACAGTGAACAGGTTCCCATTGTGATGAATGAGTGGGTGACAGTGAACAGGTTCCTCTTGTAATGAATGAGTGGGTGAAAGTGAACACATTCTCAGAGTGATGAATGAGTAGGTGACATTGAAGAGGTTCAAACTGTGGTGAATGGGTGGGTGACAGTAAACATACTCCCACTTTGATGTATGAGTGGGTGACAGTGAACAGTTTCCCAACTGTGGTGAATGTGTGTGTGACAGTGAACATGTCCCTCTGTGATAAATCAGTGGTGACAGTGAACAAGTTCCCACTGGGGCGAATGAGTGAATGACAGAGAACAGGTTCCCACTGTGGTGAGGGCGTCGGTTACAGTGAACAGGTTACCACTGTGATGAATGACTTGGTGACAATGAACAAGTTCCCACTGTCATGAGTGAATGTGTGACAGTGAACAGGTTTTCACTTTGATTAATGTGTGAGTGACAGTGAACAATTTCCCATTGTGGTGAATAAGTGGGTTAGAGTGAACAGGTTCCCACTGTGGTGAGTGAGTGGGTGACTGTGAACAGGTTCCCACTGTGATGAGTGAATGTGTGAAAGAGAACCAGTTTTCACTGTGATGAATGAGTGGGTGACAGTGAACAGGCTCCTACTGTGATGTGTTACTGGGTGAGAGCGATCAGGTTCCTACTGTTGTGATTGAGTAGATGACAGTGAAAAGGTTCCCACTATGATGAGTGAGTGGTTGAAAGTGAAAAGGTTCCTACCGTGGTGAATGAGTGGGTGACAGTGAAAGGGTTTCTACTGCAGTGAATGATTGGGTGACAGTGAACAGGTTGCTACTGTTGTGAATGAGTGGCTGACAGTGAAGAGGTTTCCACTGTGATGACTGAGTGGGTGACAGTGATCCAGCTTCTCCTGTAATGCATGAGTGGGTGAGAGTGAACAGGTTCCCACTGTGATGAATGAGTGTGGACAGTGAAGAGGTTCCCAATTAGATGAGTGAGTGGGTGACAGTGAACAGGTTCCCACTGTGATGAATGAGTGGGTCACAGTGAACAGATTCCCCTTGTAATGAATGAGTGGGTGACAGTGAACAGGTTTCTACTGTGCTGAGTGAGTGGGTGACACTGAACAGGTTCCCACTGTGATGAGTGAGTGGATAAGAGTGAACAGGTCCCATGGTGATGAATGAGTGGCTGACAGTGAACAGGTTCCAGCTGTGATGAGTGAATAGGGGAGAGTGAACAGGTTCCCAATGTGATGAATGAGAGGTTGAGAGTGAAGAGATTCCCACTGTGGTAAATGAGTGGGTGAAAGTGAACAGGTTCCCACTGTGATGAGTGGTTGACAGTGAACATGTTGCCACTGTGGTGAATGAGTGGCTGACAGTGAACACGTTCCCACCATGATGAATGAGTGAGTGACACTGAACTAGTTCCCATTGTTGTGAATGAATGGCTGGCAGTGAACAGGCTCCCACTGTGTTGAGTGAGTGAGTGACATAAAGTGGCTCCCATTTTGATGAGGGAGTGGATGACAGTGAAGAAGTTCCCATTGTGATGGATGAGTGTGTGACAGTGAACAGGTTCCCACTGTGATGAATTAGTGTGTGACAGTGAACAGGTTCCCACTGTGATGAATGAGCAGCTGACAGTGAACAGGTTCTCACTGTGTGAATGAGTGGTTGAGAGTGAACAGGTTCCCACAGTGGTGAATAAGTGGCTGACAATAAACAGGTTCCCACTTTGATGAATTAGTGGGCGACAGTAAACAGGTCCCCACTTTGATGAGTGAGTGGGTGACAGTGAGGAGCTTTCCACTTTGACGAGTGAGGGGTGACAGTGAACAGGTTCCCACGGTGATGAATGAGTGGCTGATGAAGAATAGGTTCCCACTGTGATAAATGAGTTGGTGACAGTGAACAGGTTCTCACTGTGATGAACGAGAAAATGAGAGTGAACAAGTTCCAAATGTGCTTAATAAGTTGCAGACAATGAACAGGTTTCTACTGCAGTGAATGAGTGTTTGACAGTGAACAGTTTCCCACTGTAATGAATGTGTGACTGACAGTGAACAGCTTCCCACTTTGATGAAAGAGTGGTGACAGTGACCATGTTCCTCTTGTAATGAACGAGAGGCTGACAATTAACAGGTTCCTACTGTGATGAATGAGTGGATGACAATGAACAGGTTCCAACTGAGCTGAGTGGCTGACAGTGAAGAGGTTCCCACTGTGGAGAATGAGTGTGTGGCAGTGTACAGGTTCCAACTGTGGTGAATGAATGTATGAGGGTGAACAGGTAGCCACTGTGGTGAGTGTGTGGGTGACAGTGAACTGGTTCCCACTGTGGTGAATGAGTGATTGACAGTAAACAGGTTTCCAATGTGGTTACTGAGTGGCTGACAGTTAACAGAATTTTACTGTGGTGAAAAAGTGTGTGGCAGTGAACTGGTTTCCACTGCAGTGAATGACTGGATGATAGTGAACAAGTTCCCACTGTGAAGAATGAGTGGATGACAGTGAACACCTTATTCCTCTAATGAATGAGTGGGTGACAGTGGACAGATTCCCACTGTGATGTATGAACGGGTGACTGAGATGAGGTTCCCACTGTGGTGAATGAGTGGGTTACAGAGAACAGGTTCCCACTGTGATGAATGAATGGGTGAGGGTGAACAAGTTCCCACTGTGATGAATGAATGGCTGACAGTGAACACATTCCCACTGTGATGAATGAGGGGGTGACAGTGAACTAATTCCCATTGTTGCAAATGAATGGGTAACAGTGAGCCGGTTCCCACTGTGATTAATGAATGGGTGACAGAGAAGAGATTTCCACTGTGATGAATGAATGGGGTGACAGTGAACAGGTTTCCACTGTGATTAAAAAGTGTGTGACAATTAACAGGTTCCCACTCCGATTAGTGAGTGGGTGACAGTAAAAAGGTTCTCACTGTGGTGATGGAGTGGGTGACAGTGAACAGGTTCCCACTGTGGTTCAGATGTGGTTGACAGTGAACAGGTTCCCACAGTGATGAATGTGTGGGTGAAAGTGAACAGGTTTTTACTGCAGTGAATGAGTGGGTTACAGTGAACAGGTTCCCAATGTAATGAATGAGTGGGTGACAGTAAACAGGTTCTGACTATAATGAATGAGTGGTTGAAAGTGAACAGGTTCCCACTTTGATGAATGAGTGGGTGACAGTAAACAGGTTCGTCCTGTAATGAATGAGTGGGTGAAAGGGAACAGGTCCCCACTGTGATGAATGAGTGGGTGACAGTAAACAGGTTCCCCTTTTAATTAATGAGTGGGTGAAAGTGAACAGTTTCCCACTGTGATGAGTGCGTGGGTGACCGTGAACAAGTTCCCAATGTTATGAAAGTGTGGGTGACAGTGAACAGGTTCTCACTGTGATGAGGGAGTGGGTAACAGTGAACACGTTCCCATTGTGTTGAGTGAGTGGGTGACAGTAAAGTGGTTCCCATTTTGATGAGGGAGTGAGTGACAGAGAACAAGTGCCCATTGTGATGGGTGAATGGGTAACAATGAACAGGTTTCCACTGCAATTCGTGAGTGTGTGACAGTGAACAGGTTTCCACTGTGATGAGTTAGTGGGTGACAGTGAGGAGGTTCCCGCTGTAATGAATGAGTGGCTGACAGTGAACAGGTTCTCACTGTGGTGAATGAGTGGTTGAGAGTGAATAGGTTCCCACAGTGTTGATTAAGTGACTGACAATGAACAGGTTCCCACTTTGATGAATGAATGGGTTACAGTGAACAGGCTCCCACTTTGATGAGTGAGTGGGTGACAGTGAAGAGGTTTCCACTTTGGTGAGTGAGGGGTGACAGTGACTAGGTTCCCACAGTGATGAATGAGTGGCTGACAAGGAACAGGTTCCCACTGTGATGAATGAATTGGTACAGTGAATAGGTTCCCACTGTGATGAATGAGAAAGTGAGAGTCAACAAGTTCCAACTGTGCTTAATACGTTGCAGACAATGAAGAGGTTTCTACTGCAGTGAACGACTGGGTGACAGTGAACAGTTTCCCACTATAATGAATGTGTGGCTGACAGTGAACAGTTTCCCACTTTGATGAATGAGTGGTGACAGCGAACAGGTTCCTCTTGTAATGAATGAGAGGTTGACAATTAACAGGTTCTCACTGTGATCAATGAGTGGGTGACAGTGAACAGTTCTCACTGTGTTGAATGAGTGGGTGAGGTTGAGTTTGTTCTCACTATGGTGAAAAAGTGGATGACAGAGAACAGGGACCCACAGTAATGAGTGAGTGGTTGACAGTGAACAGGTTTCCGCTCTGATGAATGAGTTGGTTATAGTGAACAGGTTTACACTGTGATGAATGTGTATGTGACAGTGAACAGGTTCCCACTGTGGTGAATAAGTGGGTGACAGTGAACAGGTTCTCTCTCTGATGGGTAAGTCAGTGAAAGTGAACAGGTTCCAACTGTGGTGAGTGGCTGACAGTGAACAGGTTCTCACTGTGGGGAATGAGTGCCTGACAGTGAACAGTTTCCCACTTTGATGAATGATTGGGTGACAGTGAACATGTTCCTTGTATGATAAATGAGTGAGTGACAGTGAATAAGTACTTACTGTGTTGAATGATTGTGTGACAGTGAAGAGTTTCCCACTGTGATGAGTGAGTGGGTGAAAGTGAACAGGTTTCCATTGTGATGAATGACTGGGTAACAGTGAACAGGTTCCCACTGTGATGAGTGAGGGATGAAAATTAACAGGTTCCCTCTGTGATGAATGAGTGGGTGACAGTGAAAATGTTTTTCTTGCAATGAACGGGTGTGTGACATTGAACAGGTTCCCATTGTAACAAATGAGTGGGTGACAGTGAAGATGTTCCCACTGTGGTGAATGAGTGGCTGAGCGTGTGCAGGTTCTCACTGTGGTGACTGAGTGGGTGAGAGCGAACAGGTTCTCACAGTGATGCATGAGTGATTGACAGTGAACAGGTTCCAATAGGGATGAGTGATTGGGCGGCAGTGAACAGGTTCCCACTCACTGGTTCCCACTGTGATAAGTGAGTGCATGACAGTCAACCAGTCCCACTGTCATGAGTAAGTGAGTGACAGTGAGCAGGTTCCCAATGTGATGGATAAGTGGATGATAGTGAACAGGTTTCGCTGTGATTAGTGAGTGTGTGAAAGCGAACTGTGATGAATGAGTGGTCGACAGTGAAGAGGCTCTCACTGTAGTGAATGAGCGGGTGACAGTGTACAGGTTCCAACTGTGATGAATGAGTGGGTGAAAGTGAAGAGGTTCCTGCTGTGATGAATGAGTGGCTGACAGTGAACAGGTTCCCAATGTGGTGAAAGAGTGGTTAAGATTGAACAGGTTCCCAAAGTGGTGAAGGAGTGACTGACAATGAACAGGTTCCAACTGTGATGAATAAGTGGGTGACAGTAAACAGGTTACCACTGTGGTGAGAGAGTGGGTGACAATAAACAGGTTCCCACTGTGATGATGAAGGAGTGGCTGACAGTGAACAGGTTCCAATTGTGATGAGTGAGTGGATGACAGTGATAAGTTTCCCACTGTGATGAGAGCTTAGGAGACAATGTATAGGTTCCCAGTGTGATGAAAAATGGGTGACAGTGAACAGGTTTGCACTGTGATGAGTCAGTGGGTGACAGTGAACTGGTTTCCACTGTGATGAGTGAGTGGGTGACAGTGAACATGTTCCCACT
Organism: Theropithecus gelada; assembly: GCF_003255815.1. Classification (NCBI taxonomy): domain Eukaryota; kingdom Metazoa; phylum Chordata; class Mammalia; order Primates; family Cercopithecidae; genus Theropithecus; species Theropithecus gelada. Next base: position 20,080,535 of record NC_037687.1, on the reverse strand, counting down.
GTGATGAATGAGTGGCTGACAGTGAACCAGTACCCAATGTGGTGAATGAGTGGGTGAGAAAGAACAGGTTCCCCCTGTGGTGAGTAAGTTTGTGAAAGTGATCAAGTTCCCACTGTGATGAGTGAGTTGGTGAGAGTTCACAGGTTCCCACTGAGATGAATGAGCAGCTGACAGTGAAAGGATACCCACTGTGATGAGTGAGTGGGTGAGAGTGATCATATTCCCACTCTGCTGAATGTGTGGGTGATAGTGAACAGGTTCCCACTCTGATGACTGTGTGGGTTAGAGTGAACAAGTTCCCAATGTGGTGAATTAGTGGGTAAGGGTGAACAGGTTCCCACTGTGATGAGTGAGTGGGTGACAGTGCACAGGTTCTCACTGTGATGAGTGAGTAGATGACAGTAATCAGGTCACCATAGTGATGAATGAGTGGATGACAGTGAACAGGTTTTCACTGTGTTGTATGAGTGGATGAGAAAGAACAGGTTCCCAATGTGGTGAGTGATTTGGTGACAGTGAACAGGTACCCACTGTGATAAGTGAGTTGGTGAGAGTGAACAACAGGTTCCTACTGTGATGAATATGTGTGTGACAGTCAACAGGTTCTTACTGTGATGAGTGAGTGGGTTAGAGTGAACTGGCTCCCACTGTGGTGAATAAGTGGGTAACAAAGAACAGGTTCCCACTGTGATGAGTAAATGGGTGACTGTGAACAATTTCCCACTGTGATGAAAGAGTGGGTGACAGTGAACAGGTTCTCACTGTGATGAATGAGTGGGTTACAGTGAAAAGGTTCTTACTGCATGGAGTGAATGGGAGACAGTGAAGCTGTTTCCACTGTGATTAGTGAGTGGGTGCCAGTATACAGATTCCATTGTGATGAATGTGGGACACAGTGAACAGATTCCCACACAGATGAGTGAGTGGGTGACAGTGAACAAGTTCCCTCTGTAATGACTGAGTAGGTGACAAGTGAACAGATCCCCACTATGATGAATGAGTGGGTGAGCGTGAACAGGTTCCCACTGTGATGAGTGAGTGTGTGACAGTGAATAGGTTCCCACTGTAATGAGTAAGATGCTGACAGTAAACATATTCCAACTGTGGGGACTGTGTGGGGTTCAGGTTACAGGTTTCTACTGCTGTCAACAATTGGGAGACAGTTAACTGGTTTCCAGTGTGGTTAATGAGTGGCTGAGAGGGAACGGATTTCCACCGTGATGAATGGGTGACTGACAGTGAACAGGTTCTTACTGTGGTGAATGAGTGGATGACAGTGAACAGGTTTCTCCTGTAATGAATGAGTGGATGACAGACGTCAGGTACCCACAGTGATGAATGAGTGGCTGACAGTTAAAAGGTTCCCACTGTGATGTGTGGTTTGGTGACAGTGAACAGGTTTCTATGGTGGTGAATGAGTGGGTGATAGTTAACAGGTTCCCACTGTGGTGACTGAGTGACAGTGAACAGTTCCCCACTATGATGAGTAAGTGGGTGACAGTAACCAGGTTCCCAATGTGATGAGTGAGTGGGTGCCAGTGAACAAGTTCTAACTGTGATGAATGATTGGGTGACAGTGAATAAGTTCCTACTGTGTTGAGTGGGTGGGTGACAGTGAACAGGTTCCCACAGTGGTGAGTGAGTGGGTGAGAGTGAACGTGCTCACATCATAATAAATGAGTGGGTGACAGTGAACATGTTCCCAATGTGTTGCATGAGTGGGTGAGAGTGAACAAGTTTCACTGTGGTAAACAAGTGGCTGACAGAGAATAGCTTCCCACTGTGGTGAATCAGTGAGTGAGAGTTAAGAGGTTTCCACTGTGGAGAATGTGTGACTGATAAATAACAGGTTCCTTCTGTGATGGGTGAGTGGGTGACTTTCAACAGGTTCCCACTGTGATGAATCAGTGGTCGACACTGAACTGGTTTTCACTGTGATGAAAGAATGGGTGACAGTCAACAGGATGCCACTGTGGTAATGAGAGGGTGAGAGTGAAGAGGTTCTTATTGTGGTGAATGCGTGCCTGATAGTGAACTGTTTCCTGTTTCCCACTGTGGTGAGTGTGTGGATGACAGTGAACAATTTCCCATTGTGATGAATGAGTGGGTGAAACTGAATGAAAAATTTCCAAAGGTGATGAATGAGTAGGTGATGGTTAACAGGTTCCCACTCTCACCCACTCATTCATCTATTACCGTGTCACCCATTCATTTATTATATTGTGAGCATGTTCACTCTTACCCACTCACTCACCACAATGATGAGTGCATGGGTGACAGTGAGCAGGTTTCTACTGTGATGAGTAAGTGACAGTGAACAGGTTCTCACTGTGATGAGTGAGTAACTAACAGTGGACAGGTTACCATAGTGATGAATGAGTGGGTGACAGTGAATAGGTTCCCACTGTGATGTAAGTGGGTGATATTTAACAGGTTCCCACAGTGATGAATGAGTGGTGACAGTTAACCGGTTTCCACTGTGATGATTGGGTGGGTGACAGTCAACAGGTTCCCACCGTGGTGAATGATGGGGTGAGATTGAACAGGTTCCCACTGTATCGAATGAGTAGCTGACAGTAAATAGGTTCCCACTGTGATGAGTGAGTGGGCGAGAGGAAACAGGTTCTCACTGTGATGAGTGAGTGGTCAATGGTTAACAGGTTCCCACTGTGATGAGTGAGTGGGTAAGAGGGAACAGCTTCCCACTGTGATAAATGAGTGGGTGACATTGAACATGTTCCCACTGTGCTGAATGAATAGGTGAGAGTGAACACCTTTCCACCATGATGCATGAGTGGGTGACAGTGAAAAGTTTCCCACTGTGGTGAGTGAATGGTTGACAGTGAACAGGTTCCCACTGTGATGAATAAGTAGGTGACAGTCAACAGGTTCCCACTGCGATGAGTGAGTGGGTGACAGTAAAGAAGTTTCCTCTGTGATGGGTGAGTGGGTGACATTGAAGTTTTCCACTGTGATGAGTGTGTGGGTGATGGTTAACAGGTTACCAATGTGATGAATGAGTCAGTGACATTGAATAGGTTTCTGCTGTGGTGAGTGAGTGGGTGAAAGTGAACGGGTTCCCACTATGATGAGTGTGTGAGTGAGAGTGAACAGGTTCTCACTTTGGTGAATGAATGGCTGACAACAGGGTCTCACTGTGATGAGTGAGTGGAAAACAGTGAACAGGTTCCCACTGTGGTGAATGAGTGGCTGACAGTGAACAGGTTCCCACTGGGATGAATGAGTGGGTGACAGTTAACAGGTGCCTCCTGTAATGAATCAAGGTATAGAGAACACTCCTCAACAACATCAGGATACACAACCCTCTCAATAGCTCATACAACATTCTCCTTTATAGACTACCTGTTAGGCCAAAAACAAAGCCTTAACACATTTTTTAAAACTGAAATTTTGTAGGTTACTTTCTATGACAAAAATAGAATTAGAATATAAAACAATAATATAAATAATTGATAAATTTACAAATATATAGAAATGATACAACACACTCTTGAGCATGCGCTTGTTCAAAAAACTGGGCTGGGTGCAGTGGCTCATGCATGTAATCCCAGCACTTTGGGAGGCTTGGTGGGGAGATCACCTGAGGTCAGGCGTTCAAGATCAGCATGGCCAACATGGTGAAACTCCATCTCTACTAAAACTACAAAAAACAAATTAGCTGGGTTTGGTGGCATGCACATGTAACCCCAGCTACTCAGAATGAGGCTGAGGCAAGAAAATTGCTTGAAACTGGGAAGCGGAGGTTGCAGTGAGCTGAGATCATGCCACTGCACTCCAGCCTGGGCTAGAAGAGCAAGACTCCATCTCACTAAAAAAAAAAAAAAAAGTAAAAAAAAAATACTACACATGGCTCAGGCAGAGTGGTTCATGCCTATAATCGAACATCTTTAGGAGGCCACAGCAGTCACATCACTTGAGACCAGAAGTTCAAGGTCAGCCTAAGCAACATAATGAGACTCTACATATAAAAATACAGAAATGTTAAAAGGTGTCCACTATATTGAAACATAAAATGATGCCAGATAGCATCATACAAACATATATAAACATAAATCTCTCCATGAAATATAAATATATGAACACATATAGGATTCTTTACTACCAAAATGATGGTACAGGCTGGGCACGGGGCTCAAGCCTCTAATTCCAGCACTTTGAGAGGCTGAGGCAGGCAGATCACTTAAGGCATAGGAAAAGAAATATTTATTGAGGCAGAGTTTTGCTCTTGTTGCCAAGGCTGGAGTGCAACAGCGTGATCTTGGCTCACCACAACCTCCGTCTCCTGGGTTCAAGCAATTCTCCTCCCTCAGCCTCCCAAGCAGCTGGGATTACAGGCATGTGCCACCAAGCCTGGCTAATTTTTTTTGTATTTTGGTAGAGATGGAGTTTGTCTATGTTGGTCAGGCTGGTCTCGAACTCCTGACCTCAGGTGATCCGCTCGCCGCAGCTTCCCAAAGTGCTGGTATTACAGGTATGAGCAACCGCACCCAGCCAATTTTTTGAATATTTAATAAGCTCACCAGTAATGCCAATGTTTTTGGCCCAAGAAGGACATTTTGTCCAACATTCAGTAAATGGAAAAGCCTGTGTTTTTCCCACCTTTTCTAGCCTGTAATCAAAGATAAGCGCCTTCATTTACCAAATAAAAAATATGTAGAAAAAATTGAGAAAAAAGGACAACTACCAGATTAAATGTGATGGTTTATGCGCATCAGCTGCATAAAAATACTTAATAATAAAGAAAAAAAATTAACTTTACAGTGAAAAAATCTGTCAGAGTTATTTCACCAAGTGAATCATTAACCATTAATTGCATGAGTACATATTTTTATGAAGTGCTAATGTACATGTAAAGTGCTAATGTACACAGAAAAACACAGCATCACTGTTGAAATACTCCTCACCCCAAAATTAGTCTGAATTTCACTATTAAAAAATGTCTTTTATGCAAACTTCAAAATACAGATAACGCCTATGTTCTGTAATTTTTAGTAGTAATTTTTAGTAGACTTCATTTAGCACCGTAGAGATCAGGTATCTCCAAGTAATTTTTTTCAGAGCTTTCTGGGTAATAAATGCCATCCCATTTAAATAAGCGTTTTCTTAATCCTGTTCTGCAAAGAGCTAATGCAATACACAGATGGAACCTCAACATTCCATGTTCTCCATCTTTACTAAGGACCACAGCTTCCCCCGATAGAAATCTTGAATATCCACATCTTTCCATGTTCAACAGTCACAAAGGAAACATTTTTAATATTGCGGATCATAAATTCTTGCTGAGAATTCTGCATGGCATATAAGAAGCTATGATGTAGAGAATGCAGAGAAGGCTCTGGGATATAGGAAAGAAATATTTTTCAAAGACCCTTGACTATCATAAGAATTTTAGGCCCGGCGCAGTGGCTCACACCTGTAATCCCAGCACTTTGGGAGGCCAAGGCGGGCAGATCACGAGGTCAGGAGATTGAGACTATCCTGGCAAACACGGTGAAACCCCGTCTCTACTAAAAATACAAAAAAAAAAAAAAAAAATAGCCGGGCGTGGTGGTGGGTGCCTGTAGTCCCAGCTGCTTGGGAAGCTGAGGCAGAAGAATGGTGTGAGCCTGGGAGGCGGAGGTTGTAGTGAGCCAAGATCGTGCCACTGCACTCCAGCCTGGGCGACAGAGTGAGACTCCCTCTCAAAAAAAAAAAAAAAAAGAATTTTAAGAAATAGTTAAACCAAACTCCTTAGGGAGGAAAACACAAGTACAGAAGTAAAGGTTTGCAAGTACTAAATGCATGGCAGTCCAGGAGGCAGAGTGGACACAGCTATTCATCTGAGACATGTTTACCTGAAGAAAAGTCTTCTTTTTCTTTCTCTTCCTTCTCTGGAATTCTTTCTCAGATGAGACTCTCTGGACAAATTACACCTGCATCTTGAGAATATGTCTTTAAAGGTGTCAGTACCACATGTTTACCTGCTACCATGACATCAACTGGTAGAAAAGCACAGAAAAAGTCCACTCATTTCTGTCCTTTAAAACATAAGGGATTCAGAAACAATGAGCTGCTCCATGAAGATGAAAATAGAAGTTTCTCCTTTCCTGTCCTCAGGTGCCCTCCCCTGCCACAGACATCACCCATTTCTGCTATAGTAGAATAGGCAATTCTTCTGCCTCAGCCTCATAAGTCACTGGAAATACAGGCACCCAACACCACACCTGGCTAATTTTATTTTTTGTTTGTTTGTTTTTTGTTTTGAGATAAAATTTCACTCTTGTTGCTCAGGCTGGAGGACCATGGCATGGCTCACCGCAACCACCACCTCCTGGTCCCATGATTCTCCTACCTCAGTCTCCCAAGTTGCTGGGATTATGTAGTTCTTACTTCAGGACTTAACAAAGGAGGATGAATGCAGGAATGAAGACAAAGACAAAAGGATTTGTTTCAAAGAAGGGGTCAGAGAGTTCCTTGTTTCCAAAAAGAAGGGCCCTGACCTTCTACAGTTCTTCATATTTATTGGGTAGAGTGAAGAGAAAGGAAGGGGTAACTGTCGGTCAACTATTTAACACAGGCCCACATGATTGCCTTCTTTGTTCAACAGACTTCAGATGTTCCTGTAGATAACCTCAAGGAACATGGTGCCTGGAACGTGACTGACTGCATTCAGTATTCTTTCTGGTAGCAGACGCAGTTGTCAGCTTGATAACATCCTGCTTTCATGAGAACAGTTTGCTGTTTGCTCATATAGCCACCAGTGGTATACTGAGTTGGTCACGACCCTCATTCCTTCGGCCTCCAACATCTTCTTTTGGTTTTTGCATTAATTGAATAAAGGTAATTCCAGCTGTGCAGTTTTCAATTGCCAGGTGGTGGTCCACCCAATCTTACAGACTAGGGGATTAAAAACACAAACCGTAAATTGAGTGGCAATATTTCTTACAAAGGTAACATTAAAACTCTGTTGAGTAATATTACTAGTATTGAATAGTGTTCTGATCCAGATGCTGCCATTCATAAATGGGAGGCTGCCTTCCATATCGACTCTTGAATTGGGCCCCTCTTTCCTTGATGATGCCACTGATGCAAATGTGGGCTAACGCCTATTCAGTGTCAAGCAAGTTGTGCAGCAGATTGCAATTGAATCCCTGTGTGATAGAGTGAAGAGAGGTTGAAGGTCCGCCACCAGTGCCAGCAAAGTTTGTTCCATGAGGTCTGATTCTCATCTCTCCTGTCTGACCATGGGGACCCCAGTCAATGTCTTTCATTAACACAGACTGTTGTCTATCTAAGGGGCCAAGACACTGGGTCCAAGGAGTTGGGTGAGAATTACCAAAGACAGCCTATTTCGTATAATCAATACAATTTGGACAATGGGGCCAAGAGTGATTGGTGAGCACACCAGTAATATTAATAGAGCTAAGGCCTAATATGTACATAATTTTTCCATGGTAATTCAACCATGCCTGGGATTGGACTGCAAGACAACTATGGTTGAGCTATATATCCTTGGTGATGCATAAAAGGAGTCCCTCCAATGGGACAGTGTAATTGATGTTATTGTTCTGAGAGTCTAACTGTTCTGTGTCAGGGGGAGTTAGGGGTCCTGGAGCTTATGCTCCCTGATCATGATATACTTCAGGAGGACTGTTTCTCTAGAGTACATGTCACACTAGCGGGGGGGCTAGGAACATATGCCCAATATGTTTTTGCCTCTACACAGGGGAAACACACCGCACAGGACACTACAGCTGGTACAGCCAAGAACATGGAGTCAGGGGCTTTTGCCTGACCATAGTGCTCCAGCACTTTCTGAGCTTCCTGCGTGGTTTTCTTGATCTGTCCCCACACTATGGGGTTGGATGTCAGTGTGACTCGTCAGCCCTTGTTCTGTCTTTGCATTCAGATTTAGCTGGCTCATGGCTCATACTGGACAGACCAGGCCCACAGTTGGACACCTTGGATCCCTCTAGTCTCCCATTCCATGGTCACACAAAACTGGAGGGCACCCACACGGTTTGTCTATTTCCTGGAAAAACAAGCATACCCTTGTCCCCAATCAGCAAATCCACTGAACCTTTCCATTGTCCCTTTTCCACAGATTTCCATAACAACTTTTGATAAACCTCCCTGTTTTCTTCTAACACTTGCCAATGTCGTTCTGCTGGAGTCTTACCATCCATACCAGGAGTCAAAAAATTTAAAGTAAACAAGGCTAAATGTAATTTTGTTTGAGGTGGTAGATGGTCTCCTATTCCCCCTTTTTGTTTTTTCAACATACATTGTAGTATTTGATGTGCCTGCTCAATAATGTCTTGCCCTCGAGGATTGTAAGGAATTCCTGTTTTATGAATGATTGCCCACTACTGTAAAAAATTTTGAAAAGCATAACTAACATAAGCAGGTCCATTGTCAGTTTTCAATTGTTTAGGGACCCCCATGTGGGTGAATGATGACAATGTCATCAGACATGACCAGGTGTTTCCCCTGTTTGGCATGTGCCATGTAGCATATGGGAGCAGGTGTCTATAGTCACATGAACATGGCTGAGTTTGCCAAAGTCTGCTATATGTGTAACATCCATCTGCCAGATTTCATTTGGAGCCAAGCCTCATAGGTTGCATCCTTCTATGCGTGCAACACCAGGGACATGCTGGCAAGTGGGGCAGGTTTGCACAATAGCTTGAGACTGGCTGAGAGGCAGATGAAACATATGAGTAAGGGCAGAGGTGTTTTGATGCAGTAATGCATGGGAAGCTTGGGCTGACTGAAATGGAGAACCAATTAGTTTATCTGCTCTATCATTGCCTAGAGATAGTGGTCCAGGAAGTTGTGTGTGTGACTGGATATGGGAAATATCAAAAGGGGCAGCATGAGAGTGAATATCTTGTTGAAGTCTTAGAAAAAAGTTAAGCAGCTCTGGTTCTAGGGTGCTCTTAATTGTGTCTCAATGTGACTGACTACATTTACAACACAGGCTGAATCACAGACAATATTAATAGGAGATAGGGCTGTGAGTTCTAAAACCTGAATAACTGCCATTAATTCTGAGTGTTGAGCTGAAACTCCAGAGGTCTTTATTGTTTGAGTATGTTTAGATCCATAAATAGCTGTGCGGCCTTTGGAAGAACCATCAGTGAAATAGGTCTGTCCACCTGGAATGGGCTTGTGATGAGTAATCACAGGGAGGATGAAAGGATGAACTTTATAAAATTGCAAAATTTTGTCTGATGAAAAATGGTTATCTATTATTCCCACAAAATCTGTGAGAGCAATTTGACATGCAGCTGACATTTCCCAAGCTGTGCCCTGCTGTTGGGAATCCAAGGGAACAATAATTTTTCGGGGTCATATCCTGTAAGCATTCTTAATCTATGCCTACCTATTGTTATAAGTTGTGTAATTAAAGAAAGATAAATTTGCAAAGATTTCACTGTCAGATTGGATTTTAAAAAGTCATTCTATTATCATTATTGATTTGTCTATGAATTGGCCTAAAAGTCTGGTTGGAGAATGGGGGGTAGGAAGAAAAAACAAAAGCAAAGGCTTTTACGGTTGTAGCCAGGAGGCATGTCTTTGCTGAAGCATCTGTTCTACAAGCTGTAACTCAGCTTCTGCCTCCTTAGTAAGTTGCCGAGGGGAAGGGTTTGATAAAGGTGTGTGAGTTGATAAGTAGTAATAACTAGCATTGGGTGCAGCCAATTAATATCCCTTAATAATTGCTGGAAATCATTCAGAGTTTGTCATCTGTCCCTGCAGAGAGCTACTTTCTGAGGCTGAGCACCTCTTTCAGTAACAATAGTATCTAAGTACTGTCATGGGGATATTGTTTGCACCTTTTCAGGAGCTACTTTGAGATTCTATTCAGTCAAGGGCTCATTTTATTTCTCTGAATAACTGGTGTAATATTTGATCTGTAGGAGTGGCCAAAAAAAAAATCATCCATATAATGAATGATGATGTAGGAAGTGGGAAACATATCCTGAGGCTCTTTAAATGCTTTTCCTACAAAATGCTGACATAATGTATGACTGTTGAGTATGCCCTGGGGTAAAACTTTCCACTAATAATGAGAGACAGGCTCTCTATGATTAATAGAAGGCACAGAGAAGGCAAATCGAGGCTTGTCCTTCTCAGGCAATGGTATAGTAAAAAAAAAACCAAAACTTTAAGATCTATTGTTATGAGAGGCCAATCTCTTGGAATGGCTGCTCAGGATGGTAGACTTTGTTGTAATGCACCCATTGGTTTAATCTGTACAATAATAGCTCTCAAATCACTCAGCAGTTACCATTTTCCTGACTTTTTCGGGATCACAAATACTGGTGAATTCTGGAGGCTAGCTGACTCTTGTATATGTCCTGCATCCAGTTGCTCTTTTACCAGCTGATGGAGTTGAGTCAGTTTCTCCTGGGATAGGGGCCACTGATCCACCCATACAGGTTTATCAGTCAGCTACTCTAGCAGCAAAGCTGTGGGTGAAGGAGAGATAGCAATGACCCCTATCAGAAATATTGATGGCCTAGCCCTTTTCTATCTGTTTTCCCGGTTATCAATTAGGGTTTCCCTGAAGAAACTTTCTCAAGCCTTTCCAGCTCTGATATCCCATTTCCTTCAACATTTTAAATCCTGGGTTATCAATTTTTTTCATTTGCAAGTCTTATATCCCATGCTGTAAGTAAATCTCAGCCCCATATATTAACATCTATATTTGTGACATAAGGTTGAAAAGTACATGGTTGTCCATCCAGACTGAGGTAGGGTAGAACTCAGCACTCTGTTGAATAGCTTTGAGCTGTTCCTACTCCCATCAGGGATGTAGAGGTTAATTGCAGGGGCCGATAGGGGCCAATTGTTTTTGGATATTACTGACACATCAACTCCCATATCCATAAGCCCATAGAATTTCTTTCCTTTAATTTGCAATGCACAGCTGAGTCAATTAGATCTATGGGTTGTGATAGATAAAGTTCCTGCATAGCTGTACTCCAAAATCCTTGATTCTCTCATTTCTCCTTTTGTGGAGAAGACTGTAAGTTGCAGGGAATAAGCAATAGTTGAGCAATATATTCCCTCAGTTCAAAAACCCAAAGATCTTGTGACATTACATCTACTTGAATTTCTCCTTTATAATCAGAGTCAACAACCCCGGGGACCACGGTAATGCCCTGTAAGTTAAGATGACTTTTGCCCAAAATTAATCTCATATACCCTGTTGGTAAAGTCCCCAAATGCCGGTGGGAATCTTGGTGGGTTTTTCTCCTCAAACTAATGTAACCCATCCTCTGACTGAAAGATCTAGTCCTGCACTCCTGTGTGTTCCTGGGGAGAGGGAATAAATGTTCCTCCAGGAACCCACCCCTGAAGCAGGGTTGTGACCTGGATGGGGAATGCCCTCATTGTTTGAGGGGCCCACGTCCAGGCCCCCTTCTCATTTCCCAAGAGGGGTGTGCCGTTCTGATGAAATTCTGAGCAGTATTGATTAGCCCAACGATTTTCTTTATTACAATAAGGGCAGAGTCCTGGCATTTTTTTCTGTCGCACAGTGCGGGGGGGGAGGGGTACTGCATTATAAGGTCCCTTCTGCCCAGAGGTCTGAAGGCATTCTTTTTTGAAATGTCCATTTTTCCCACAATTATAACATTTTGCCACTTTAGGACTCAACCCTTGGCCCTTTCTAGATTGTCCACTACTAAACTAGCCATTGTTTGAGCCAACATTGTAGAACAAGGAAGTTCAGTTCCCACATCCTGACAGGCTTTGAGAAAATTTTCCAAGCTCTTCGTGGATCTCACAGGTGCCAGTGCATGTTTACAATCCACATTTGCATTTTCTTTTTTTTTTTTTTTTTTTTTGAGACGGAGTCTCACTGTGTCTCCCAGGCTGGAGTGCAGTGGCGCGATCTTGGCTCACTGCAAGCTCCGCCCCCCGGGTTCACGCCATTCTCCCGCCTCAGCCTCCCAAGTAGCTGGGACTACAGGCGCCCGCTACCGCGCCCGGCTAGTTTTTTGTATTTTTAGTAGAGACGGGGTTTCACCATGTTAGCCAGGATAGTCTCGATCTCCTGACCTTGTGATCCACCCGCCTCGGCCTCCCAAAGTGCTGGGATTACAGGCTTGAGCCACCGCGCCCGGCCCACATTTGCATTTTCAAAAGCTAGAATCAAAGTAAGCATTTCTGCAACAGCAGCATGAGGAATCTGATGTTGCACTGCCTCTTGTAACTGCAATAAAATGTGCATAGGGCTCGTGTGACCCTTAAGTGACACGCAGAGAAGATTGCACTGGGACCACTTCCTCAGGAATTGTGACCCAGGCATGCTTAGCAGCCAAGGCACATTGCTGGTAAGCAGCATCTGGGAGTGTCAATTGTTGTACCAGCTCTGAATAAGGGCCACTACCCAATAGCATATCCTCTGTAATGTTCCCATGTCCAATAGTACAATTCTGCCTAGCCTGGTCTACACATATTTCTTGCCAATTTAAGTTCCATGTCAAGTACACACTAGCGGACAAACAAGTGTGAGATAGGTGCTTTATATCAAAGGATGGGAGGTGCATAGCACTGAACACAGATTCTAGCAATCCTAAAGTAAATGGGCTCTGTAGTCCATTATTAACCACACTAGCTCTTAATTATTTTAATAACTTAAATTCTACTTAGGGTGTGTCTGTGAATAAACTCCTGTGGATTGTTCTGATCAGGCCTTACAGTAATTAAAAAAAAAGCAGAATGTCCTAGTGGTTCCCCAGCTATGGCAGAGGTATGCAGAAATTTGGTCTCTGTTTCTGCTACTACTGAAGGAGGTGGTCAGGCCAGTTATCATCCTCTCTCTCCTGTTTATCATTTTCAATGGGCACTGTTGGTGAGACAAAAGATCCTTTCAATTTTTGAGACTTGGAACATGGCTAATGCTATCCAGCAGAATAAGAACAGCACAATAGCAGGAGGACAGTATGGACTAAACCCTAAGCAGAGAAAACAGAAGGGTCCACTTTAAGACTTTTTTGATGAGCTCCTTTCAATCCTTCTCCTACTCAGTCCCAATTTTCCATATCAAGGGTGCCTGTCTGTGGAAACCACGGGTTATGTGTAATAACCTCCTGCAGATCCTTAGTTAGTGTTTGAGAACTAACCTGAGCACCAGATCATTTAAGTAAAACTTTAAGCATCTGCAGATAATGTTGCTCCTCAATAGACAAATTCTGCTCCAGATTCAGAAACTTTCCACTCCCAGTACCTCCTCAGGGCACTGACTTTATATGCTCTGCTGGCAAACTTGTCCAGGGGCTCCTTGTTCATCTAATCAGTTTCACTTTCTCTGCTCCAGCAGATCTTCTTCATTCATGTCCCTACTCAGGTGCCACTTGTGGCTGTTACTTCAGGACTGAACCAAGGAGGGTGAATGCAGAAATGAAGACAAAGACAAAAGGATTTGTTTGAAAGAAGGGGTCGGGGGCTCCTTGGAGAACAACGGCCCTAAGCTTCTACAGCCCTTTTTTTTTATTGGGTAGGGTGAACAGGGAGGAAGGAGTAACTGTCAGTCAACTATTTGATTTAACAAAGGCACACATGATTGCTTTCTTTGTTCAACAGGCTCCAGATGTTTCTGTAGATAACCTCAAGGAACATGGTGCCTGGAATGAGATTGCTCTCAGCATTCCTTCTGGTGGCAAACACAGTTGTCAGCTTGTCAACATCCTGCTTTCATGAGGACAGTTTACTGTTTGCTCATATAGCCTCCAGTGGTATACTCAGTTGGTCATGACCCTCATTCCTTCAGCCTCCAACAGGATTACAGGCATACACCATAACACCTGGCTAATTTTTTTTTTTTTTTTTTTTTTTTTAGTAGAGACAGGGTTCCTACATGTTGGTCAGGATAATCTCAAACTCCTGATCTCATGTGATCCATCGGTCTTGGCCTCCCAATAATTTTTGTATTTTTAGTAGAGACAGGGTTTCACCATGTTGGCCAGCCTGGTCTTGAACTCCTGACCTCAGGTGATCTGCCTGCCTCAGCCTCCCAAAGTGCTGGGATTACAGGTGTGAGCCACCAACCTGGCCTAAAATAAAATATTTCTTAATCAAACTTTACTTAAGTTTATCTCCCTCCCTCAGGCTCCTGAACTTTGAGCTACCATCAGTCTGAGTCAACATACAACCCCATTTTAAGCCCCTCCTAAGAACATGCTGATTTCAGTATAAAACATTCTCTGATCAAAGATCTGACTCTTCCACCCTCCATTCACCATTCCCCTCCCACCTCCTTTCTAATCTTGTTTGCTCCTCCCTAGGAAAGACAGTCCTTTTCTGCCTACATCTTTAATTAGTTGGTACTTCCTCCTGTTGCAATACATTTTTGGAATTCTTTTTTTTATATAAATCTAATGTTTTTATTTTACAAATTCTAGAAAGTACCTCAAAACAACAACAACTTCATCATCAGTAAGACCCTCTCAGTTTCCTTTCATCTTAACCTCCACTGTATCTGCCTGCGGAGCCTCAGTTTTCCAGGGTTCTGTGGTTTCTCTCAGGATAAAGGCTCCTTTTATGGCTGGGGTGAGCAGCCTGGGACATCTGCAGGAGCAGCTGCCCAGAAAGAACTAACTGGGCTTTCAATAATTTCCTGTTGCTGGCTTAATATTAGCCTTAGCTTGGAGTCACTAAGTTCAAGCTTTAATTTCCATGTCAGAGTTACTCACTTGGTTTTTGAAACTGTTTTTAAAAACCAGGGAAATTACTCAAACACAGTGTTTACATAAGAAAAGGAAATTTAAAGGTGATTACTTTTTTTTTTTTTTTGAGATGGAGTCTCACTCTGTCACTGAGGCTAAAGTGCAATGGCACAATCTCAACTCCATGCAACCTCTGCCTCCCAGGTTTAAGCCATTCTCCTTCCTCAGCCTCCCAAGTAGCTGGGACTACAGGCATGTGCCACTACACCTGACTCATTTTTGTATTTTTAGTAGAGATGGGATTTCACCATGTTGGGCAGGCTGGTCTCGAACTCCTGACCTCAAGTGATCAATGCCTGCCGGCCTCCCAAACTACTGGGATTACAGGCATGAACCACTGCACCTGGCTAAGGTGCTTGCATTTTATACCTCCATAAGTAAAGCAAATATATCTACTTCTTTCAGACAATACATGTATTATTTAATTATTTACATTAAAAATAATGTAGTAAAAATTAGTCATATGGGAACACGTCTAGAAGGTACCCATTTCATCACATATAATTTAGCATTAAACTCAGAAATCAAGACAACAGGATATAGAATTTAGATATTCATGGTCACAAATTTACCCTGCAAAAAGAGGAACTGATGTTTTGACAAATCTATGTAACTCATCAATTATCTACCACATTTTCCTGTGGAAATATATTCATTGTCTATGGCCAGAATGGAAGAGAAATTTTCCCTGTTTTTTTCCTTGGTAGCTACCATTCTTTAAGCTGAGGCTTAGAATTCTGTTTGAAATCACTCTACGATAAAAAACAAACCTGAAAAAATTCCTAAACTCACTCTGGGAAATAAAAAGGTGAATGAGAATTATTAACAAATGGAATATATAATTAAATACTAATTTTTTTGAAACTCATTTATGTCCTTTGTAAATATTTTGTTACTTTCAAGCCCTACTAATAAAACGCAAATTACA
The DNA here is from genome assembly GCF_003255815.1 of Theropithecus gelada. NCBI lineage: Eukaryota > Metazoa > Chordata > Mammalia > Primates > Cercopithecidae > Theropithecus > Theropithecus gelada. The sequence continues at coordinate 20,064,866 of NC_037687.1, read as the reverse complement.
GTTAAAAAAATGATGCGGCTGGGTGCATGGGCTCACGCCTGTAATCCCAGCACTTTGGGAGGCCAAGGCAAGTGGATTACTTAAGACCAGAAATTTGGAACCAGCCTGGTATATCTCCACTAAAAATACAAAAACTAGCCGGGTGCAGTGGTGCGCACCTGTAGTCCTAGCTACTCAGGAGACTGAGGCATGGGAATCACTGGAACCCAGGAGGTGGAGGTTGCAGTGAGCTGAGATCGAGCCACTGCATTCCAGCCTGTACAACAGAGTGAGACTGTCTAAAAAACAACAACAATAAACAAACAAACAAACAAAACAAACCTGAGGTTAAAATAAGTGAACAAATCTTTTCAAGGTATAGATCCACTCAATAACCACCCTCCCAGGAGACACTGTGCTATGCCCCAGTCAATGCCTCAGGTGCATTTTACTTTGTAACTTTTATGCCATCCCACTAGGGTCAGTATATTGTCTTTTGAAGTGTTTTTTCCCACAATTTTTTTACTATTTTTCTTTCACTATTTTTCTGCCCCCACCCCACACAGAATCCAGGGAGCAAAAATTATTTGTTTTTCCCTCAATACCAGCATGTGATTGACTGACTAGCAATGTGTTTTCAAGAAAAGGAAGGAGGTTGGATGAAGACAATCTTCATGTCTCAACGGGTTAGCTTTTCAAAAAATAGTAAACTAAAAGATGCCTTTCGGCCCTAAGGCTGCCACCCCACCTGCTCCCTTCAGAGGCTACACTCCATACTTCAGGTGCACCTATGGGAGAAAACGACCCAAGAGCTAATGTTCACTAGACACTCTAGCAGACATAGCCATAGTAGGTATCTTAGTTTATCCCCAGAAAGTACTAAAACCCAGGACCAGAAAAAAACTGAAGGTTGGCTGAGGACACATCACCCTATTAAGTTTCCAAAGGGTCATCTTGACGCAAAAACATTCCAGTAAGTTCTCTGGAAAAATAAAAAAAGAGAGGTACAGACATTTTTTTATAATACAGCGTCAGGGGATTATTTTTTGCTTTCTTCTCAAGGGAAATATTTATGAACAGAAAACAAATCTTTTCAATCGTGTTATGCAATGCTTTTTAAAAAATGATTAATTGGCTGAGCATGGTGACTCGCACCTGTAATCCCAGCATTTTGGGAGGCCAAGGTGGACAGATTACCAAGTCAAGAGATTGAGACCATCCTGGCCAACATGGTGAAACCCCATCTCTACTAATAATACAAAAATTATCTAGGAGTGGTGGTGCACACCTCTAGTCTCAGCTACTCGGAAAGCTGAGGCAGGAGAATTGCTTGAACCCGTGAGGCAGAGGTTGCAGTGAGCTGAGATCGGATCACTGCACTCCAGCCTGGCTACAGAGCGAAAGTGCGTCTCAGGAAAAAAAAAGAAAAAAAAAAAAAGATTAATTGAGGAACATGGGATACACTTGAGGCCCTGTTTGGGACACATGTGGAAAATGCCAGGGAAAACCTGTCCCCTGTGGGGTGTGAAAATAATTAAGTGGCAGGCAAGTAGACTGAGGAGGCTATAGTCCCTGGATTCCTACTTCTAAAAAATAAAATCTAAACTCAAGTGCATTTTTTAGCAAATTACTACACTGGGAAAACAAAATTCAGGCTTAAGCCACTATAAACTGCCGGTTAAACTCTGATTACATAACCAGGAAATTTTCACCTTGATTGTACAAATTAAGAAACTACATAACTAAACCTAACTAATTATTGAATTCGGTTTTCTTCATCATACACCTTATAAATGGCTTTCCTTCAAGCCCCTTCATGGACCACAAACTACAAACTATAACTGGGTGCTCTATGATTCTTGAATCACACTTTGATTAAATTATTTGATATTTTTTCAGTGAGTCCCCCCCCCCTTTTTTTTTTAAGAGAGAGTCTTGCTCTGTCACCCAGGCTGGAGTGGTATAATCTCAGCTCACTACAACCTCCCTCTCCGCCTCTGGGATTCAACCATTTCTCTCACCTCTGCCTTCCTAGAATCTGGGACTACAGACATTTGCCATCACACCCAGCTAATTTTTGTATTTTTAGTAGACATGGGTTTCCCCATTTTGGCCAGGCTTGTCTTGAACTCCTGAATTGAAATAATCCACACGCCTCAGCATCCCAAAGTGCTGGGATTACATGCATGAGCCACCATGCGTGGCCCCATAAATATTTAATAGGAGAAAAGAGAAACTGCCAACACCACGGACCAAAGCTCTTCCCATTCATGAACCCACACCCTGAGTCAGGATTCTCCCCTGATGACCCTCCCCTGGTCTCTGCACAATCTGGGTAACACCTGTGGGTGCAGAGATGCACGGAGAGGGCTCCAGGCCAGGGCACAGTCAGTGTGCAGGAAAGAGACAGGACACCTGGTGGCCCGGTTGTGAGCGCAGCCGCCATCTTATGGCTGAAGGGGACTGAGGCCGCGCTGGGCAAGGAGAACTCCGGGCGCAGATTGTGGAGTTGACTGCCAGAGGCCTGAGTCCCACCACAGCGGCTCCCCACCAGCTTCAACCAGCTCCTTCCCGCTCTTGGGATGGCGGACCCGGCACTCTCACCATTTCTAGGCTTCCAGGGGGTCTTAGCTGTGGATCTCCCAATACCTGTAGGACACAGGGCCACAGAGGCTGGGCGTCTAGGAGAAGAGGACACAGAGCAGTGATGAGGTGACCTGGGGCTCTGGCTGCAGTGAAAGATAAAGGCTCCGCCAAACCCGGAAGCTGTCCTGTTCGCTCCAGCTGTGTGCGTGATTGGACAATTTCCAGCCCAGCATACCTGATTGGATAATACTTAAGGCCCTGCCCCCTCAGGCACTGAGTGACAGAAGATGTGATCAGATGCTGGGCTGAATTGAGAAAGAGTAACGGCCTAAGCTGCAGCCTTTTGCAACAGGACTTCCTTATCTGACCTGAGCCAGGCCCACCCCAGAGCATCGGAAAATTCTCTTTTTTACTCTCTCTTTTTGAATGTATTCAAAAGGTGAACAGAAGTATTTTTCTGTCATATTAATAATACATAAAATCTTCATTCAAGAGAAAATCAATTTTATTTGACAATAGTGCATTATCAATTAAAGCTAATTTTAATAAAACCGTTTTAACAAATTTGTCATTTTTGACCACTCTAGATTTACATATATATTTTGTAATTTCTTGTAATTTTTAAAACTTTTTCTATTTTATTTTTATCCAAATTCTTTTTATTTTTCCATTTGAAACAACCTTCAAGTAATTTCAAACTGCTATAGGAGGTAGAAATAAATAATTTTGGGCGGTGGCTCACGTCTGTAATCCCAACACTTTGGGAGGCCAAGGTGGGTGGATCACTTGAGGTCAGGAGTTCAAGACTAGCCTGGCTAACGTGGTGAAACCCCGTCGCTACTAAAAATACATAAAGTTAGCCAGGAGTGCTGGTGCACACCTGTAGTCGCAGCTACTCCAGAGGCTAAGGCAGAATCACTTGAACCCAAGAGTCAGAGGTTGTGTTACAGACCAAGCGGTTCACGTTGCCCTTTGCCTAGACAGAGCTGTTTTATCAAGACAGGAGAATTTGTGGAGGAAAAGTTAAATATTAAATTTGAACTCAATTGAACGTGGCCACTAACAATGGTCACCAAGTCCTGCAACAGGTTATGTGAGCCCCTTGAGGCATTTATCCAGCACTGATTTAGAGAAATCTCTCTTTCAATCTACTCCTATACAACGGTTATTGAAAAAAATTAGACAATCGCAGAAAAACAAGTTGACCATTTTGTGCTCCTTAAGCACAATCACAAAGGGCCCCTGTGACTGGGCCTCATGCCAAGGGACTTGTTACAAAAAGATCTAGGGTCCCAGACTGCGCCGAAATTTTCATGACACCTCTCCTCATCTGTGCACGGATGGGTGGCCGACTCCAGAGCCCAGGCTGTTGCTTCCCAGTCTGGTAGTGAATTCTCCATAGTCTGGTGAGCACATATATATATATATATATATTCCCATCTCCTCTTCCCATTGCAATTTGCTTATTTTATCAATCTCTGTATTATATTTATTTGCTTATTGTATTATTTGCTTATTATATCTGCACTGCCATTTACATGGAATAAATGTTGTTTACCCTTAAAAATATTGTGTGTGTGTCTTTTCTTCTTTCCTCATACGTTTCCTGCACAGAACATTTTTGTCATCATAAACAAGATTAGAAACCATAATGTGCTATTTTTTGGCCAGAACGACTGGGCTGGAGGCTCAGGGACTTCCCATATCCCAGGATGGGGACTCCCCCACTTCTCCCTCTTGGCGATTGAATATTCCAGGGGAACTGGCCTTTGTGAGAATTGGGAATCTAAATTAGTGCAATTTAAACCTTTGTGCATGAAGTGCTGCAGGGGATTGCAGTAAGCAAAGGAGATGCTGAAGGGCTCTCCCAAAGTGGATGGTGTTTTCTTACTGCTTGTAACTTAATGTACCAAGATATGGGCTGGTTGCAAAAAGAGAAATGTAAGTTGGAAAAGGAAAATGCTAATTTGACTTCCAGACTGGCCCTGGCCCAATGCCAGGCCTATGTCTTGACTGATCAGACTCAAAGCTATCAGCCTATTGCTGAAAAAAGCAGCTGTACAATTGGCCCAATCAGGGTAAAAACTGAAGAACTAGTTAGCCGGGGCTTGGTACAGGTAAAAACCCAGCTCCTATCTCAAAAATGGGAAATTAACCCTAGTGAAATTCAAGGACCTGAACAAACTGTAAAATTCCTTGGCGTCCTATGGAATACAGGTAAATAGTCCATTTTACCAAAGACTAAAACTAAAATACTAGAATTTGCAACCCCTACCTCTAGAAAGGAGGCCCAGAAATATATTGGCATGTTTGGATTCTGGAGACATCATATTCCCCACTTGGGTAACATTTCACAACCTCTGCATGTGGTCACTAAAAAATACCGTAACTTTCACTGTGGAGGGAGAGAGAGCATGACTTCTGAGAAAGTTAAACAAGCAGTGCAACTGGCCCTGGATGTATGACCCATAGGGGATGGGCCAGTAGAATTGCAAATAACTGTCCTAGATCAACATGCTAATTTGAGCCTTAGGCAGTTCAGAAACAAAATGGGAAGAGGGTACCTTTTGGGTTATTGTGTGATATGATGAGGTTTCTCTTCAAATAGCCTGATTAATACTTTATTCTTTAATTCATAATACCCCACACCTTTTTTCCTTTTTCTCCTTTTTTTGCTTCCTTTCTGCCTTTGTTACATGCCCAGACATGCAACAGTACCAGGTGTTATCAGTACCAGCTAACATTTCCTTTCTTATTTGGAGGAAGACTAGCTCTCAAGCTCATTGCACACACCCCTTCCCCTTTCCCCTCTCTCCCTTATGTGTCCATCTTATCTAAAGAAAGTTCAAAGGTTTAGCCAACCGGGACTAGTTTAGATTGTGTGGCCTGACCCCAGCCAATGGAAAAAGGGTACAGGGGCAGGACTTGCATCGGGAATAAAGGCTCTTGTGCCCCTTTGTTTAGGTGTGCTGTCATGGTGACTGGCCAAGAAGAAGCACCCCTCTGTGCAGAAGTAAAATTGCTTTGCTAAGCATCCTGTTCCATTTCCTTACAATGTGAGTGTTATTCCCAACAATTCTGGTGCCCAAATGTGGGCCTTGAATATTCCCCTTCAGGAAGGGGATCTTTGCTCACCTCCCCCGGGGGTATGCATCCAACTGTCGAGTTATGGTGACCTGAGGGTGAGGAGGATCAGGACTCACCCATTGTGATGAATGAATCTGGCTTCTCAGCAAAGCGGGGAGGAGAGGCTTGGAAGACCATGGGAATAAGAGGACCAGGTAACTCTTGTGCACCGAATAAGGTAGGAGACTTTGCAAAGGCAACAAAGTATTGCCTTGGTGGTCGGGAAAATTTAAAGATTGAGAATGTGTGAATGGGGCTAAGCATTATTGTTGTGTGGAGTAAGTCTTCTCTGTGTTTTTTGCTGCCATCTATCGACTAGAGGCAGGAACAGTCAGAGTAGATAAAAAGAAAGAAGGGTGCAAGGAACCTTCAGGAGGGTGAGCTATAGGATATGCAGGAAACCGCTAACAGGAGGGACTGAGCCTCCAGAAAGGGAGAGGTAAAAAAACCTGTAACACGAGAGGTTGAGCCCCCTCTTAAAGCCTCAGTAGAGAGAGGGGGCTAGACACCTCTAACAGGAGAGGTTGGAGCCCACTCATAACCCCTAAGATGGGGAATGTTTCAAGTAAGACAGGAAAACTAAAGAGTCAAGAGAGTGATGAAATTCCTTCTGATAGCGCCTTGGAGCTTATGCTAAAGTATTGGAAAGATAATGAGAGAACCAAGTATAAAGGTAAACAGCAGATGATAAAATATTGTTGTTTTATTTGGGTGTGAGAACCCACCCTTAAACCCTCACTTTTCTGGCCAAAATTTGGGTCTAATGAGGAGCGGATTAGTCAGCTCTTAATCGAGCATGTTAATGATAAGAACCCTGTCTCCCAAGAAGAAATCGATTACGCCCTCTGTTGGTGGCAGATACCTGCCCTCCTTTACCCTTTAGACTCTGGAGGGAGAAAGCCAGAAGCCAACCCCTCTGGAAGGGAAAGAGTTCCCATGTCTAGACAACCCACATCCACTAACACTTGGGACCGTCTAGATTATCTTCCTCCATTCAGTGCCCCGATCCTGCCACTCCAGTTCCCATTTCAGGTCCCTCCCCTGCTTGCATCACTCTTCCAGTTGTCACGATGCTGCTCCTCTGTATTCTTCCCTTCGGCTGCGGTGTCAGGTTATTCCCCAGCTGTTTCAGGCCACTCCCTCACCTGCGTCACCTGCCCGTGTTCCATTCCCCCAGCTGCTGCTGCTGCAGATCCCTCCCCCACTTGTGGTGCCTCTACTCATATTGCTCCTCCTCCCTATTGTACTGACTTTGCAGAATTACCTTCTTATGAACCTGCCCCCAACCTGTTAAGTATCCCTCTTTAAAGGGATTTCAACATAAGATAGAGCAATGTAAAAAAGATATTCAAAACTTTCCATTTCCCTCCACACCTAAAAAGCCAGATCCAACTTTCTTTCCTATAGGAGAGGTACCACAAGGAGAGCTAGCTATTGGCTTTTTAAATGATCCCTTAACTAGTTCCGAAGTCCAGAATTTACAAAAGGAGCTTAAGCCATTAGTGAACGACCATTATGGAGTAGCATATCAAATTGATCAATTTCTAGGGCCTCAGATATACACTTGGACCGAGTCAATATTCATCTTGGGCATCCTTTTTTCAGGAGAAGAACGAAGTATGATTTGGAGGGCTGCCGTGGCGGTTTGGGAACGTGAGCACCCTCCCGGTCAAAATGTTTCTCCTGCGAACTACAAATTTCCCACCCAAGATCCCTAGTGGGACAATAACAATGCAAATCACTGAGAAAACATGCAGGATCTAAGGGAGATGATTTAAAAAAAGGAATTCGAGAATCAGTACCCCAAACTCAGAATCTTTCTAAAGCATTTGATATTCAACAGGGAAAAAAGGAGGGACCCGCTAGATTCTTAAATAGATTGAGGGAGCAACTGAGACCGTATGCAGGCCTTGATTTGGAAAAACCCCTTGGACAAGGAATGTTAAAACTTCACTTTGTTACTAAAAGTTAGCCAAACATTTCAAAAGAATTACAAAATTGGGAGGACCGTCCCCTGAGTGAACTGGGAGGATCAAAAAGTATATGTAAGAAGAGACAGGGAAAAACAAAAACAAAAGACAAAACATATGTTATCTACCTTCCAACAGATGGCTCCAAGTCCATATATCTCTAAGCAGGGCTTTTAAGGGGCCAGAGATCATAAGGGGCCTAAACTCTCCTTTAGAGGACCCACGCCTCCATCTGGATGGTCGAGGTCCTCATTTAATAAGTCCCCTAAGTGGTAAAGGAGAGCAAGGGCAGGGAATACCAAGACTGAGAAGGAAGAAGGATAAGATAGATGCTACAGATGTGGAAGAACAGGCCACTTTAAGAGACACTGTTCTGAACTAAAGAGGGAGAGAGAAACTTTCACACTTATGACTTTTGAAGAACAATAGGGGAGGTAGGGGCTCTGCCTCTTTTATTTTGAGTCCCACCAGGAGCCCTTGATAAATTTGGAGGTGGGACCTAAACGTGAATTTATCAGCTTTTTAGTAGATTCAGGGGCTTCACGCTCCTCTGTTTGTTTCCCTCCACCTGGTCCTTCCTGCTCTTGAGAAAACTTTGGTCACCAGGGTAAAAGGAGAAGGATTTAAGGCAAAATTTTAGAAAGACAGAAGTCAGATATCAAAATCCATTTACTCATATTCATTTTTTATTAATTACTGAAGCAGGAACTAATCTATTAGGAAGGGACTGAAGGTTAAGTCTAGGCATAGGCCTTCAAGTGGACCCTAAAGGATTCCTCACTTCACTACATTTACTCACTGCTGTGGATGAGAAATATATTCATCCTGATGTCTGGTCAAAGGAAGGAACTAGAGGAAAACTCCAAATCCCTCCAATATATAAAACTAAAAACTCCTGGGGAAATAGTAAGAAGACAGCAATACCCTATTCCTTTAGAGGGCAGAGTAGGGCTAAAGTTTGTAGTTGAAAGTCTTGTTAAAGATGGCCTTCCTGAACCATGTATGTCTCCTTACAGTACCCCAATCCTGCCTGTCAAGAAATCAGATGGGTCATATTAATTAGTGCAAGACCTTAGAGCTATTAATCAAATAATCCAGACCACTCACCCAGTTGTTCCTAACCCTTACACCATTCTTAGCAAAATTCCATACAGTCATCAGTAGTTTACAGTGATAGGTTTAAGGATGCCATCTGGTCATGTCCCTTGGCTGAGAATAACCAAGATATATTTGCTTTTGAATGGGAAGACCCCCATTTGGGGCAGAGACAACAATATCAATGGACAATCTTGCCTCAAGGGTTCACAGACTCCCCCAACCTCTTTGGTCAAATCCTAGAACAAGTACTAGAGAAAGTCACAGTCCCTAAGCAAATATGCCTGCTTCAGTACATGGATGATCTTCTAATATCTGGTAAAGATATAAAGGAAGTAGGTGACTTCTCTACACATATGTGCAATCACTTGCAATGTGAGGGGTTGCAGATCTCAAAAGGGAGACTTCAGAATGTAGAATCTGAAGTTACATATTTAGGTCACCTAATTAGTGCAGGTAAAAGAAGAATAGGACCCGAAAGAATGGAGGGAATTGTTTCCCTACCCCTGCCTCAAACTAAACAAGAACTCAGGAAAATTTTAACACTAATTGGATATTGCCATTTATGGATTGATGCATATGCATTAAAAAGTAAACTTCTATATGAGAAACTTGCCCAGTGGAAGCCTGATTGTCTCTTGTGGACTTCTGAGAAAATCCAGCAAATTGGGGAATTAAAAGAGATGCTTATAACTGCCCCTGTTCTAGCTCTACCCTCCCTAGAAAAGCTATTTCACCTTTTTGTTCATGTAAATAATGGGGTAGCTCTAGGTGTGTTTACCCAAGAGCATGGAGGCTGTCAACAGCCTATGGCCTTCTTGTCAAAAGTCTTAAGCCCAGTCACTTGTGGGTGGCCCCAGTGTATCCAATCCATCGTGGCTACAGCAGTATTAGTTGAAGAAACTACAAAGTTAACCTTTGGAGGTAAGTTAACAGTAAGTGCGCCCCACCAAGTTAGAACTATTTTAAATCAGAAAGCAGGAAGGTGGATCACTGACTCAAGGATTTTAAAATATCAAGCTATCCTACTGGAAAAATATGACTTAATATTAATTACTGATAGTTCACCTAATCCAGCAGGCTTTTTAACAGGGGATCCAAACTTAAAAAGAGAGCATGCATGTTTAGATCTGATTGATTACCATACAACATTCTACCAGACATAGAAGAAGCTCCTTTCAAGACAGGGTGGCACTTATACATAGGTGGGTCCTCCCAGGTAATTGAAGGAAAAAGACATAATGGGTATTCAGTGACTGATGGAGAAACGCTTGAAGAAGTAGAGTCAGGAAGATTGCCTAATAATTGGTCTGCCTGGAGGTGTGAATTGTTTGCACTCAGCCAAGCTTTAGAACATTTATAAAACCAAGAAGGAACTATCTATACTGACTCTCAGTATGCCTTCGGGGTGGCACACACATTTGCAAAATTTGAATGGAGAGGGGTCTTATCAATAGTAGAAGCCAAGATGTAGTTCAGAGAGAACTAATTGCTCATGTCCTCCACAATCTCTAGTTGCTGGAAGAGATAGCTACTGTACATGTCCCAGGACATCAAAAGAAATTGTCTTTCACAAGTTGGTGAAATAATCTCACGATCAGATAGTAAAGGAAGTTGCCATTTTTTTCCAAAATGCCTGTTTTTCATTTAACTCCACACCTTCCTTCTCCTACTGCAACCCCATTTTCTCTTCCATTGAAAAAGAGAAGCTAATAAGAATAGGAGCTAAAGAGAACGCAGAAGGGAAATGGATATTACCAGATCGAAGGGAGATGTTGTCAAAACCTCTCATGAGGGAGGTCTTGTCTCAGTTACATCAGGGGACCTACTGGGGATGCCAAGCAATGTGCGATGCAGTTTATGGGTATATAGGAATTTACACCCTGATGAAACAAGTTCTAGATAGTTGCTTAATACGTAAAAATACTAATAAGCAGATTCTAAGGAAATCGCCACTTGGAGGAAGGAATCTAGGGCCAAGACCATTTCAAGGTGTTCAGATCGATTATATTGAAATGTCCCCAATTGGTCATTTAAAATACTCAGTAATAATAGACCACTTTACTCACTGGGAAGAGGCTATCTCATTCTCAAGTGCAACCGTTGATAATGTAGTTAAAACATTAATTGAAAACATCATACACAGATTTGGACTAATAGAAAATATTGATTTAGACAACGGAACCTTTCAGTACACATGTCATTAAGAAGTTAGCCCAGGTTCTAGATATAAATTGGGAATACCATACTCCTTGGTATCCACCCTCCTCAGGAAGAGTAGAGCAGATCAATCAGACTTAAAAAAACCACTTAGCTAAGTTAGTTTTAGGAACTCGATTGCCATGGACTAAATGTCTTCCTACTGCTTTGTTAAGAATCTGGACTGCCCCTCGGAGAGATATTGGCCTTTCCTCTTACGAAGTGCTCTATGGATTGCCCTACTTACACTCCACTGCTGACATCCCTATATTTGAAATAAAAGATCAGTTCCTCAAAAATTACACACTTGGTCTATCCTCTACCTTCTCTTCCCTTAAGACTAAAGGTCTCCTACCACAAGTGCTGCCCCTGGAGTTTCCAGCACATCAGAATCAGCCGGGAGATCATGTTCTCATCAAAGAGTGGAAGGAAGGGAAACTTGAACCAGCTTGGGAAGGACCCTACGTTGGGCTCCTAACTACTGAGACTGCAGTCCAGACAGCGGAAAGAGGATGGACTCATAACACCTGAGTCAAAAAAGGCGCAACCACCTCCAGAATTATGGACTGTCACTCCAGGGCTCGACCCCACCATAGTAACTCTAAAAAGAGCTTAATAATCACTTGTTTATTTTCTCTTTTCTTTTCAACGGGTCATCTTGTCATCAGTGTAACTCGGGCTAGCCATTCTTTAACCCTTCAGTTCGAAGCCTGTTCAGTCATCCCTTGCAGAGATGAGCAAGGTCAAAAGAAACTATCCCATATTGATAAGTATCTATGTCCATACTGCAAAGAGTCAACCAAGTTTAAGTATGGAGCTTTAAAGAGGTCCCTGTAGTGACTGGGCTGATGTTTGATGAACCACTAAGTACAAAGGGTGGACAGCCTGGCCCCCTGCTTCAAATAGGTTATGGGGACTAAAACAAAAACTTCAACTAGAACATGGTCTCACCCTGCCAAATTGTAAGCCATTGCACTGTTGTTCTATCCTGTTGCATTGTATCCTGTTGTTGCTGATTATAAATAATCCCTGGACAATGGCCCAAGAACTTTCTATATTCAAATGGTATGGATTACGAGCAGACATTGCAGGACAGGACGCTATAGGAATCTTCTCCCTAAGGTTAGTTAAACCACTGATTAATAATAATAAAGGAATTCACCAGAGTCCAGAAGACACGTGGAAACCAATGCTCTCCCCAAGTGTAGTGAGTCCAATGTCCTCCTCCTATCTCCAAAATGACCCAACCAAGGTAACAGTTGTGGAGGTAGAAAACTTCAGGCAAACTGTAGGCAAACTATAGCACTAGAGGCATGATATCAAGATGCAAATGCTTGGCTGGAATGGATTAAATATTCCATCCACACTTTAAACAAAAGTGAATGTTACACTGGTGCTCACGGTGGATCGGAGACCCAGATTATGTCCTTTCCACTTGGATGGTCTTCCAGTTGACTGGGCATGAGCTATATGGTAGCTCTCTTCCAAAACCCCTCAGCCTGGGGCAGTAAATCATTCCAAGCTCTTTCTCTGCTGTTCCCTGAAGTTCAACAGCCTGCAGGTCAGCCCCCGAGGGCCATTCAGTGTCCATCTCCCAATGTCAATTTTACTTCCTGTCTCTCACGACAGGGAGAAAACTTGGCATTCCTGGGAGCCTTAACGGGATGCAGTGAGCTTAAGTCCTTCCAAGAGCTTACCCATCAGTCAGTCCTTAGCCATCCTCGAGCAGATGCACGGTCATATTGTGGTGGACCAATACTGGACACTCTGCCAAATAACTGGAGTGGAATTTGTGCTCTAATTCAATTGGCCATCCCTTTCACCCTGGCATTTCATCAGCCAGAAAGGGTAGAAACCAAACATCGTCAAACAAGAGAGGACACCCATGGGTCCTTCGATTCTCAGGTTTACATAGATGCCATTGGGGTCCCAAGAGGAATGCCAAATGAATTTAAGGCCCCAAATCAAATAACTGCCAGATTTGAATCTACATTCTTCTGGTGGTTAACTGTAAATAAAAATGTGAATTGGATAAATTACATTTATTACAATCAACAAAGATTTATTAATTATACTAGAGATGCTATTAAAGGGATAGCTGAACAATTAGGACCCACCAGTCAAATGGCCTAGGAAAATAGGATAGCATAAGACATGATACTAGAAAAGGAGGGTGGAGTTTGTGTCATCATCAGGACCCAATCCTGTACTTATATCCATAATAATACTGCTCCTGGTGGGACCAAAACTAAAGCATTACAAAGTCTTACTGCCTTATCAAATGAGCTAGGCAAAAAATTCTGTACTAAATGATCCCTTCACAAATGTAATGGGAAATTGCTTCAGTGGATGGAAGGGACTTATGTCCTCAATCCTCATCTCTCTGGCCATCGAAATAGGGTTGCTTATTCTTGTAGGATGCTGTATTATACCCTGTGCCTGAGGACTAATATGAAGATTTATTGAAATGGCTCTTACTAAAACCTCTTACAATCCTCCTCCCCCTTATTCGAATGAACTTTTCCTTCTAGAAGACCAAGTAGAACAATGGAGCCAAATTATTCTAAAAAAAATTTGAAGGGAAAGAGTTATAAAAAGAAGAAGGGGAAGGCTGTGGGATATAATGAGGTTTCTCTTCAAATAGCCTGATTAATCCTTTATTCTTTAATTCATAATACCCCCCACCCCTTTTTCCTTTTTCTCCTTCTTTTCTTTCTTTCTTTCTGCCTTTGTTACATCTCCAGACACTCAACAGTACCAGGTGTTATCAGTACCAGCTCACATTCCTTTTCCTTATTTGGAAAGAAGACTAGCTCTCTAGCTCATTGCAGACACCCCTTCCCCTTTCCCCTCTCTCCCTTATGTGCCCACCTTATCTAAGGAAAGTTCAAATGTTTAGCCAGCTGGGACTAGTTTAGATTGTGTGGCCCAAACCTGGCCAATGGGGAAAGGGTACAGGGACAGGACTTGCACCAGGAATAAAGGCTTTCGTACCCCTTTGTTCAGGTGTGCTCTTACGGTGACTGGCCAAGGAGAAGCACCCCTCTGCGCAGAAGTAAAATTGCTTTGCTAAGAATCCTTTGAGTGTTCAACATATTTAGGATTTTAAGTGTTATTTCCAACATCATGGTCCCAGAAACTGCCAGAGTCTAGCAAAGCATATACCCTTTTTGAGAAGCAATTGTTAGCTTGCTATAGGGCTTTACTGGAAACCGAACACCTCTGCTTCAACCATAATGTCTTTATGAGGCCTGAAATTTCTGTTATGACTTGGATCATGTGTTCCCCCAAAACTCACCAGAGAGGGCATGCCCAAGTCCTTTCTGGAAATGGTACATACAAATCCAGCTTAGTCAACACCAAAGGGGGTATCACTTTTACATGAGCGTGTACAAAATTTGCCAGCTCATAAAACCACTGAGAAAGTTCTGCAGATAGGGAAGGAAACCTCCCCTCCCACACAATGGGATAAACCTTTTAAAGAACTAAGCACAGAGGATCAGAAACATGCTTGATTTCTGATGGATCCACCAAATACATTGGTGGGATCCGATGCTGGAAGGCTGTGGCTTTTAATCCTGTTAAAAATGTAAGCATTTCTGATGAAGGAAGGGGTGAGAGCAGCCAGTTAGCTGAACTACTAGCCATCCTCCGAGCTATTCAAGCAGAGGCCAAAGGGATTTGTCATTTGTATACCAAGTCTTGATCAGTAGCAAATGGTCTTATTACCTGGATACCCCAATGGTAACAAAACAAATGGTTAATTGGGAATAAAGAGGTTTGGGGAAAAAAATACTGGGAGGATATCTGAATCCTGGTGCACACTACCATTATCACTGTTTTCCATGTTGATGCTCATGCATCTCTGCTTTCTCTTGACAGACTGCTTAATCAACAAAAAAAGATCAACAGTCCAAAATTTCTACCATAACTGCAAACTTGAATAAGGATGAATAGACTACAATGTGTTCAACCCTTGCAATGACAGGCATTATAATGTATGGTGGTATAATTGATAGTGATTATTGGCCTAAATGCTACTAATTTAGTGGTCTAAATGCTCCACTTAAAAGATACAGAATGGTGGAATGGATAAGAGTTTACCAGGCCAGGCGTGGTGGCTTATGCCTGTAACCCCAGCTCTTTGGGAGGCCAAACCTGGTGGCTCATGTAAGGTCGGGAGTTTGAGACCAGCCTGACCAACATGGAGAAACCCCATCTCTACTGAAAAAAAACAAATAAATGTAGCTGGACATGATGGTGCATGCCTATAATTCCAGCTACTTGGGAGGCTGAGGTAGGAGAATTGCTTGAACCCTGGAGGTGGAGGTGGAGGTGAGCCAAGTTCACGCCATTGCCCTCCAGCCTGGGCAACAAGAGCAAAACACCAACTAAAAGAAAAAAAAAATAAAGATTTTACCAGCCAAATATCTGCTGTCTTCAAGAGATTCACCCAACATGTAAGGAGTCACATAAACTTAAGGTAAAGAGTTGGAAAAAGATATACTATGCAAATGTACCCAAAAAGCAAGCAGTAGTAGCCATTCTTACATCAGATAAAATAGACTTTAAAGCAAAAACAGTTTTAAAAAATACAAAGAGTGACATTATATAATGATAAAAAGACTAGTCCAACAGGAAAATATAACAATCCTAAGTATATATGCACCTAACTCTGAAGCTCCCAAATTTATAAAACAATTACTACTAGACATGAGAAATGAGATAGATGGCAACACAATAATAATGTGGGACTTCAATACTCTACAGGCAGCATTAGACGAGTCATCAAGACAGAAAGTCAACAATAACAACAAAACAATGGACTTAAACTATACCCTAGAACAAATGGACTTGACAAATATTTAAAGAACATTCTACCCATACATTTTATTTGTTAGCACATGGAACATTCTCCAAGATAGACATATGATAGGCCACAAAACAAGTCACAATAAATTTTAGACAATCAAAATTATATCAACTACTCTCTCAGACTACAGTGGAATAAAGTTGAAAATAAACTCCAAATGAACCATCGAAACCATGCAAATACACAGAAATTAAATAAATTCTAGAAATTAAATAAAAACATGGAAATTAAATTAAAAAATAAATTTAATATCAACCTGTTTCTGACTGATCATTGGATGAAATCAAGATTGAAATTTAAAAATTCTTTGAACTGAACAATAGTAATGACACAACCTATCAAAACATCTGGGATACAGCAAAAGCAGCGCAAAATGGAAGGTTCATAGCATCAGGTGACTACATCAAAAAGTCAGAAAGAACATAAGTAGACAATCTAAGATAACACCTTAAGGAACTAGAGAAACAAGAACAAGCCAAACCGAAACCCAGCAGAAGAAAAGAAATAACAAAGATCAGAGCAAAACTAAAAGAAACTGAAACAACAACAAAAATACAAAAGATAAATGAAATGAAAAGCTGGCTCTTAGAAAAGATAAACAAAATTGATAGACCATTACCAGCATTAGCCAAGAAGTGAGAAGATCCAAATAAGCTCAATTAGAAAAGAAACATAAGATATTGTAACCTATGCCACAGAAATACAAAAGATCCTTCAGGGCTACTGTGAACACCTTTACAGGCATAAATTAGAAAACCTAAAGATGAATAAATTCCTGGAAATGTACAATTCCTAGATTAAAAAACAACAACACTGAACAGACTATAACAAGCAGTGAGATTAAAATAATAATTTTTAAAAATTACCAACCAATAAAAAAGTTCA
Organism: Theropithecus gelada; assembly: GCF_003255815.1. Taxonomy (NCBI): domain Eukaryota; kingdom Metazoa; phylum Chordata; class Mammalia; order Primates; family Cercopithecidae; genus Theropithecus; species Theropithecus gelada. Next base: position 20,048,153 of record NC_037687.1, on the reverse strand, counting down.
GAACCAGGTAGATTCACAGCTGAATTCTACCAGACATTCAAATAAAAATTGGTGGAGGTGGGGCCAAGATGGCTGACTAGAAGCAGCATAGAAAAGAACCATAATAGCATGTGAAACCTCTAACAGCACCTGAGGTATTCAGGTTCTCTCATCAGAACTAACTAGGAGGCTGACATGACCCCCGGAGAGGAAGGAAGAGCAGTGTCATGCTGGGGACCACTTGACAGCCACTTGGGGCTGGGAAGCCCCCACTGCCCAGCCAAGGAAGATGTTGAGTGAGCATGTTAACCATCCCAGGAACCTGTGCTTTTTCTGTGGAACTGTGCGACCCATGGATCAGAAGATTCCACTCATGAATTCACACCATCAGAGCCTAAGGTCCCAACTATTGAAAACAAGAGCTTCTTGGAGTTGCAAGGAAAATGAGCACTCAAACAAGGAAGTTCTCAGCAAGGCAAATTTACTTCTGCAGAAGGGTGCACAGGATACCAAGGCTTTTGACAGAACGTGAGGATGGAGTTCACCTTTTGTCTGACTTGGGCAAAGATAGATTGCTTATTGTGGTCAAAGGAAGTCCAGGTTGGATTGTAAGTGTTGTTGTTGTGGCCCCATTGGTAATGACATAGCCATTTAGAAATGTTGTCGGGGTGATTCACCAAGGTAGCCCATTCCTGGTGGCCTCTGGCAACTCGACGTAGAGCCAACACTGTCTGTTGTTGGCTTCAGTGGCACCAGTGGTTACACAGTTGATAAATTTATTCTGGGCCTCAGACACAAAGACACAGGTTCTGACCATTAGTAGATTGGTTATTCCCTGTAATAACAAAAACAGAGGGGAATGTAATATTGTTTCTCTTCTCTAGGAAATTGTACTCTGCCTTGATTTTCTGTTTTCATAGCTACAAGGTCACCAGCATTAGGGGCAGGGTCTGATGGATGCTGTACCCATATATTGTCTCTAGGATTTCAGCTAACAGTACCAGTGTATCTGAATTTCACAGTTCTGTATGTAGGCTCTGTTGGGGCAGAGATTTCCTCTGGAGTTAGTTGTTGACAAGGTTCCACTAACAATTGAGCAACCTGCAACTCTGGTTTTATAACAAAAGAATCTGGAGTGGTACGGCCAGGTGCGGTAGCTCACGCCTGTAATCCCAGCACTTTGGGAGGCCGATGCAGGTGGATCATGAGGTCAGGGGATCGCGATCATCCCGGCTAACACAGTGAAACCCCATCTCTACTAAAAAAATACAAAATATTAACCGGGCATGGTGGTGGGCACCTGTAGTCCCAGCTACTCATGAGGCTGAGGCAGGAGAATGGCGTGAACCCAGGAGGCAGAGCTTACAGTGAGCCGAGATCGTGCCACTGCACTCCAGCCTGGGTGACAGAGTGAGATTTCATCTCAAAAAAAAAAAAAAAAAAAAAAAAGAATCTGGAGTGGTATTCCTTTAACTATTCCCAGTAATCGCTATCAATTATACCACCATATACTATAATGTCTCTCGTTGCAAGGCTTGAACATGTTGTAATCCATTTACCTGCACTCAAGTTTACAGTTATGGTGAAAATTTTGGCCTGTTGATCTTCCTGCTGAATAAATAGTCTGACAAGAGAAATCAGAGATGCATGAGCATCAACATGGAAAACAGGTCTGGGCACAGTGGCTCACACCTGTAATCCAAGCAGTTTGGGAGGTCAAGGTGGGTGGATCATGAGGTCAGGAGATTGAAACCATCCTGGCCAGCATGGTGAAATCTCGTCTCTACAAACACACAAAAATTTACTGGGCATGGTGGTGTGTGCCTGTAATCCCAGCTACTCAGGAGGCTGAAGAAGGAGAATTGCTTGAACCCAGGAGGGGGAGGTTGCAGTGAGCTGAGATTGTGCCACTGCACTCCAGCCTGGTGACAGAGCTAGACTCCATCTCAAAAAAAAAAAAAAAAAAAAAAGGAAAACAGTGATAATGGTAGTGTTTGCCAAGATTCAGATATCTTCTCAGTATTGTTTTCCCCAAACCTCTTTGTTCCCAATTAACCATTTGTTTCATTGCCACTGGGGCATCCAGGTGGTAAGACCTTTTGCTACTGACCAAGAGTTGGTATACAAATGACAAATCCCTTTGGCCTCCTCCTGAGTAGCTCAGAGCATGGCTACTAGTTCAGTCAACCGGCTACTTCCACCACTTCCTTCATCAAAAATGCTTTTCTTGTTGTTGGTGGTTTGTTTGTTTTTGAGGTGGAGTCACAGTCTGTCGCACAGGCTGGAGTGCAGTGGCACAATATCAGCTCACTGCAACCTCCACCTTTCAGGATTCCAGTGATTCTACTGCCTCAGCCTCCTGAGTAGCTGGGATTATAGGCACATGCCACCACACCTGGCTAATTTTCATATTTTTAGTAGAGATGGGATTCACCATGTTGTCCAAACTTGTCTTGAACTCCTGACCTATGATCCGTCCACCTTGGCCTCCCAAAGGGCTGGGATTACAGGCATGAGCCACCGCACCCAGCCAGAAATGCTTATGTTTTTAACAGGATTATAAGCCACAGTCTTCCAGGATCCATCTGTAAATCAAGCATGTTTCTGATCCTTGGGCTTAGTTCTTTAAAGGATTTGCCCCACTGGGTGGGGTGATGTGGTTTCCTTCCCTATCTGCAGGAGTCGCTCAATGGTATTTCAAGCTGGCAAGTTTTGTACATCCTCATGTAAAATTGATACCCCCTTTGGTTTTGGCTTAGCCCGGTCTTGTATGTACCATTTCCATTTTATGTTGCTACTTTCTTGGGTGTGCCCTATCTGGCGGGTTTTGAGGGAAGTCATGATCCAAGTCATAATAGGAATTTCAGGCCTCATAAAAATATCATGGCTGAAGCAGAGGTGTTCTTTTTCTCACAAAGCCCAATAGCAAGCTAGCAATCACTTCTCAAAAGGGGTATAAGCTTTGTTGGCCTCTGGCAGTTTCTGGGTCCACAACCAGAAAGGTACCTTCTTCCCATCTTGTTTCTGCCTAAGGCTCCAATTAGCTTGTTGATTTAGGACAGTTACTTGCAGTTCTACTGGCCCATCCTGCATGGGCCATAGATCCAGGAAATGAGAATAAACAAGTTGCACCACTTGTTTAGCTTATTCAAAGGCCATGCTCTCTTTCTCTCTCCAATGAAAGGCATAGTGTTTTCTAGTGACTGCATGCAGTGGTTTTAAACTGTTACCCAAGTGGGGAGGATTATGTCTCCAGAATCCAAACAATCCAATAAGTTTCTAGGCCTCCTTTTTAGTGGTAGGGGTTGCAAGTTCTAGTATTTTAGCCTTAGCCTTTGGTAAAATGGACTATTTCTCTGCATTCCATAGGATGTCAAGGAATTTCAGTTTGTGCACGTCCTTGAATTTTACTAGGTTAATTTCCCATCCTTGAGACAGGAGCTGAGTTTTTATCTGCTCCAAGCCTCAGCTGACTAGTTCTTCACTTTTACCCTGACCAGCCATTCAGACAGCTGTTTTTTCAGCAATAGGCTGATAGCTTTGAGCCTGATCAGTCAAAACATAGGCTTGGCATTGGGCCAGGGTCAGTCCGGAAGTCAGATTAGCATTTTCCTTTTCCAGCTTATATTTCTCTTGCAGCAACCAGCCCCTGTCTTGATACATTAACCTATAAGCAGTAAATGAACACCATCCATTCCAGGAGACCTCCTCAGCATCTCCTTTGCTGACTGGAATCCCCTGCAGTGCTTCATGCACACTGAAAGGTTTAAATTGTACTAATTTAGATTCCCAATTCTCACAAAGGCTAGTTTCCCTTGCCCATTCAATCGCCAAGTGGAGAACTGTGGGAGTTCCCAACCCAGGATATGGGAAGCCCCAGAGCCTCCAGTCATTTCCTTGTGGCCAAAAAGTAGCACACTTTTGTTTTCGAATTCTGTTTTTGACATCAAAAATGTTCTGTGTGGGAAATACATGAGGGGAGAAGAAAAGACACGTACACAATACCTTTAAGGGTAAACAAGCTTCATTCTACATAAATGGCAATACAGATATAATAAATAAATGATATAATGAGCAAATGATACAATAAGCAATTTGCAATGGGAAGAGGAAAAGGGAAAATACATATATATATATATATATATATATATATATATACACACACTTATCAGACTATGGAGGATTCACCACCAGACTGGGAAGCAACAGCCTAGGCTCCACAGTCAGCCACCCATCTGTGCACAAATGAGGAGAGTTCTCCGGAAACTTCAGCGTGGTCTGGGACCCTAGCTCTTTTATAACGAATTCTTTGAAATGAGGCCCAGTCATGGGGGCCCTTCGCAAGTAGGCTCAAGGAACACAAAATGGTCAACTTTGTTTTTTTTGTGATTGTCTCTTGTTTTTCAATAACTAATGTATACGAATAGGTTGAAATAGAGATTTCTCCAAAACAGCGCTGGATGAATGCCTCAAGGGTTCACATAACCTGTTCCAAGACTTGGTGACCATTGTTTGTGTCCATGTTCAATTGAGTTCAAATTTAATATTCAACTTTTTCTCCATAAATTCCCATGTCTTGATGAACGGGCTCTGGCTAGGCAAAGGGCAAGGTGAACCCTTTGGTCCATTACACAACCTCCACCTCCTGGGTTCAAGCAAATGATATAATAAGCAAATCAATATAATAAGCAGGTTGACATAATAAGCAAATTGCAATGGGAAGAGGAGAAGGGAAGAGATATATATATACACACACACATATCTGTGTGTGTGTGTGTGTGTATATGTCTTTACACTCACCAGACTATGGAGGATTCACCACCAGAGTGGGAACAAACAGCCTGGGCTCCAGAGTCGGACACTGCACTCACCAAGTTATGGACAATTTACCACCAGACTGGGAAGAGACAACCTGGGCTCCAGAGTCAGACACCCTTCTGTGCACAGATGAGGAGAGGTCTCACGAAGTTTTGGCATGGTCTGGGACCCTAGCTGTTTTGTAACAAGTTGTTTGGCATGAGGCTTAGTCACTGTCAGGCTGAAGGTCAGACATTGTAACACCTGTGACCTGCACATATATGTCCAGATGGCCTGCAGGAGCCAAGTAGTCTGGGGCAGCTGAAGAAACACAAAAGAAGTAAAACAGCTAGTTCCGGCCGGGCGCGGTGGCTCAAGCCTGTAATCCCAGCACTTTGGGAGGCCGAGACGGGCGGATCACGAGGTCACAAGATCAAGACCATCCTAGCTAACATGGTGAAACCCCGTCTCTACTAAAAAAAATACAAAAAACTAGCTGGGCGAGGTGGCGGGCACCTGTAGTCCCAGCTACTCGGGAGGCTGAGGCAGGAGAATGGCGTGAACCCAGGAGGCGGAGCTTGCAGTGAGCTGAGATCTGGCCACTGCACTCCAGCTCGGGCGACAGAGCAAGACTCTGTCTCAAAAAAAAAAAAAAAAAAAAAACCAGCTAGTTCCTGCCTTAACTGATTAACCAACATTACCCCATTCCACCATTGTGACTTATCCATGCCCTACCTTAACTGATCAATTGACTTTGTGGCATTCTTCTTCTGGACAGTGAGTCTTATGATCTCCCCACCATGTACCTTGTGACCCCCTCCTCTGCTAACAATAGATAATAACCACCTTTTACTGTAATTTTCCATTACCTACCCAACTCCTATAAAGCAGCCCCTTCCCCATCTGCCATCACTGACTCTCTTTTCATACTCAGCCCATTTGCACCCAAGTGAATAAACAGCCTTGTTGCTCACACAAAGCCTGTTGGTGGTCTCTTCACATGGACATGTGTGACAGTTGGTGTCAAAACCTGGGACATGGGTACTCCTTCAGAAGACCAGCCTACTGTCCTCACCCTCACTCCATGAAGAGATCCACCTATGACCTCAGGTCCTCAGACCTGCCCAAGGAATATCTCACCAATTTCAAGTCAGGTAAGCGGTCTCTTAACTCTCTTCTCCAGCCTCTCTCACTACCCTTCAATCTCCCTGTTCTTCCAATTCCAGTTCTTTTTCCTCTCTAGTAGAGACAAAGGAGATGCATTTTATCCATGGACCCAAAACTCTGGCACTGGTCATGGACTCTGGAAAACAGTCTTCCCTTGGTGTCTAATCACTGCAGGGATGCCTGCCTGATTATTCACCCACATTCCAGGGCTGTTCTAATGACCACGGGGATGCCTGCCTTGATCCTCCACCTTGGTGGCAAGTACCCCCTCCCCTGGGTGGCAAGTACAACCCCTCTCTTTCCATGTCTCTACCCTCTCTTTTCTCTAAACTTACCTTTTTACTATGGGAAACCTTCCACCCTCCATTCCTCCTCCTTTCTCCATAGCCTGTGTTCTCAAAAACTTAAAGCCTCTTCAACTCTCACCTGACCTAAAACCTAACCATCTTACAAGATCTAGATAATTTTTGTCATAAAATGGGCATATGGTCTGAGGTGCCCTATGTTCAGGCATTTTTTACCATTTGTTCCCTCCCTAATGTCTATTCCCAATGCAACTCATCCCAAGTCTTCCTTCTTTTCCTTCTCCTGCCCCTTCAGTCCCAATCCCAAGCATCGCTGGGTCTTTTGAATCTTTCTTTTCTACCAACCTATCTGATCCCTCCCCTCCTCCCCAGACTGCTCCTCCTCAGGTCACTCCCCACCAGGCTGAATCAGGTTCCAACTCTACTTTGGCCTCTACTCCCACACCCTACAACCCTTCTATCACCTCCCCTCTTCACACTCGATCCAGCTTACAGTTTCATTCTGCGACTAGCTCTCCCCGACCTGCCCAACAATTTCCTTAGAGAGGTGGCTGGAGCTGAGGGCACAGTAAGGGTTCACGTACCTTTTCTCTATCAGATCTTTCCCAAATCAGTCAGTGTCTGGGCTCCTTCTCGTCAGACCCCACTAAATATATACAGGAATTCCAGTATTTAACCCAGTCCTACAATTTAACCGGGAGTGACTTAAATGTCATCTTAAATTCTACCCTCCCCCCAGATGAATGGGAAACAGTTTTTTCTCTAGCACAGTCTCACACAGACACCCACCCATCAGGAGCCAGGCCTCCAGGAAGGCATAAGAGCAGTTCACTGAGAAGATCCCTAATGGCACTATCAGGCAGGTTCCCCAGGTATAGCTAGGTGAGATTACATGATTTCCTGCCTAGTTGAAGGGCTTTAAAAGGCAGCATACAAATCTGTTAATTATAAGAAACTTAAAGAAACTACCCAAGGTAAAGACAAAAATCCGGCCCACTTCATGGCCCATTTGGTGGCTACCCTTAGCCACTTTACAGCACTAGACCCTGAAGGACCAGAAGGATGTCTTATTCTCAATATGCATTTTATCACCCAATCAGCTCCTGACATTAGAAAAAAGCTTCAAAAATTGGAATCTGGTCCCCAAACCCCACAACATGAATTAATCATCCTCGCCTTCAAGGTGTACAATTTCGGAGTTACAATTGCCAAGTGACAACGCATTTCTGAGTTATAATGATTTGCCTCTGCTGTGAGACAAAACACAGCCACACCTCCAGCACACAAGAACTTCAAAATGCCTAAGCTGCAGTGGTCAGGCATTCCTACAGGACCTCCTCCCTCAGGATTTTGCGTCAAGTGCCAGAAATCTGACCACTGGGCCAAGGAATGCCCGCAGCCTGGGATTCCTCCCAAGTCATGCGCCATCTGTGAAGGGACTCACTGGAAATCAGACTGCCCAGCTCACCTGGCAGCCACTCACAGAGCCTGTAAAGCTCTGGCCCAAGGCTCTCTGACTGACTCCTTCTCAGATCTGCTCAGCTTAGCAGCTGAAGACTGCTGCTGCCCAATCTCCTTGGAAGCCCCCTGGATCATCACGGACACCAAGCTTCAGGTAACTCTCACAGTGGAGGGTAAGTCCGTCCCCCTTTTAATCAATACAGGGGCTACCCACTCCACATTACCTTCTTTTCAAGGGCCTGTTTCCCTTGCCCCTGTAACTGTTGCAGGTATTGGTGGCCAGGCTTCTAAACCTCTTAAAACTCCCCAACTTTGGTGCCAACTTGGACAACATTCTTTTATGCACTCCTTTTTAGTTATCCCCACCTGCCCAGTTCCCTTATTAGGTCGAGACATTTTAAAGAAATTATCCACTACCCTGACTCTTCCTGGACTACAGCCACATTTTTGCTGCCTTTCTTCCCAACCCAAAGCCTTTTTCACATCTTCCTCTTGTATCCCCCCACCTTAGCCCACAAGTATGGGACACCTCTATTCCCTCTGTGGCAACCAATCACATGCCCATTACTATCCCATTAAAACCTAATCACCCTTACCCTGCTCAACACCAGTGTCCCATCCCACAGCAGGCTTTAAAGGGACTAAAGCCTGGGCCGGGCGCGGTGGCTCAAGCCTGTTATCCTAGCGCTTTGGGAGGCCGAGACGGGCGGATCACGAGGTCAGGAGATTGAGACCATCCTGGCTAACACAGTGAAACCCCGTCTCCACTAAAAAATACAAAAAAAAAAAAAAAAACTAGCCGGGCGAGGTGGCGGGCGCCTGTAGTCCCAGCTACTCCGGAGGCTGAGGCAGGAGAATGGCCTAAACCCGGGAGGCGGAGCTTACAGTGAGCTGAGATCCGGCCACTGCACTCCAGCCTGGGCGACAGAGCCAGACTCGGTCTCAAAAAAAAAAAAGGGACTACAGCCTGTTATTACCTGCCTGTTACAGCATGGCCTTTTAAAGCCTACAAATTCTCCCTAAAATCCCCCTATCATACCCATCCAGAAACCGGATAAGTCCTACAGGCTAGTTCAAGACCTTTGCCTCATAAATCAGATTGCCCTTTCCATCCATCCTGTTGTGCCAAGCGCCTATACTCTCATCTCCACAATAACCCCCTCCACAACTCATTATTCTGTTTTCGACCTCAGAGATGTCTTCCTTACTATCCCCTTGCATCTCTCCTCCCAGCCTCTTTTCACCTTTACTGGGAATGACCCTGACACCCACCAGTCCCAGCAACTCACCTGGACTGTTCTACACCAAGATTTCAGGGACAGCCCACACTGCTTTAGTCGGGCCCTCTCTCATGACTTACTTCCTTTCTGCTGTCTGCCTCCCACCTTATTCAATATGTTGATGACCTTCTTCTTTGCAGCCCCTCTTACCAGTCTTCCCAGCAGGACACTATCCTGCTTCTCCAACATCTCCTGTCTCCTTACATCTTTGAACCTCTTTCAATGGCCCTCATCTCTAGTCTCCTGAAGAATTTCTTTATTTTCTGGAGAGGTCCAGCAAAGCCTCTTAAGACACTTCATATCAGTGGGCTGACACCCTTCTCTGCACCTACTTAAAAAGTCTTCCTCCTTACATTAATTCCACTCCCCCCATATTTGGACCCCTTACGACCCAAACCACTATCCCTGTTGCTGCTCCTTTGTGCATCTCCTGGCAACAACCTACTGCAAACTCCAGCAGACCTGCAGCTGAGGGACCTGACTGTTGGAAGGAAAACTAACAAACAGAAAGGAATAGCATCAACATCAACAAAAAGGACATCTACACCAAAACCCCATCTGTAGGTCACCATCATCAAAGATCAAAGGTAGATAAAACCACAAAGATGGGGAGAAACCAGAGCAGAAAAGCTGAAAATTCTAAAAAACAGAGCACCCCTTCTCCTCCAAAGTACTGAAGCTCCTCACTAGCAATGGAACAAAGCAGGACAGAAAATGACTTTGACAAGCTGACAGATGTAGGCTTCAGAAAGTCAGTAATAACAAACTTCTCTGAGCTAAAGAAGGATGTTCGAACCCATCACAAGGAAGCCAAAAACCTTGAAAACAGATTAGATGAATATCTAATTAGACCTGCTTTCCATAGTTCTGGGATTGCAGGCAGGAACTACCGCGCTCGGCCATGCAGTTTCACTTTTTTAACTTAAAATCAGCTTGAGTTTCTCCAGCCTGGCTTATTATTGAGCCATCAGCCCTGGGTCACTGGGAATTCTCTTACAATCACCTAGGTGCCTTTGAGGCATTTGAGGATGTCCAGAGAAGAACTGTGTCAGGCTGACAAGAGTGGTTAATTCTGCTTCTGTCTCAGTGTAAGAGAAGTGAGTCATCCTGTATTTGTTCATCCCCTCACACCAGAGGTGTCTTTGGTTGGTACCCAGATGGGAGTTTCTCCAGTTTCCTGGTAATTGGATAATAAACAAGGAAAAGATCTGGAGACCCAAATAGATAAACTAGTTGCTTCCATTTCATATGGCCATTAAAAAACAAAAACAAAACAAAACAACAAAAAAAAGGAAACAGTCATAGTGCCTACAATCCAGAAACTTTTAGTCTAGACTAGCATCTGGGTAAATAATTAAATTATGCATCATATGGTTGGTATAACAAATAGATGTGTCCAGAATCTTAGGCTTTATTTAGGCCACTTTCTTTATATTGTTGTGACTTCTGTTGTCTACACCTGAAGGGATATTTATGAACAGAAGAATTGTTATTATATATTTTTTTCTTTTTTGAGATGGAGTCTCACTCTATCACCCAAGCTGGAGTGCAGTGGCAGAATCTCAGCTTACTGAAACCTCCATCTCCTGGATTCAAGTGATTCTCCTGCCTCAGCCTCCTGAGTAGCTGGGATTACAGGCGGCTGCCACCGAACCTGGCTAATGTTTGTATTTTTAGTAGACATTGTGTTTCACCATCTTGGTGAGGCTAGTCTTGAACTCTTGACATCATGATCCACCTGCCTTGGCCTCTCAATATGCTGGAATTGCAGGAGTGACCCTCTGTGCCCAGTTGTATAATTTTTATTTATTTTACCTTGCTATATGTACATATTTATTTTCTAATAAAATTACCCTAGAAAGGCTGGGCGCAGTGGCTCACGCCTGTAATCCCAGCACTTTGGGAGGTTGAGACAAGTGGATCATGAGGTCAGTAGTTCAAGACCAGCCTGGCAAATATATGGTTTTGTAATAATACAAAAATTAGCCAGGCGTGGTGGTGCACACCTGTAATCCCAGCTACTCGGGCGGCTGAGGCAAAAGAATTGCTTGAACCAGGGAGGCAGAGTTGCAATGAGCCAAGATCACGCCACTGCACTCCAGCATGGGTGACAGAGCGAGACTCTGTCCCCCCGCCAAAATAAAATTACCCTAGAAAACCTTAAGGGATTTATGTAATTGCATATTAGTATACAGTGTAAGGTTGACAGGGTAGTGGTTAGAAGAGTCTAAAATTTCAGAAACTCTGGGATTTAAGTTTATTTTAAGTAAGCTTAGAAAAAACAAAACTGGAAGTACCATAGTGCCATAGAGAACAGAATTCTACATAGGGTCCTCCCCCTGTCACAGACCTGTTCAGATTCACCCTTTTTGGAGGCCTTATTTAGGTCTGACCCTACCCTGAAGTCTTGTCTCACAGAATTGATTAGAAGAGATCAGAGTTTTGGCTGGTGAATCCTGCTGCCTTTCTAGAGCTGGTGCTCACAATTTCCTGAAACCCAAAAGCAGATAAATGGGAAAAATAAAGCATGTATTGTTGGGTCTTAGTTTTTAAATTTTCTTTTTTTTTTTTTTTTTTGTGGCGGAGTCTCGCTCTGTCGCCCAGGCTGGAGTGCAGTGGCCAGATCTCAGCTCACTGCAAGCTCCGCCTCCTGGGTTTACGCCATTCTCCTGCCTCAGCCTCCCGAGTAGCTGGGACTACAGGCGCCTGCCACCTCGCCCGGCTAGTTTTTTGTATTTTTTTAGTAGAGACGGGGTTTCACCCTGTTAGCCAGGATGGTCTTGATCTCCTGACCTCGTGATCCGCCCGTCTCGGCCTCCCAAAGTGCTGGGATTACAGGCTTGAGCCACCGCGCCCGGCCCAGTTTTTAAATTTTCTATTAAAACCAGTGCTTGCAGAGACATTCTATTTAGTAACTTGCCTTCTCTTCCTACAGACCCAGCCATTGCTACACAAGTCACAAAAAAGTAAACATAAACAGAATAAAATTTTCTGTAAACTACATTAAACTCTTCCTTTCTATATGTCTTTCATCTGTCTATATTTAGCTTTTATTCTTTACAATTTTTAAAAAGTTTGATGACAGAGAAACAGAAGAAGAAATAAAAATGCTGGGCCCTTTTTCTAAATCCTGGAAATTATTAAACCCTAAGTACCAGCTCCCAGGGTGTTAAGAGAATTAAATCACATAATGTGTTATGCCCAGCACAGTGCTGTGTATCCTACTCTTGAGCTCATAGTACCTGCTTAATAAACATTGCATTAGTACAGGTGTACAAGTTGTTTTTAAATCCAAACTTATTGAGACATTGCTGCCTTCTATTTTCTCTGTAAACTTTAAAGAGCCAGCAAAGAATATGTCTTTAGGATGGAGATGGGTTGTCCTTATTTGTACCAGAAGTATTTGGTTGTTACGAGAGTGCAGAGTGTAAGGGACCCTGTGCTGTGCCTGCTTCTCTAACTAATGCTAATAATGAGCCAATGGGGAGCAACATCAGCATTGACAGGAAACTTGTTTCAAACACCCATTCATGGACCCTTTTCAAACCTGCAGAATCACATTACATAAAGTGGAGCCAAAATTACCAAGTGATTTATAAGCTCGTTAAAGCTTGAGAGGCAATGCTTAGCTTAGTGGTGATCAGCCCAGACTTCTCATTAGGATCACATGGCCAATTTGCAGAAATCTCTTGTGCCCTCCCCACAGCTTCTGTTTATTGTTCTGGGTGGAAGCATCCATGTTGTTTTAATGAAGGGCCTCATGTGACTCTAAGGTGAGGCCAGAATCAAGTACGAGGGCTTCAAAATACATTCATGAGAATTAAGTTCCACTTTTGCACTAAAGGGTGGTCACAAGGCCTGTTCTGTTTGGATTTGGTAGGGACAGGTCAGTGTGGCACATATTTGCATCACTGTAGCAGAAATTCCTGGTGTCTGTGGCCGGTGATGGCACCTGAGGAAAGGAAAGGAGAAAATTATGCTATGATCTTCCTGGAGCAGTACATTGTTCCTGAATCTCTTCTGTTTTAAAGGACAGAAATGGGTGGACTTTTTCTGCCAGTTGATGTCATGCTAGCAGGTAAACATGTGGTACTGACACCTTTAAAGGCATAGTCTCAAGATGCAGGTGTAATTTGTCCGGAGAGTCTCATCTGAGAAGGAACTCCAGAGAAGGAGGAGAAAGAAAAAATGGCTTTTCTTCAGGTAAACACGTCTCAGATGAAGAGCAGTGTCCACTCTTCCTCCTGGACTGCCATGCGTTTAGTACTCACACACCTTTACTTCTCTACTTGTGTTTTTCCTCCCTAATGAGTTTGGTTTAAGTACTTCTTAAAGTTCTTATGATAGTCAAGGGTGTCTGAAAAATATTTCTTTCCTATATCCCAGAGCCTTCTCTACATTTTATACGTCATAGCTTCTTATATGCCATGCAGAATTCTCAGCAAGAATTTACGGTCTGAAATGTAGGATACAGTAAATATCTCTTTAATAGTTTCAGCTTGTTAATTTCCTTTAAAATCCAAGAGAGGAAAATCGTTAAGTACAATGAGTTCTGAAGTCCTCTTCAAAGAACAAATATTTCAGTATTTTCAGCTTCCCTATTCTTTGTTCTCCATTCTAATGTTTAAATGCCTCTATCTTTATGTCTCCTTGCCCCTACTTTCAGTAAATGACCCCCTTCTAACTCACATATTTAGGGTCCTTACTCATCCCCAGTCACCTAATCTGTTCTGAGTCACCCCTAGTCACCTGCTCTGAGCCATCCCTAGTTACCTGCTCTATTCTGACTCACCCCTAGTCACGTGCCTTGGAACCGTACTTCCTGCTGAAACTACTCAGGGGGCCACCCTTGCTCTGTTTAAAATAGCCAATCAGAATTAGCTAAGACTGTGCAGTCTAACCCTAGCCAATAGGAGAAAGACACAGCAGTAGGGACTAGAGGTGTAAGGGGTAAAACCCCCTTCCCCTCCCTTGTCCAGTTGTGCCCTTGCTATTGCTCCATGTGTGAGACGCAGCTTTCTATAGGAGTAAATGTGCCTTGCTTAGATGTTCTCTGTTTGAGTGCTCGTTTTCTCTGAGACTCCGAGTAATTGTTTCCAACACGCGATATTAAAAATGTTCCCTTTGTGGTTGTTGAACACGAAAAGATGTCGATACTCAAGATTTCTTTTTTTTTTTTTTTTTTTTGAGACTGAGTCTGGCTCTGTCGCCCAGGCTAGAGTGCAGTGGCCGGATCTCAGCTCACTGCAAGCTCCGCCTCCCGGGTTTACGCCATTCTCCTGCCTCAGCCTCCGGAGTAGCTGGGACCACAGGCGCCCGCCACCTCGCCCGGCTAGTTTTTTGTATTTTTTAGTAGAGTCGGGGTTTCACCGTGTTAGCCAGGATGGTCTCGATCTCCTGACCTTGTGATCCGCCCGTCTCAGCCTCCCAAAGTGCTGGGATTACAGGCTTGAGCCACCGCGCCCGGCTGATACTCAAGATTTCTATTGGGAAAAACTGTGGTCCTTAGTAAAGACGGAAAACATGCAATGTCGAGGCTCCATCTGTGTGTTCCGTCAGCTCTATGCAGAGCAGGATTAAGAAAATGCTTATGGCCGGCCGCGGTGTCTCACACCTGTAATCCCGGCACTTTGGGAGGCTGGTGGACCACAAAGTCAGGAGATTGAGACCATCCCATTCTGGCTAACACGGTGAAACGTCCGTCTGAAAAAGCCAGGCATGGTGTTATGAGCTTGTAGTAACAGCACTCGGGAGGCTGAGGCAGGAGAATCGCTTGAGCCCAGGAGGTGGAGGTTGCCCTCAAAAATATACATGTTCATGCCCTTAATTTTATACCTTGTTACCTAGAAAAATATCATATATGAACTGATGTTGTGGATCTTACGCAGCTTTTTTTTCTCAGAGTTAAAGAATACATTAGAGAATATTTCTGTGTTGAAAATTATTTTATTGGATAATGTTAGTCAGTCCTGTAAGTAAGAACCGGTTCTCTTTACTTTCCAATTTCACCTTAAGACAAAATAAAAACTCCGCCCATGGCTACTTGGTAAAAATGTGTGTGTTTTAGGGTCCATTACAATTTAGAGATGTGGTCATAGAATTCTCTCTGGAGGAGTGGCATTGTCTGGATACCGCACAGCGGAATTTATATAGGGATATGATGTTAGAGAACTACAGAAACCTGGTCTTTCTTGCTGAGGATAACTTTAATACAAAATTCATAATACACCCTAAAGGTTTTATTTCTCTTTTTGTGGAATGTTTTTTAGTAATTTATTCTTTGCATCAAAGAGTTTCAGAATGCTTTTTTTTCCAGAAAATCTTCAGAATTTGTTCATGTAGAAAAGAATTTCTTCAAGGTGTTTCATCTTAATCCAAACTTTCCACATTCCTGAGTTGAGTTTTATTCTTCACTCCAAACTTGTGGTAATTCCAGAAATTTTGGCATAAAATATTGTTGCCCCCACCTGAAAATCTAACTGCTAGCACCAAGTTTTGATTCAGTAGTATCAGGTAGTAAAATTTAAAAACCTGCATGCAGGGCCTGGCACGGTGGCTCACGCCTATAATCCCAGCACTTTGTGAGGCTGAGGCAGGAAGATAACTGAAGTTCAGGAGTTTGAGATCAGCCTGACCAACATGGAGGAACTCCATCTCTACTAAAAATACAAAATTAGCCAGGCATGGTGGCGCACACCTGAAATCCCAGCTACTCCAGAGGCTAAGGCTGGATAATTGGTAGAATCCGGGAGGCAGAGGTTTCACTGAGCCGAGATCACGCCATTGCACTTCAGCCTGGACAACAAGAGCTAAACTCGGCCTAAAAAAAAAAAAGAGAGAGAAAAAGAAAAGAAACTTACAAGTTGAAAGCATTTTCTAAATATTTAGAAATTTCTGTTATAACTTAGTATTTTGGTCTTAATTTACTAGAATATTGTATTACATCCTCTCTGCTGAGCACATTACTAGCTTGTAATTGGAGAATATGAGCACGATTCATGTTATTGATTGATTGATTGATTGATTGATTTTTTTGAGACGGAATCTCGCTCTATTGATTGATTGATTGATTTTTTTGAGACGGAATCTCGCTCTGTCACCCAGGCTGGAGTGCAGTGGCCGGATCTCAGCTCACTGCAAGCTCCGCCTCCCGGGTTCACGCCATTCTCCTGCCTCAGCCTCCCGAGTAGCTGGGACTACAGGAGCCTGCCTCCATGTCCGGCTAATTTTTTGTATTTTTTAGTAGAGACGGGGTGTCACCGTGTTGGTCATCATGGTGTCAATTTCCTGACCTCGTGATCTGCCTTCCTCATCCTCCTATAGTGCTGGGATTACAGGTGTGGGCCACCACACTGGCCTCATGTTATTTATTTTTAATGAAACAGGTATTGTTGTCTCTAAGCCAGACCTGATCACCTGTCTGGTGTAAGGAAAAAAAAACCTTTGACTGTGAAGAGACATGAGATGATTGCCAAACCCCCAGGTGGGTGTGAGTGGAAATGAATACAACAGATGACACAGATAAGAGATCCCAAGATTAAAGAGAAAGTCAGTCCTTAAAGTGTGTTTTGGGAAGCTGTATTCCAAAGGAAATAGTTCCTGGGCAGCTGTTTTTGTTTTTATTTTTGTTTTAATTTTTCACTCACAAAGGGACATCTGCTGTCATATGCTTTTAAATTCTTTAAGGATTCTTCTTTTCTTTCAGTGAGCTTCCTTCAAGTTCACAGTGAGAGCCAAAGTCCACTTCATAGCCTGTAAGTGGCTGCATAATCTGGCTGCTTTTCCAGTGTTTTGGGGACACACAAATCTCTGCATGATTTTGAGGAACTAAAACTATTCCCAAAGTTCTCTTTTTGCGTCAGGTCTGAGTAGTAGTTTCTGTTGAATTTTTTTCTGCTCAGTTTTCTGCCCAGTCCATTCTGGTTTTATTACTATATAATATTGAAATAGAGTTCAAGAGTATAAGTATGATACCTTTCTGCTCTGTTCTTTTCATCAAGATTGCTTTGGCAATTCAAAGCTTATTATAGTTTCATGTAAATTTCAGAATTGTAGTTTTCATTACTGTCAGAAAGATGCCACTGCAATTTTAATAGGAAGTTTATTGAATCTATAGATCACTTTGAATAACATGGCACTTTAATAATACTTATTCTTTTAATCCATAGACATAAAATATTTTAAAATTTATTTACAACTTTTCTAATTTTTTCTTTTTTTAGTAAAGATTTTTTACTTCCTTGGCTAATTTTTTTCTCATACATTTGTTATTTAATGCTATAGTAAATAAGATTTTTTCTTCCTCTATTTTATCAGATAGTTTAAGTGTATAAAACCGTACATATACTTGTATGTTAATTTTATATTTTGCTAATTTACTGAGCGTATTTATTAGTTTAGATAACTTTTAATGTATTCTTTATGGGTTTTTAAATATAAGATTATATGATCTACAAGCAGCAATTTTTTATTTATTTTTCTTCAATTTTAATGGATATTAAAAATTTCTTTGACTAATTCTTCTGCCACATACTTCCAGTGCTACATTAAAGTAGAAGCACTGACAATGGGCACAATGTAGTTTTGTATTGGTGTCTGAATTTGATGGAGCAAATACCACTTCGAGTTTTCATAAACTGATTTCAGAAGGTAAAGATTCTTTTTGTTGGGCCCTTAGGGTGATGAGATGCCCTCTGAGTTTGTAGTGAAGAGGGATTGTAGATTGGTCACAAGGCTGCTGGGTCTGCACTAGGGTCCACCTTTAGTTGGCTTGTTACGGGCTTGGTAGTTGTAATTCCCATTTTATTTTTGGACAGACTGAATATCCTTCAGGACTTTGCTCCATAGGGCAGACACTAGGGCAAGTTTTTGCAGATGGGCCTGCATATGGTGGGCCTTGTATCAGGATATGGATGAGTGTGGATTTCAGTGAGTACCAGAGAGCATTTCTTCAGGTAACTGTGTGGGTTTCTATATAGGCAGAACTGACCATAAACTGTGGCTCAGGTAACTGAAACTGAGTCATTGAACCGCCTCAGCGACCCTAGTAAAGGCCAAGGTCTGCAGGCCTGGATGAATGACTATAAATGGGCACCTTCTTCCAGGTCTCTGGAATAGCAGGACCTCTGCCAGACTGTGGCTGGGAGGAGTTTGTGGTGGTTACAGAGTAAGTTCAGAATTCTCAGTGGAACAAAGCTGGGTGAACCCTATCCTGGTCTGTAACCAAAACAGGGGTTCCGTAGTATCCAAAGTAAATGAAAGCCTGCCTTCTGAATAGAACACTTCTCAAACTTAAACTTTAACAGCATTTCACAACTGCAGCCCTGGATCTCAAATCTCTCTTAGAGGCACTTATTTTTGAGATGTCATCTTGCAACATAACCCAGCCTGGTCTCAAAATCCTGGCCTGAAGCAGTTCTTTAAACTTAATGTACCATGTAGCTGTCATTACAGATGTGAGCAATAATGCCCTGTTCTCTCATAAAGGCATTTTTGTCAGGGATGGCTGACATTTTTTTTGTTGTTATAAGGGAATATGAACATAGGGTACTTTTAACCTTTTTGTCTTGCTGATGTCACTCTCCTTATACACTTTTACTTTCTATTTTCTATTTCAAATTTGTCTCTAATTTTAGATTCAGATATTTAGGACAATATGCTAGAATTTGCATGGTATGCCAGAAGTAAATGAGATAATTAGTAGGCACCTCATATTTACTAAAATAGTTACATATATGTCTGATGCAGGCAAAAAGGAATTATAGGATTTTCATTTACTTGTTTCAGTCTATGTCTAAATAATAACAGTTTATTTCTTAATATTTGTTTTTCATATCAGAGAGTCTAACCATATTCTGCAAAATATATATCTTTTCCTATATTTAGCAATGTAAGGCTATTTGCTTCTAAAGTTGAATTACAGCAGTTTCATTTTGTGTAATAATAGCATATATTTAAAACATAAAAAGCAACTCTAGTTTCTTTACAAGGCTAATTTATTAACTTTCTCATTAGAATCTTCTATTTATAACGATACTACATATTCTCTGAAATTCTACTGCCACACAGTGGATATCAATGATTTAAAATATTTGTATATGATGAGTACGTAGTAACAGTTAAATACTGCAGTTACGTAGATACTTTCTTTTCTTTTCTTTTGAGAAGAGTTAGGCTTTCTCACCCAGGCTGGATTGCAGTCGTGTGATCTTGGCTCGCTACAGCATTCATCTCCTGGGTTCAAGCAATTCTCATGCCTCAGCCTCCCAAGTAGCTGGTATTGCAGGTATGTGCCACCACGCCCAGCTAATTTTTGTATTTTTAGTAGAGATGGTGTTTCACCAGTTTAGCCAGGGTGGTCTTAAACTCTTGACTTCAGATGATCTGTCCCCCTTGGCCTCCCAAAGTGCTGAGATTATAGGCGTGAGCCACCACACCCTGCCTGACAAAATTTTTTTGATGATACATCAAAGTAGTATACCAGATTTTACGAGTAAACATTTCTCTTATTATTGTTTTGAAATTCTGTGTTAGCGAGTTTCTTCACTGTAGATTTATTTATTATTATTATTATAATATATTTTTTTTTTTTGAGAGGGAGTCTGTCTCTGGTACCCAGGCTAAAGTTCAGTGGCACAATCTCAGCTCACGGCAACTTCTACCTTCCAAATTTAAGCCATTCTTCTGCTTCAGCCTCTTGAGTAGCTGGGACTACAGACGCACCCCCAAGCCCAGATAATTTTTGTATTATTATTAGAGACAGTGTTTCACCATATTGGCCAGGCTGGTCTCAAACTCCTGACCTCGTAGTATGTCTGCCTCAGCCTCCCAAAGTGCTGGGATTACAGTCATGAGCCACTGAGTCCAGCCTCAGTGTAGGTTTCCTAACATCAGTTTATTGTGTCTATTGGTTTTACTTATGTAATATAATTTTAGACAATTTGCAATTCTGTTTGTATACTTTAAGTCAATTTAGTTTTAACTAAGAAATAAATTATGCATGTCTATCACAATCAGATTACATATGTATGTGTGCTAATCTATAAATATGACCCAAATTTTAGTTACGGCTTATTTCATATTCTCTATTAGTTAATTTTCGATGGTAGTTTTATCTTGTCTAAGTGAGTAGTCATGGAGATAGTCTTACTTTCACCATCTGTTTAGTGATTAATATATATTTCTTTTTGTGAGAGAAACCCTTTTGTGATTCAAAGTCAATTTTCAAAAAGATTTATAATTCTAGATTTTTAAAAAGTTTTTCTCTATAAACATTGCTTTAAAAACACATAACATAAAATTTACTATCTTAAATTTATTGATGTGCATACTTCAGGGCCAGGCGTGGTTGTGACTCTCATCTGTAATCCCAAGATTTTGGGAGGCCAAGACAGGAGGATCCCTGGAGCCCAAAAGTTTGAGACCAGCCTGGGCAACATAGGGAGACCCCTCTCTCTCTCTCTATATATATATATATATAAATTAATAATAGCCAGGTATGGCGGTGTGCAGCTGTGGTCCCAGCTACATGAGAGATTGAGGGGGAGTCAAAATTGTGCCACTACACTCCAGCTCAGGTGACAGAGTGAGACCCTGTCTCAAAAAAAAAGCGCTTTTCATTTCAGGCATATTAAGTATATTTAAATTGTTATGCAAAATACTTCTAGAAACTTTACATCTTGCAAAACTAAAACTCAATACTCATTAAGTAACAACTTCTAATTTTACCCTCTCTCCAGCTTTTGACAGACAAACCTTCCATTTTCTGTTTTTATCATTTTGACTACTTAGGATATGTAATATAGGTGTAATCATACAGTATCCATAATTTTGTTACTAGATTAATTCAGGTGATACAATATTCTCAATGTTCATCTTAAAATAGAACAAGGTTTTTTTAAGGTGGAATAATAATCTATTGTATGTATATGTTACCTTTTTTGATATGTTTATAAATCAAGAGACATCTGAGTGGCTTCGCCCCTTTGGCTTTTGTGAATACTGCTGCAATAGACATGGATATTCAAATATGCCTCCCATGTCCTGTGTGTGTGTGTTTTGTTTTTTTTTTCAGATGGAGTCTTGCTCTGTCACCCAGGCTGTAGAGCAGTGTTGCGATCTCAGTAAACTGCAACCTCTGCCTCCTAGGTTCAAGCAATTCTCCTACTTCAGCCTTTTGAGTAGCTGAGGTTACAGGTGCCCACCACCATGTCCAGCTAATTTTTTGTATTTTTAGTAGAGATGGGGTCAGGTTGGTCTCAAACTCCTGACCTCAGGTGATCTGCCCCCTTGGCCTCCCAAATTGCTAGGATTATGGGTTTGAGCCACTGCGCCTGGCCTTTATTACATATTTTGGATATAGATTTATAAATGAGGAACATTTATAACTTTTTAAAATAATGGCTGCATCCTTGTTTTCTGCCAACATTTAACATCGGTTTCATTTTTATTGCATCATCAACAGATATGCTGTTTTTTAAAAATATATAGTGGCCATTCTGATGGGTGTGAGGTGATTTTGTTTGTCAGTGTTTTTTTATTATTATTTTTCATTTCTTTACAAGTTAGTAATTTCTTGTGTCTTTTCAAATGCTTTTTCAAGTTTGTGTACTTTTTAAATGAAAATTTTGTTTGTCCATTTCTAAATCAAGTTATTCAACTTTATTGTTTAATTTTTAGAGTTGTTTGTATATTTTGAATATTAACTTATTTCACATGTAATTTGCAAATGTTTTCATCCATTTTCTAAGGGACGTTGTTACTCTTGAATTTTTTTTGATATGCAGAAATTTTGAAGTCTAGTGTAGTTAAAGTTTTCTATTATTTCATTTGCTGCTCATGCATTTCATTTTGTATCTAAGAAAATGATGCCAAGACCAATGTCATGTCTTTTCCCTGTAGTTTTTCTAGAAGATTTGTTAGTCTTTTATGTCTAAGTATTTTATTTAAAATCTATTTTAATTCAAGGAAATAATCCAACTTTTTTTATCAGTTTTGATATTCAGTTTTCAACATCATTTTTTGAAAAGATTATTTTTCTCTATTTTGTGCTCATGGCAACCTTGTGGAAGATCATTTGATCATATACAGAAGGGTTCATTTCTGAGCTCTCTATTTTGT
The DNA here is from genome assembly GCF_003255815.1 of Theropithecus gelada. NCBI lineage: Eukaryota > Metazoa > Chordata > Mammalia > Primates > Cercopithecidae > Theropithecus > Theropithecus gelada. The sequence continues at coordinate 20,026,045 of NC_037687.1, read as the reverse complement.
TCTTGCATCTGTTAATCTTTGTGTCAATATCACACTGTTTATGTTCTGTAGCTTTTAATGGTAGGTTGTATTGACATCTTTGAAAAATGACATTTTTTTGACACCACAGCAAGAATGTGTTGAAAAATGTGCTTCATATTCACATAGTTTTGAAGTTGCCAGTTTGACTTTTGCTTTTAATTCCTAGTTTCATTGAATTTTTGTTAGAAAACACACAGTGTATAATTTTAATCTTCTTAACGTAATTTGTTGTTGTTTTGAGACAAGATCTTGCATCCCAGGCTGCAGTGCAGTCGCATAATTTTGGCTCACTGTAGCTTCAGCCTCCTGGGCTCAAGTGATCCTTTCAACTCAGTTTTCTGAGTAGCTAGGACTACAGATATGCACTACCATGTCTGGCTAAATGTTTGCTTGTTTGTAGTGTTAGGATCTCACAATATTGTCCAGGCTGGTCTCAAGCATTTTGCACCAATGGATCCTCTTACCTTGGTCTCCCAAAGTGTTAGGATTATAGGCAAGAGCCACTGCACCCAGTCAGTATTTTTAAATTTAATGAAACTTGCTATGTGTCCTAACAGAATACACCAGATGCAAATAGGAATATTGTGTATTATCTTGGTTTTCACTGGAAAGTTTTATATGTTTCTGTGAATCCTAGTTGGTCTATAATATGGTTTGGATGTCCATGTTGTCCAAACCTCAAGCTGCAATATAAATCCTCAGTGTTGGTTGTGGGACCTGGTGGGACATGTTCGTGTCATGGGGGCAAATTTCTCATGAATGGCTTGGTACAACCTCTTGGTAACCAAAAAGTTTACACTCTAGTAATTCAAATGATAACTGGTTCATTAAAAGAACTCGGCTCCTTCACCTTACACCTGCTCTGTCTCTTCTCATATAATATGTGTGGTTACTCTTTACCTTCCACCATGATTTTAAGCTTCCTGAAATCCTCACCAGAAGCAGATGCTGGCACACACTTATACAGTCTGACAAACTGTGAGCCAAATAAACCTTTTTTCTTTATAAATTATGCACTCTCAAGTATTCCTCTATATGCAAAATAGTTAATAAAGTCTATAATGTCTTAGTTTTCTGTTTCTTATTTTTTATCTGAATTTTCTCTTTATTACTGCAAATGGGGTCTTGATGTCTGCAATTATTATGTTGCTATGTATGTCTTGCTTCACTTTTGGCAATATTTGCTTCATATATTTTAAAGTCCTGATGTTATATACACATATGCAGATAGATAGATAAATATTATTGTTATAGATTCCTGCTAAATCAACTCACTTTATCATAACGTAATATCAGTCATTGTCTCATGGCCATACTTAAAGCATATTATATCTAATATAATTATGACCACCTTTCTCAATTGTGGCAGTATTTTCATGGAATATACTTTTTTATTATATTACTTTTAACCTATTTGACTCAATGCTGAAATGAGTCTCTTGTAGGGAGCATATTGTTTGCTTTATAAAAAAACCAATCAGGCATTCTATTTTTTCTTCATATAATTGTATTTATTTATATATTCTTTTTTTTTTTTTTCCAGATGGAGTTTTGCTTTTGCTGCCCAGACTGGAGTGCAATGGTGCAATCTCAGCTCACTGCAACCTCTGCCTCCCAGGTTCAAGCAATTTTCCTGCCTCAGCCTCCCTGGTACCTGGGATTACAGGCACCTGCCACCATGCCTGGCTAATTTTTTTCTATTTTTAGTAGAGGCCGGGTTTCATCATAATGGCCAGGCTGCTCTTGAACTCCTGACCTCAGGTGATTGGCCTGCCTCAGCATCTTAAAGTGCTGGGATTACAGGCATGAGCCACCACACCCAGCCTCGTGTATTTTGGAGATAGGGTCTTAGTCTGTCAACCAGGATGATTTGCTGCCCGAACCTCCCAAACTCAGAGGATCCTCTCATTTCAGCCTCTCAAGTAGCTGGATTACAAGTATGTGCCATCACACCCAGCTACCTTCTTTGTATTCTTTGTTGAGACAGAGTTTTACCATATTGCCCATTCTGTTCTTGAACTCCTGGGATCAACTGATCAGCCTACCTTGGCCTTACAAAGTCCTAAGATTACATTTCATTTTATTAAGTAGTTTAATTAAGTTATATTCAAAATGATTGCTTAAAGAAATGAAGTTGTTATTGCCAGTTATACTGTTCTTGTTTTATGTGTTTTTAGTAGTATATTTTTCTCAATTCCTTTTTTACTTTCTTAAATTTAATTTAATTTTGTACTGGCATGCTTTGATTGTTTTTGATTTCCTTTTGCATACTTTCTATAAATATTATCTTTGTAATCATCTTGATAGCTGGAGATTACAAACATCTTAAAGTTAAAGCAATATAATTCTCATAACTTCAACTGAATACAAAACTATGCTTCTATATTTTTGTTATTGATATTAAAATTATTTTATATGGTGTATCTATTAACAGATTTATGCAGAGTTACATATTCTATAAAAGTACTTTAACGGTTTTATGTACCATTTTTTTTTTTGAGATTGAATCTTGCTCTATTGATTAGGATAGAGGATAGTGGTGAAATCTTGGCTCACTGCAACCTCTGCATCCCAGGTTCAACAATTCTCCTGCCTCAGTCTCCCAAGTAGCTGGGATTACAGATGCCTCCCACCAAGTCTGGATAATTTTTTTGTATTTTTTAGTAGAGATAAGGTTTCACCATGTTGGCCAGGCTGTTCTTGAACTCCTGAATTCAAGTGATCCACCCACCTCAGCCTTTCAAAGTGCTGGGCTTTCAGGTGTGAGCCACAGCGTCCGGCCAGAAGTTACTTTTTAACTTACTATTCACAGCCTTTCATATCAATACAAAGATTGACACATCTAGATATAAATATACATAGCAAGACAAACACTCACATAGAGAATTATATAAATATTTCTATCTAAATATTTGTATATACAAAACATGTTCCCCAAGAGACATTTTTAATCTTTTAGCATGCTCTAAAGATGCTGATGTAGAATTACTTTTTTCTTCTTTTGCTAAATAGCATGTCAGAATGGAACATAGTTATACAATGTTGTTTATGTAAATATCAACAGAGCTCTATCTTCAAGGGCAAAGCCACAGAAATAAGCTGAAAAGAAAGTCATGGAACACGTCTGTCCAGGACAGTATCTCAGCGCCCTGCATGTCTGTACATGTTCTGTTCTCATGCACCATTTGGTGCCTGTCTTGACAAAGCCGCAGTCACCATTTAGATAATTGGATGATTGGATCCACCCGGGCTAAGCTACCTGTCTGGTTGGGATCACCTGGGCTGTGCAAATTGGCTGATTGCAATCACCTGGTTTCTGCTAATTTGCTTATTTAATTGATCTCGGCTTCAGGGGTAGCATACAGAGATGTCCTCTGACCTACTTTATTTCTGTGGCTTTTTTTTTTTTTTTTGAATGTTGTATGCAGAAATAAACATTTCATAGACATACCCATGTGACTCATTTTCTGTGTATATATTTATCTGGCCACCTATTTTATGTCTGTATGTACAGAAAGAAGCCCATAAAATAAACTTGATCAGAGGTTATTTCCATTTTCTTTCCCTACAGGTTAGGTAAATTCAATCAGCTACTGAGCTCTGAAGATTTATTCAAACCAAGCCACACACCACATCATATTTTTTAAAAGAAATGTAAAAGTGTCTTTAATAACCTGGCATCTGGGTGTTTTTAATTCTGGTCTCATTAAACTAGCCCATTGAGGTTCTTTTCATCTATCTAGGAACTGCCAGAAATGCTTGACACCAGTGGGCTGAGCCTTCCTCATAAAGAAGATTTTACCCGGTAAGTAAGAGCCACTTATGGCACTTCAGTGATTGTTCACTATCACCCATTTGAAACGTGGCCAACTACCATGTACCATATTTGCTTCCATCATCAACAGCTGTCTTCTAAAAAGAGACCTAGACTTAATTTTTTTGTTACCGTAAGTACCCGACTTCTGCCACAACGACAAAAAGGCAGGAGTGTGATTTTACATCACACACTCTTGGAAATACATACAGTTCTTGTCTTGATGGAAGTTCTAAAAAGAAAGAATAAGTATTCTCATATTTAGGTTAGAACTTTTGGACTGGGGCTGGATTATCTTGACCCTACGTACAACAATAAAAGAAAAGTCAACCCTGACATAGAGTAAATAACTCCAGTGGCCTTAGTAAATTTTCATCTTTCAGAAGTGCACAACAAAACCCAGTGCTTCCTTTGAATATATTAAGTGCAGCAGAATGTATATCAGAGCATTCCTCTATTTCTGTACTATTCTAGATATAGTATTCTATAGGGAAAATATTTTTATACATGTATGGAAGCTTTTGTGTTACTGTTTGTAGCAATAACTATCAATACTTTCACTTTCAACATCTTTATTCTGTTTGAATATAAATACAAAGTTTGTTACAGCTTCAGAGAGATATATATATTTATATATACTTAGGTAAATATATGAATATATGCACACACATGGTAGATAAACACTCACAAACTTATATGAATGTGTCTATGTAAATATTAATGTATACAGACAATATTTTCCCACTTTTTAAAATATAGAGCCTATACTAAGAATGCAGATGTAGAATTAATTGACTTCTGTTTTGCTCAATAGCGTATCAGAATAAAACATAGCCATACAATGTTGTTTATGTAAACATAAAGCTTCAGCTTCCGGTTTCAGGCCTAGTAAATAAGCTGACAGTAAAGCTGTGTGGTACATACTGTCCAGGTTAGCATAGAAGGCCCTGCATTTCTTCTTGCTGTGCATGGGCTATTTACATTTACCATTTTGGGCATACCTTAATGAATTGGTAGCTGCTATTTAGATAATTGGTTGATTGGAATCACCTGTACTGAACTAACTGGCTAATCAAATTCACCTGGATTGATTAATTGGCTGATTGAAATCACCTGGGCTGAGCTAATTCACTGATTGAAATCACCTGGGCTGAGTGACGTGGTGGTTTAAAATCACCTGTGCTAAAGTAATTGGCATATAAGAGTCACATCAGCTGAGCTAACTGACTGACTAGTATCACCTGGAATAAGCTAGTTGGCTGTTAGAAATCACCTGGGCTTATCAGCTGGGATAGGCTAATATGCTGATTGGATTCTCCTGGAGTGTGCTAATGGGCTGCTTGGAATCCCCTGAGGTAAGCTAATTGGTTGATTTAAATTATCGAGCTGAGATAATTTATTCAGAAAAGTTTAACACTTGGCCGGGCCAGTGGCTCATGCCTGTAATCCCAGCACTTTGGGAGGCTGAGGCAGGGGGATCACTTGATGTCAGGAGTTCGAGACCAGTGTGGCCAACATGGTGAAATCCCATTTATAGTAAAAATACAAAAATTATCCAGGTGTGGTGGTGGGCACCTGTAATCCCAGGTACTGGGGAGGCTGAGGCAGGAGAATCACTTGAACCCAGAAGGTGGAGGTTGCAATGAGCCGAGATTGTGCCATTGCACTCCAACCTGAGCAAGAGTGAAACTCTGTCTAAAAAAAGAAAAGAAAGAAAGAAAAAAAAAATATATATATATATACCATCAGAGGATGATAACTTGAAGTATTTTAAAGATGTTCTCTAAGAATCTAAAACTATTTTTACTTTTAGTTTCTATAAATGTTTCTTAAGCATTTTTAATTTCCAAAAATCTTTTACATAAATGTTGTCTTTTATTTTTCTGAAGAATTTAAATAGAGTAAAATTATACGCATCAAAAAACCGACTTTTCTGGTAATAGATCAGCTTAATTTTCAGAACAAATATGTTAAACTTCACAAAACTTTATGCTGACCAATTTGATCAGTAGCCTCTTTTATACAACTGGGAGAGATGACACCAAGATGTAGCATTCATTGTTGGGTGAGAGACTAAATGACTACCAGTAGCTAGATATTTTCTGTTTTACTAACAAATGTTGATTTTCATTTCTATATTGTCTCAAGTTATGTTAATAATGAAGTGATAAACTTTATACAGGAAATTTCAAAAAACTTATTTTTTAATCAGCCATAATAGTATGCAAAGACAGAGAAATGAAGGTTTTTAACAGTCATAATTTATATATTAAAATTAAAATACTTCTGGAAATAAAGGAAAGGGAGAAAGGAATATACAAACAAATAAAAGGCAGCCTGGTGAACATGGTGAAAGCCTACCTCTACTAAAATTACAAAAATTAGCCTGGTGTGGTGACGCACACCTGAAATCTCAGCTACTCAGGAGGCTTAGGCATGAGAATTACTTGAACCAGGGAGGCAGAGTTTTCAGTGAGCAGAGATCACGCCACTGCACTCCAGCATGGGCGACAGAATGAGACTCTGTCTCAAACAAAACAAAACAAAAACAAAAACAAAATAGAAGGAAGGAAGTGCATTGTCACAATAACTCATGTATGAAATCAACCTAAATGTCCATCAATAGGTGAATGGAAAAATAAAATATGTACACAATGAAATGCTATTCAGCCCTTAAAAATAAGATAGTCTTGTTATTTGCAACAACGTTCATGAACCTGAAAGATATGCTAAGTAAAATAAGTCAACACAGAAAAAAGCGGAAAACATAATCTTAATTTTTTTTTTTTTGAGATGGAGTTTTGCTCTTGTCACCCAAGTTGGAGTGCAGTGGCACCATCTCCACTCACTGCAACCTCTACCTCCCAGGTTCAAGTGATCCTCTTGCCTCAGCTTCCTTAGTACCTGGGATTGCAGGCACATGCCACCACATCCAGCAAAGTTTTATATTTTCAGTAGAGATGGGGTTTTCCCATGTTGGCCAGGCTAGTCTCAAACTCCTGATCTCAAGTGATCCACCCACCTCGGCCTCTCAAAGTGTTGGGATTACAGGTGTGAGCCACTGTGTCCGACCCACATAATCCTATTTCTATGTAAAGTGTAAAGAAAAAATTTAAACTCATAGAAGCAGACAGTACAATAATGAAACAAACAAAAAAATTCCCTATGACGTTTTTTGTCTGGTAAAGAGAGTTTCTTCATGACCTTTCAGGGATTATTATTATTTTTTATTTTCTGCATCCTCCTGTTCTTCAGCCAATGGATGAAAAAAGATACAGAGAAGACACATTTGCCTTTTATCCACTTCACTTCCACTCACTATTAGTCAATGTGGGTACAGCTGAGAATAGCAATTTTCTGGCAGGACAGCCACTTCTCAGCAATATTTCAATGCCTTCTTCACTTTGTATCAGTGAAAAACAGGCCAGCAAGTCCTAGGAAAGCACATGGTGCTACTGCTACTTTAACAATGATCAGATCGAGCACGGTGGTTCACTCCTGTATTGCCAGCACTGTAAGAGGCTGAAGTGGGTGGATCACAAGGTTAGGAGTTTGAGGCCAGCCTGACCAATATAGTGAAACCACACTTCTACTAAAAATACAAAAATTGATGAGCACAATCGTTCATGCCTATAATCCCAGCAGTTTGGGAGGTAGAGGGCAGTGGATTGCTTGAGGTCAGCAGTTTGAGACCAGCCTGGGCAACATAGTGAAATCCGGTCTCTACCAAAAATACAAAAAATTAGCCAGGTGTGGTGGCGGGTGCCTGTAATCCCAGCTACACAAGAGGCTGTCAGGAGAATTGCTGGAACCTGAGAGGCCAAGGTTGCAGTGAGCCATGATTGTGCCACTGCACTCCAGCCAAGGTGACAGACTGAGACTCCTCTAACAACAAAAAAAATTAGCTGGGTGTGGTGTTGGGTGCCTGTACTCCCAGCTACTGGGGAGGCTGAGTCAGGAGAATGGCTTAAACCTGAAAGTTAGAGGTTGCAGTAAGCCAAGATCACGTCACTGCATTGCAGCCTGGGTGACATGAGACTCAAAAAAAAAACAAAACAAAACAAAAACTGATTATGTAATCATGAATAGCACTTGTTTGGTTGCTACTCATGTGTGAAACAATGTTATCTGGCTTGAGGTACTGGTTTTTAATTTTTTTTTTTTTTTGAGACAGAGTTTTGCTCTTGCTGCCCAGGCTGGAGTGCAATGGCACAATCTTGGCTCACTGTAACGTCTGCCCCTAAGGTTCCAGCAATTCTTCTACCTCAGCCTCCCCAGTAGCTGGGATCACAGGTGCCTGCCACCATGCCTGGCTAATTTTTTGTACTTTTAGTAGAGATGGGGTCTCACCATGTTAGCCAGGCTGGTTTTGGATGCCAGACCACAGGTGATCCACCTGCCTCAGCCTCCCAATGTGCTGAGATTACAGGCATGAGCCACTGCAGTCATCCTGGTTTTCTATTTTTTTTCTAAATTTACCAGTAATACAAAATTCTTCACTAAGAAGACTTTATCTTATTCAAATGTTTTGAGATTTTATTGACATTTAACTGTCTGAATTATCTGGAATATTGAAATTTTCCATGAACTCAAATTGGTTACTATAGATAATCTTTTAGTAAAAGCTTTTCTGAGGCAGAGTAATATTTATGACATTTTATTATCATATGGAAGATGTGTATGAACCATGTTTTCAGCAATCACTCTGAACACAGCATTCTCAGTTCCCAGGGTAAAAAGTAAAGTAGAGGTTCCTCTTCAAAGAGTTTACTCCCCATCTAATTAGGAATAGTAACTTCTCTTAGAAGCAAAGTTTATTCAAAGTCCTGTGCTAACATTCCTAAATATCTGCTAGCCATAATAAAAAAAATCAGAGGCCATTCCAAGATGGCCGAATAAGAACAGCTCCAGGCTACACCTCCCAGCATGAGCGACACAGAAGACAGGTGATTTCTGCATTTCCAACTGAGGTACTGGGTTCATCTCACTGGGGCATGTCAGACAGTGGGTGCGGGACAGCGGGTACAGCCCACCAAGTGAGAGCCAAAGCAGGGCAAGGCATCACTTCACACAGGAAGTGCAAGGGGGAAGGGAATTCCCTTTCCTAGCCAAGAGAAACCGTGACACACAGCACCTGGAAAATTGGGTCACTCTCACCCTAATACTACACTTCTCCAAGGGTCTTAGCAAATGGCACACCAGTAGATTATATCCCACGTCTGGCTCGGAGGGTCACATGCACATGGGGCCTCCCTCATTGCTAGCACAGCAGTCTGAGATTTAACTGCACAGTGGCAGCGAGGCTGGGGGAGGGGCACCTGCCATTGCTGAGGCTTGAGGAGGTAAACAAAGTGCTGGGAAGCTCAAACTGGGTGGAGCCCACCACAGCTCAAGGAGGCCTACCTGCTTCTGTAGACTTCACCTCTGGGAACAGGGCATAGCCAAACAAAAGGCAGCAGAAACCTCTGCAGATTTAAATGTCCCTGTCTGACAGCTTTGAAGAGAGTAGTGGTTCTCCCAGCATGGAGTTTGAGATCTGAGAATGGACTGACTGCCTCCTCAAGTGGGTCCCTGAACCCCAAGTAGCCTAACTGGGAGGCACACCCCAGTAGGGGCAGACTGACACCTCACACAGCCGGGTGCCCCTCTAAGACGAAGCTTCCAGAGGAATGATCAGGCAGCAACATTTGCTGTTCAGCAATATTCACTCTTCTGCAGCCTCCTCTGCTGATACCCAGGCACATAAGGTCTGGAGTGGACCTCCAGCAAACTCCAATAGACCTGCAGCTGAGGGTCCTGACTGCTAGAAGGAAAACTAATGAGCAGAAAGGACATCCACACCAAAACCCCATCTGTACATCACCATCATTAAAGACCAAAGGTAGATAAAACCATAAAGATGGGGGAAAAAAAGAGCAGAAAAACTGAAAACTCTAAAAATCAGAGCTCCTCTCCCCCTCCAACAGAACACAGCTCCTCAACAGCACTGGAACAAAGCTGGATGGAGAATGACTTTGATGACTTGAGGGAGGAAGGCTTCAGACGACCAAACTTCTCCAAGATAAAGGAGGAAGTTCGAACCCATCGCAAAGACCTAAAAATCTTGAGAAAAGATTAGATGAATGGCTAACTAGAATAACCAATATAGAGAAGTCCTTAAATGACCTGATAGAGCTGAAAACCATGGCACAAGAACTATGTGACAAATGCACAAGCTTCAGTAACTGATTCGATCAACTGGAAGAAAGGGTATCAGTGATTGAAGATCAAATGAATGAAATGAAGCGAGAAGTTCACAGAAAAAAGAGTAAACAGAAATGAACAAAGCCTCCAAGAAATATGGGATTATGTGAAAAGACCAAATCTATGTCTGATTGGTGTACCTGAAAGTGATGGGGAGAATGAAACCAAGTTGGAAAACACTCTTCAGGATATTATCCGGGAGAACTTCCCCAACCTAGCAAGGCAGGCCAACATTCAAATTCAGGAAATACAGAGAACACCACAAAGATACTCCTCGAGAAGAGCGACTCCAAGACACATAATTATCAGATTCACCAAAGTTGAAATGAAGGAAAAAATGTTAAGGGCAGCCAGAGAGAAAGGTCAAGTTACCCACAAAGGGAAGCCCATCAGACTAACAGCGGATCTCTCGGCAGAAACACTACAAGCCAAAGAGAGTGGGGACCAGTATTCAACACTCTTAAGGAAAAGAATTTTCAACCCAGAATTTCATATCCAGCCAAACTAAGTTTCATAAATGAAGGAGAAATAAAATCCTTTACAGACAAGCAAATACTGAGAGATTTTGTCACCACCAGACCTGCCCTACAAGAGCTCCTGAAGGAAGCACTAAACATGGAAAGGAACAACCGGTACCAACCACTGCAAAAACACGCCAAAATGTTAAGACCATTGATGCTAGGAAGAAACTGCATCAACTAACAAGCAAAATGACCAGCTAACATCCTAATGACAGGATCAAGCTCACACATAACAATATTAACCTTAAATATAAATGGGCTAAATGCTCCAATTGAAAGACACAGACTGGCAAACTGGAAAAAGAGTCAAGACCCATCAGTGTGCTGTATTCAGGAGACCCATCTCACATGCAGAGACACATGTAGGCTCAAAATCAAGGGATGGAGGAAGATCTACCAAGCAAATGGAAAACAAAAAAAAGGCAGGGGTTGCAATCCTAGTCTCTGATAAAACAGACTTTAAACCAACAAAGATCAAAAGAGAGAAAGAAGGCCATTACATAATGGTAAAGGGATCAATTCAATAAGAAGAGCTAACTAACCTAAATAGATATGCACCGAATACAGGAGCATCCACATTCATAAAGCAAGTCCCTAGGGACCTACAAAGAGACTTAGACTCCCACACAATAATAATGGGAGACTTTAACACCCCACTGTTAATAATGGGAGACTTTGACACCCCACTGTCAACATTAGACAGATCAACGAGACAGAAAGTTAACAAGGATATCCAGGAATTGAACTCAGCTCTGCACCAAGCAGACCTAATAGACATCTACAGAACTCTCCACCCCAAATCAACAGAATATACATTCTTCTCAGCACCACATCACACTTATTCCAAAATTGACCACATAGTTGGAAGTAAAGCACTCCTCAGCAAATGCAAAAGAACAGAAATTATAACAAACTGTCTCTCAGACCACAGTGCAATCAAATTAGAACTCAGGATTAAGAAACTCAATCAAAACTGCAGAACTACATGGAAACTGAACAACCTGCTCCTGAATGACTGCTGGGTACATAATGAAATGAAGGCAGAAATAAAGATGTTCTTTGAAACCAATGAGAACAAAGACACAACATACCAGAATCTCTGGGACACATTTAAAGCAGTATGTAGAGGGAAATTTATAGCATTAATGCCCACAAGAGAAAGCAGGAAAGATCTAAAATTGACACCCTAACATCACAATTAAAAGAACTAGAGAACAAGAGCAAACACATTCAAAAACTAGCAGAGGTAAGAAATAACTAAGATCAGAGCAGAACTGAAGGAGATAGAGACACAAAAAACGCTTCAAAAAATCAAATGAATCCAGGAGCTGTTTTAGAAAAGATCAACAAAATTGATAGACCGCTAGCAAGACAAATAAAGAAGACAAGAGAGAAGAATCAAATAGACACAATAAAAAATGATAAAGGGGATATCATCACAGACCCCACAGAAATACAAACTACCATCAGAGAATACTATAAACACCTCTATGTAAATAAACTAGAAAACCTAGAAGAAATGGATAAATTCCTGGACACATACACTATCCCAAGACTAAACCAAGAAGAAGTTGAATCCCTGAATAGACCAATAACAGGCTCTGAAATTGAAGCAATAATTAATAGTCTACCAACCAAAAAAAGTCCAGGTCCAGATGGATTCACAGTCGAATTCTACCAGAGGTACAAGGAGGAGTTGGTACTATTCCTTCTGAAACTATTCCAATCAATAGAAAAAGAGAGAATCCTCCCTAACTCATTTTATGAGGCCAACATCATCCTGATACCAAAGCCTGACAGAGATACAACAAAAAAAGAGAATTTTAGACCAATATTCCTGATGAACATCGATGCAAAAATCCTCAATAAAATACTGGCAAACCGAATCCAACAGCACATCAAAAAGCTTATCCACCATGATCAAATGGGCTCCATCCCTGGGATGCAACGCTGGTTCAACATACGCAAATCAGTAAATGTAATCCAGCACATAAGCAGAACAAAAGACAAAAACTACATGATTATCTCAATAGATGCAGAAAAGGTCTTTGACAAAATTCAACAGCCTTCATGCTAAAAACTCAATAAATTCGGTATTGATGGAAAGTATCTCAAAATAGTAAGAGCTATTTATGACAAACCCACAGCCAATATCATACTGAATGGGCAAAAACTGGAAGCATTCCCTTTGAAAACTGGCACAAGACAGGGATGTCCTCTCTCACCACTCCTATTCAACATAGTGTTGGAAGTTCTGGCCAGGGCAACAAGGCAGGAGAAAGAAATAAAAGGTATTCAATTAGGAAATGAGGAAGTCAAATTGTCCCTGTTTGCAGACGACATGATTGTATATTTAGAAAACCCCATTGTCTCAGCCCAAAATCTCCTTAAGCTGATAAGCAACTTCAGCAAAGTCTCAGGATACAAAATCAATGTGCAAAAATCAGAGCATTCTTATACACCAATAACAGACAAACAGAAAGCCAAATCCTGAATGAACTCCCATTCACAATTGCTTCAAAGAGAATAAAATACCTAGGAATCCAACTTACAAGGGATGTGAAGGACCTCTTCAAGGAGAACTATGAACCACTGCTCATTGAAATACAAGAGGACACAAACAAATGGAAGAACATACCATACTCATGGATAGGAAGATTCAATATCATGAAAATGGCCATATTGCCCAAGGTAATTTACAGATTCAATGCCATCCCCATCAAGCTACCAATGACTTTCTTCACAGAATTGGAAAAAACTACTTTAAAGTTCATATGGAACCAAAAAAGAGCCCACACTGCCAAGACAATCCTAAGCCAGAAGAACAAAGCTGGAGGTATCACGCTACCTGACTTCAAACTATACTACAAGGCTACAGTAACCAAAACAGCATGGTACTGGTACCAAAACAGAGATATAGACCAATGGAACAGAATAGAGCCCTCAGAAATAATACCACAAATCTACAACCATCTGATCTTTGACAAACCTGAAAAAAAACAAGAAATGGGGAAAGGATTCCCTATTTAACAAATGGTATTGGGAAAACTGGCTAGCCATACATAGAAAGCTGAAACTGGATCCCTTCCTTACACCTTACATGCAAATTAATTCAAGATGGATTAGAGACTTAAGCGTTAGACCTAAAACCATAAAAACCCTAGAAGAAAATCTAGGCAATATCATTCAGGGCATAGGCATGGGCAAGGACTTCATGTCTAAAACACCAAAAGCAATGGCAACAAAAGCCAAAACTGACAAATGGGATCTAATTAAACTAAGGAGCTTCTGCACAGCAAAAGAAACTACCATCAGAGTGAACAGGCAACCTACAGAATGGGAGAAAATTTTTGCAATCTACTTATCTGATAGAGGGCTAATATCCAGAACATATGAAGAACTCAAATTTACAAGAAAAAAATCAAACAACCCCATCAAAAAGTGGGCAAAGGATATGAACAGACACTTCTCAAAAGAAGACATTTATGCAGCCAACAGACACATGAAAAAATGCTCATCATCACGCACCATCAGAGAAATGCAAATCAGAACCACAATGAGATACCATCTCACACCAGTTAGAGTGGCAATCATTAAAAAGTCAGGAAACAACAGGTGCTGGAGAGGATGTGGAGAAATAGGAACACTTTTACACTGTTGGTGGGACTGTAAACTAGTTCAACCATTGTGGAAAACAGTGTAGCGATTCCTCAAGGATCTAGAACTAGAAATACCATTTGACCCAGCCATCCTATTACTGGGTATATACCCAAAGAATTATCAATCATCCTGCTATAAAAACACATGGACACATATATTTATTGTGGCACTATTCACAATAGCAAAGACTTGGAACCAACCCAAATGTCCATCAATGACAGACTGGATTAAGAAAATGTGGCACATATACACCATGGAATACTATGCAGCCATAAAAAAAGATGAGTTCATGTCCTTTGTAGGGACATGGATGCAGCTGGAAACCATCATTCTCAGCAAAACTATTGCAAGAACAGAAAACCAAACACCACATGTTCTCACTCATAGTTGGGGATTGAACAATGAGAACACTTGGACACAGGGTGGGTAACATCACACACCGGGGCCTGTCATGGGTTGGGGGACAGGGGAGGGATAGCATTAGGAGATATACCTAATGTAAATGACGAGTTAGTGGGTGCAGCACACCAGCATGGCACATGTGTACATATGTAACAAACCTGCACGTTGTGCACATGTACCCTAGAACTTAAAGTAAAATAAAAAATAAATAAATAAGACATTTAAAAAAGACTTAAAAAAATAAAAATAAAAATAAATCAATGTACTTTATGTTCTTAGCCCCACAATTTAGCCTAAATATTTGCCCTGGCATGCTTATACTGGTCCAAGCAAGCATTAGGTCATAGCCTGTTACTCTTCCTTATTTGAAGGTGCTTTTACCTTTCTCAGCATTCCACAAGTGACTTCCTCCTTCCTTTGTTCTCCTCTGCCTTTGCTTTTTAAAAAGAGTTCTAAGTTGCTAAACAGTCAGGAGAAATACAGAATGTGAGGTCCCGTTTCAGCCAATGAAAACCGGACACATCAGTAGAAAGGATGCATCAGGTTATAAATGACCCTGTCTCCTTTTTTTGGTGTATTCTTGTGGCAAAACTGCTGGCGAGTGTACCGTTTCTGAAAAAAGTAAAAATGGCCTTGCTAAGAAAATTAAATTTATGTTCAAGTGCCATTTCTTTATGGCTCCAGAGAACAAGCATTTCTAACAGCAGTATGGACCCTGAGTAACTCAGAAAGAATTGGTATCTCTGTAAAGAGGCAGAAGAAAATGCTGAGTGGAGGTGTACCACACTGCACATCAATGCTTTCCACATGCAGCTATTAGGGTCTTAACTTAATTGGACTGCTATTTGCATGGCTAGATACTTACTAAATTTAGTCATACTATTTTTTATCAGCTAATGGAATCTGTTACCCATTAATTTTATACATTTGCTCGTTTGAAAAACAAATCTTTTGTTAATTCACTCTAAATTGAGACTACACTTACAGTCTTCAATTTTTCAGTGTTGAAGTAAATCAGAGTAGAGCAATGTGTATATATGAGGTGCATTTTCCTGCCTATCAAAATTCTTCCAGCTGGGCACAGTGGTTCAAGCCTTTAATCCAAGCACTCTGAGGTCAGCAGTTCAAGATGAGCCTGGGTAACATGGTAAAATCCCGTCTCTATCAAAGATACAAAAATTATCCAGGCATAATGGTGGATGCCTGTTATCCCAGATACTCATCGCTTGAACCAAGGAGGCGGGGTTAGCAGTGACCTGAGAACACACCATTGCACTGCAGCCTGGGTTACAGAGAGAGAATCCATCCTTCATTTACTTGGAAACCCTGGGAAGCCACCTATAAAATATTCTCTTTAAATAGTTTAGCCAGGATTTTTTATTTCAAAAGGTCAAAAACAATCATTGAGAAAAGCCAAAATCTTTCTGTTTCTTGTTAGTCATCTGGCCATTTCCATAAGTATGGCAATTACACCAAGCCATTGAAAAGATGTGGTTTTGGTTAATTTTATCCCATTTCAAATGTTTTCTCTAGTTGTTACTTTGGTCCTGTGACTCTGAAAGAAACTATCTACATAACTAATCATGCATTCAAAAAATATTCGTATTAAGGTGTTTACAGTTTAATCTTGTATTACAGTATAGTAGAATACTGTATGTTAATTATAAATTCATCGTTAAGGTTTTTCAAATGTGAAAACAATTAAGTATGCTTTTTGAAGTAAGTTCAATTCCAGGACATTACCCACTGGTCTTCATGGTATTTCTGTAATGAATAGTGTAAACCTGGGTCACCAGAATGGTGCAGACATGCTGATTGAAATAGAATTAAGTTCAGCATTTTTGGTAGACTAGCAGTATCCCAGAGGCTGATCATTCACTACAGCTTGCTAAATATTGTTCCATAGTGCCAGTGAGCACTTTTACCCAGGTTACCCTTTTTCTCCCATTAATGTGGTCCTGTTGTGGTCTCCTGTTTCTCTTAAGCTATCCCAGATGAGAGGTGATTATTTCTTACATGAATGAGAGTCCCTTTTTTACCCTCTGCCATAAGATCCTCTTATGCTCCTTACTGAAACCAACATGTAGGAGGCAGGATGAAGACAATATACGAACATGTTTCCTGTTACGTGGCCACCATAAGCAGCTTACATGTTCCACCAAGAAGTCACTTACTTTTAGGCCAGCAGGGGTGTTTTTCTATGGTGTATCTCTTTCTCTTAAAAGCACATCTGATTAAGTTTAGCACAATCAGGATAATCTCCATTTTGATAAAGACAAAGTCAACACATGAGTAACCTAATTTCATGAGTGATTTCCCAGCACAGTCACACATGTTTCTACACTCAAGAGGAAAGTATTGCCGGGCGCGGTGGCTCACGCCTGTAATCCCAGCACTTTGGGAGGCCGAGGCGGGCGGATCACAAGGTCAGGAGATCGAGACCACGGTGAAACCCCGTCTCTACTAAAAATAAAAAAAAATTAGCCGGCCGCAGTGGCGGGCGCCTGTAGTCCCAGCTACTCAGGAGGCTGAGGCAGGAGAATAGCGTGAACCCGGGAGGCGGAGCTTGCAGTGAGCCAAGATCGCGCCACTGCACTCTAGCCCGGGCGACAGAGCGAGACTCTGTCTCAAAAAAAAAAAAAAAAGAGGAAAGTATTACACAGCAGGTGTGCAAGAGACTGGGAATCCAGGGTATTATCTTAGAACATTGTCTACCCACCTAAATAAACTTTTAAAATAGTCTTTCGCCAGTCACAGTGGCTCATGCCTGTAATACCAGCACTGTGGGAGGCTGAGGCAGGTAGATCACGAGGTCAGGAGTTTGAGATCAGTCTGGCCAACATGATGAAATCCTGTCTCTACCAAAAATACAAAAATTAGTCAGGCGTGGTGGCACACACCTGTAATCCCAGCTACTAAAATGGCTGAGGCGTGAGAATTGCTTGAACCCAGGAGGTGGAGGTTGCAGTGAGCCTAGATCACACCACTGCACTCAGCCTGGGTGACAGAGCAAGATTCCATCTTGAAAAAATAAAAAGTCTTTCTGCTGCTTTTGTTATCTACATAAACAAAGATATCAACTGGATATAATAATTAAGTACTTTCCAGTTTTATTCACTACAAATCTTAACTAACATCTGTTTCTCTCGCTCATTTTTCCTGTATGCACATTTTATACATTCACATACACATAGAACAATAAAAATATATCCAATTATTCAATTTTGGTTGAATATTCATGAAAATAAGTGTTAAAAATCTTTTTTTTTTTTTTTTCTGTTTGAAGAGGGGTTGTACTCAAGAGTGTTGTTTCTGGAGACAAAGTTGCCTGTGCTTTAATAGGGAGAGTCCAGGGAGAATCCAAATCATAAGGTGTAATATTTTACATTAATAAATTGAATACAAAGCAGTAAGTATAAATTTGCTTTCAGGATTTTCAAAGTGTTTAGTTTTGTTAGTCACCTAATTAGTTTTGTTGCAATAATTGATCTTCTGAAAATATGTACAAACTTGTACTCACACAAAAACACTCACTTCATAATTTTCATACACCTACGGTTTATCTTCAGAGTAATATGAGTATATTTAACTCTATGTAAATTAAAACTAAAAGTCTATATGCTTGCAGGCAGAGAGACCACACATTCAAAGAAAGCTATATAACAAATTTATTATTAAATTTTCAGGACTCAGAAATATATAGACTTTGTTTCTATTTCTTCTTGTTTTTTGTTTTGTTTTGTTTGTTTGTTTGTTTTTGAGATGGAGTCTCACTCTGTCACCCATGCTGGAGTGCAGTGGCACGATCTCGACTTACTGCAACCTCCACCTCCCAGGTTTGAACAGTTCTCCTGCCTCAGCTTCCAGGCGTGCACCACCATGCCTGGCTAATTTTTGTATTTTTAGTAGAGACAGGGTTTCACCATGTTGGCCAGGCTGGTCTTGAACTCCTAGCCTCAAGCATTCCACCTGCCTTGGCCTCCCAAAGTGGTGGAATTACAGGAGTGAGCCATTGCATGTGGACATATTTTATTTATATTTTTGTATAATTATTGTGACCATAAAAAAACCTGTAGTAACAATTTAATTTTACATTTTAAAATAAATAAAAGCATATAATTACACTGTTGGTAATACAAAAGATAAATGCTAGAGGTTATGGATACCATATTTACCCTAATGTAATTACTACATATTGTAGGCCTGAGTCAAAAGATGCCATATAAGGCATAAATATGTACACATACTATATAACCACAACTATAAATAACAAATTTCAATAACAAAAAAGAGTAAAAATTTAATCTGTGGAAACAATATTCTTTAACTCATTTGCAGTTTAAAGCCACTGGCAAAGTGATTACTAGAGATGTTATTCCACTATATAACAAATCATATATTGCTACCATCTTGTAGCCGCACCCTTGAGTAAGGTGGGATAGTTTAAAGTTAGTGGCATGATAATGCTTCATTAAATGCACAATAGTCTTAACATGGTTAAAAAATAATAAAATTAACTTCACACACAATTTTTTTTTTTTTTTCAGGTGTGGGAGCACAGAGTTTTGTTCTTGTTGCCCAGTCTGGAGTGCAATGGCATGATCTCGGCTCACCACAACCTCCATCTCCCTGGTTAAAGCAATTCTCCTGCCTCAGCCTCCTAAATAGCTGGGATTACAGGCATGCACCACCATGGCTGGCTAATTTTTTCATAATTTTAATAGAGACGGGGTTTCTCCATGTTGGTCAGCCTGGTTTCGAATTCACCACCTCAGGTGATCCACCCACCTCGACCTCCCAAAGTGCTGGGATTTCAGGCATCGAGCCCAGCCCTAACAATTTTTAAATGTACTGTATTTTATTACATAAAAGTACAATTAGTAAAACAATATACTAATTTATTTTAACATACTTTTAACTATTTCTTTGTGACACTATAATGTAGAAAAGTATTGCTCTGAACATTTACCTTATACATTACTTAATAGAGGTTTACTACAAAGAACCTCTCCACTTATATTTTCATTATGCATCTTACATTTTAATGTCCTTACTCTTTTATAGAAAAGGCCATAATGTCCAAGTAATTTTTAAATATCTCTAATATCTCTGATGTAGAATTGATCACTTGCTTTCACATATGAATAAAATAGGAATAACAGCATAATTTGAAAGCTGTATTACATCACTATTCAGTTTTCAAAAAATTTTAAACAAGTATACTTTCAATGTAATTACAATGCTTCCAAAAATCTTTTAAAGTTACCTAAAAACTGTAGTTGTGGATTAGTTTCATACTCAAGTGTCAGTGCCTTAGTTATTCTACTGTAGATTCTCTGATATTTATATACATTCTATTTTGAATTAAATGTTTTTATATTTACTGCATCTGCAAAACTATATTTTAGTATAAACTCTCTGGTGTTTTCTAAGATGTAGTTTCTGGAAAAAAAATAAAGTGTTTCTAAACGTATTACATTTACAGGACTCATCTCCAATATAAATTTCCCGATGTTGAACAAAGCTTGAGCAACTGCTTCAGGGTTTTCCTGTAGTACAAAATGTATGCAATAAGATCTCTGATATAAGTAAATGTGCTATAACCCCCTTTATAGTTGTAATAGTTGTCTTCAGGCTGGGCGCGGTGGCTCAAGCCTGTAATCCCAGCACTTTGGGAGGCCGAGACGGGTGGATCACAAGGTCAGGAGATCGAGACCATCCTGGCTAACACGGTGAAACCCCATCTCTACTAAAAAAAATACAAAAAACTAGCCGGGCGTGGTGGCGGGTGCCTGTAGTCCCAGCTACTCCGGAGGCTGAGGCAGGAGAATGGTGTAAACCTGGGAGGCGGAGCTTGCAGTGAGCTGAGATCCGGCCACTGCACTCCAGCCTGGGCGACAGAGCCAGACTCGGTCTCAAAAAAAAAAAAAAAAAAAAGTTGTCTTCATATTTCTTCAGTTTAAAGGCTTATACTTTCTGAAATATTTTTTGAAAGTAATTACACTCAATGTCTTAATGCTTTTATTAAAAGGAACCTTTTTATGTTAAGATATGAGTAGGAGTTAATGGGTTTTCCATATTCCTTATATTTGTACAATTTTTCTCAAGGTTAATAGCTTTCTTGTGAAGTAAGGTGTAAGTACTGATTAAAAGTTTTGCCACATTCTTCACACTTGTAGGAGTTTTGCCAGTATGAGTTATCTTACCCACAATCAAGTGTGGCCACCATATAAAGGCTCTGTCACATTTTATATATTTCTAGGGTTTCACACCAGAATAATTATTGTTATGTATAGAGAAGTTGGAGGGGTTGGTAAAAGCACTGTCACTTTTTTTAGGTTTGTGGAGTTCCTCTTCAGCATGAATTATCACCAAGTCTCTTTTAAGAATTCAGAAATGGTGGCCAGGCATCATGGTTCATGCCTGTAATCCCAGCACTTTAGGAGGCCAAAGTGAGTGGATCACCTGAGGTCAGGAGTTCGAGACCACCCAGGCAAACATGGTAATGTTGCATCTCTACTAAAAATATAAAAATTAGCTGGGCATGGTGGTAGGCATTTGTAATCTCAGCTACTAGAAAAGCTGAGGCAGAAGAATGACTTGAATTCAGGAGGCAGAGGTTGCAGTGAGCCAAGATCATGGCATTGTATTCCAGCTTGGGTGACAAGCATGAAACTTCATCTCAAAAAAAAAAAACAAAAAAAAATTGATTGAAAACTTGTTATAGGCTTTGCCACATTCTTCAGGGGCCACATTCTTTAAAGTTTCTGTCCAATATGAATTATGTGTAATAAGGGTTGAGAACTCCCTCTTTGTCACATTCTTTATATTTGTAGGGTTTATGTTCCATATAAATTCTCATATTTAATAAAAGTTGATAGCTGGTTAAAAACTTTCCCACATTCATCAAACTCATAGGGTTTCTCTCCAGTATGAATTATCTTATGTCTAGTAAGGGTAGAGGAGTATTTAAGTCTTTGCCACATTTTCACATTTGTAGGGATTCTCTCCCATATGAATTATCTCATGTCTTCTAAGGTTTGAGGATGAAATAAAGGCTTTGCCACATTTACTGCATTTGTATGGTTTCCCTCCAATATGAATTTTCTTATGTGAAAAAAGGGTTGCGGGATGGTTAAAAGCTTTGCCACATTCTTCACATTTGTAAGGTTTCTCTCCAGTATGAATTCTCTTATGTCTAATAAGGGTAGAGGAGTACTTAAAGCCTTTGCCACATTCTTCACATTTGTAGGGTTTCTCTCCAGTATGAATTATTTTATGTGTAGAAAGGGAAGAAAGGTACTTAAAGGTTTTGCCACATTCTTCACATTCATAGGGTTTCTCCCCAGTATGAATTCTCTTATGTGTAGTAAGGATAGAGGAACGCTGAAAGGCCTTGCCACATTCTTCACATTTGTAGGGTTTCTCTCCAGTGTGAATTTGCTTATGTGTAGTAAGATTAGAGGAGCGGTTAAAGGCTTTGCCACAGTCTTCACATTTGTACCATTTCTCTCCAGTATGAATTATCTTATGTGTAGTAAGGTGTGAGGACCAGTTGAAGGCTTTGCCACATTCTTCACATTTGTAGGGTTTCTCTCCAGTATGAATTTTCTTATGTGTAGTAAGGGTTGAGGACTGGTTAAAAGCTTTGCCACATTCTATACATTTGAAAGCTTTTTTTCCAGCATGTCTTGTCTTATGTCTGTTTGAATTTGAAAATTGATGACAGACTTTCCCATATTTACCACATTGAAATATTTTGCTCTGAGTAGTTGTCAAACGTTGGTTAAGTCCATTGTGACCTCTTTTGTGCACCTTACACTCATCCACACCTTCACAGCCTTTTTTAAACTGTAAATTGTCATGTCCATATTTTTCATATCTTCTCAGTATCAGTTTTTGGAAAGAATCTTTTATGCTCTGCTCTGGCCAAAGGTCTTGGGTAAAATGAGAGCACAAAACTGAAAGAAACCACAAAAACGTATTACTTCAATTGCTAGACTCAGATAAATATACTTTATAAATCAAACCTATACAAGTATACATACTACATAAGCAAGATGACATAGTAAAATATCACAAGCTGTAATTTCTTCCTAGACATATAAATTTAACCAAACATACTGCCCAAAATACATCTGTAAAAAATTTATAATTAAGTGTGTGAAGGGCCCCAGGTGAGCACAATGCAAAGAGCCACATAGAATAAAAAGAAAAGCCTGTTACTTATACCCAGCAGAGCTCTTCCTGCTCTCCAGTATAACATTGTGCCTTTAAAAGTAAATTGTTGGTCAGGAATGATGGCTCATGCCAGTAATTTCAGCACATTGGGAGGTTGACATGGGTTGATCATGAGGTCAGTAGTTCAAAGGGAGCCTGGCCAAGATGGTGAGACCCTGTCTCTACTAAAACTACAAAAAATTAGACAGGTGTGGTGGCAGGCACTTGTAATCTCAGCTACTCAGGAGGGTGAGGCAGAATATTGTTTGAACTCAGGAGGCAGAGGTTGCAGTGAGCCGACATCATGCCACTGCACTCCAACCTGGGTGACAGAGTGAGAGTCTCTAATGGTAGATATTGTAGTGACCAAGATCATGCCTCTGAATTCCAGCATAGGTAACAGGGTGAGACTCTGTCTCCCTCTCTCTCTCTCTCTCTGTCTCTCTCTCTCTCACACACACACACACACACACACACACACGTAAATTGCCAAATCCTGGTTTCTTTTTTAAAAAACAAGAAAAATATTGGCACATACATCTTTATTCTTGGCTTTTAGGGGTTTTTCTAGACACTGGTAAATGTCTCCCCTGACATAAAATGCTGAAGGAAATGGTGATATAAGTTGGATTAACAGTTTGAGTCTGCTGTGTCTAAAGATAAATGTTACAGAAGCAGAGATACTGCCCTACCCCAAACAGGGAATAGGTAGAGCAAGTAATTACTGACTATTAAGAAGAAATATGAATAAGCCAATTTAACTAAACAATAAACACAAAATTTTAGACAAGACACATCCTAAAAACGTGTTTGAGAAATTCCCAAAATCTCTAGCCATGACAACTGATTTCAGACTATGTCAGGATAGTTATATTTTAAAGATTCTAACAGGTAGCTTTTTGTTAATGTCCAAATCTCAATCAAAGATTACAGTGAATACAAAATATGAGAGCAACATGGCCCCATCAGTGAGTGAAGATTATACCTCTGCACTCCAGCCTGGGCAACAGAGGAAGACTGTCTGAAAAATGTAATAAAATAGGGCCAGCATGGTGGCTCATGCCTGTAATCCCAGCACTTTGAGAGGCTGAGGTGAGTGGATAATTTGAGGTCAGGAGTTCAAGATTAGCCTGGCCAACATGGTGAAACCTTATATGTACTAAAAATACATAAAATTAGCCAAGTGTGGTTGCAGGCACCTATAATCCCAGCTACTTGAGAGGCTGAGGCAAGAGAATTGCTTGAACCTGGGAGACGGAGGTTGCAGTGAACAAAGATTGCACAACTGCACTTCAGCCGAGGCGACAAGGAGAGGATCCGTCTCAGAAAAATAAATAAATTAATTAATTAAATAAGTTGAATATTCAGCAAGTTAAGTAGGAACACAGACAACTACCAAAGATCAGAAAAATGAGAATAACAACCAGAAACATTTAAAGAGCAAAAAACAAAAATTGTGGATATAAAAAATATTTAAAAACTGGAAAATTTCTTTAAAAATGAGGTAAACATGAGGAAGCTG
Organism: Theropithecus gelada; assembly: GCF_003255815.1. NCBI lineage: Eukaryota > Metazoa > Chordata > Mammalia > Primates > Cercopithecidae > Theropithecus > Theropithecus gelada. The sequence continues at coordinate 20,001,642 of NC_037687.1, read as the reverse complement.
AACAAACAAACTAGGATACACACAAAGATATTTATAACAAACATACATATAAGCAAAATTTCAAAAATCACGGACTAGAGAATTTTGGGAGCTGTAAGATAAAAATGATGTGTCATTTATAAGCATAGTCTCATGAGATAACAAGTCAATTTGGAAAAATATTTTTTGCAGTTGAGAAGGAAACTGTGATATTGTTAAAGTTAAAATAATAATAATAATAATAATAAAAAAGCCATCAAGTCAGAATAATACCATCACCACAATTGTACTACCAAATAAGAATAAGTACATCCAAAATAACCAAATCCTGAGAACCTACATTGGCACTGCATATGCCCTATATATCAAAGATACTGAAAGGAATTTCTTCCACTGAAAACAACATAATGCAAGAAAACAACACATAATCATATGAAAATATGTAACTTTCTGGGAAAGATATGCACATATACAAAAATGGAATTTCTTACTTAACATTACCATAATGGTGCAGAAAACATTTTTAATTATTAATTAAAAAATAGAAATTATTACAAACATCTGTTAATGAATATACAAACATAAAAAATATAATTAGCCAAATCAATAACAAAGTGAAGGCAGATGTAATGATGAAAATATTTTGTATGAAACTTAAGTTGATTTTTTACCACATTTAAATATATTGTTGGATCTTTTAGAGGTTTTATGTAAACTCAGAAGGTATCACTTAGAAAATGTCTGTACAGATACACAAAAGAAAATAAGAAAGAAACTGAAAGCATGTCAATACAAAAATAAAAAAAAAAAAAAGAAAAAGAAAATGAGAGACAAAGACACAAGAATCAAATGAAACAATAAAATAACTTAAGTTTTTCTTTTGCAGAAAACTATTTAAATATATATATAATTATCTCTCCAATTAAGAGACACACTTTAAATAAAAAGGATTATTAAAAATTTTTAAAAATCAAGATTCAACTTGCCTTTTTACAAGAGTCAGTTGAGATCTAATAATAAAAAAAAGCCTGAAAGTGGCAAGACGGAAGTAGAAATTTCATGTAAATATTAACCAAATGAGAGCAGAAGGGCTCAAAATAATATTACACAAGCTATATCTTAACTAAGAAACTGTCATATTCTATAAAACGTACTTTAAGTCAAAACTTCAAGAAGACAAAGAAGGCATTAAACAACATATGCATTCTTTCACTGGGAATCTATGACAAATTTGTTTATACATGTGTGTATTTGCATGTATGCATCTCATAGTTTCAAATATATAAAGCAAATACAAAATTGAATACACACAGACAGCAATATAACTATAGTAGGATATTTTAATCCTTCATTTTCTGTAATAATAAAAAAACAAGACAGAATATTAATAAGGGAACAGAGGACTAGAAGGCAGTAAAAAACCATTATTTCTAATGAAGATAAAGAGAACACTCCTCAACAACATCAGGATACAAAGCCTTCTCAATAGCTCATAGAGAATTCTCCTATATAGACCACCTCTTAGACCAAAAATGAAGCCTTAACACATTTTTTAAAACTGAAATTTTATAGACTACTTTCTATGACAAAAATGGAATTACAGTGTAAAACAATAATATAAATAATTGATAAATTTACAAATATATAGAAATGATAAAACACGCTCTTGAGCATGCACTTGTTCAAAAAACTGAGCTGTGTGCAGTGGCTCACACCTGTAATCCCAGCACTTTGGGAGGCCGACGTGGGTGAATTTAACTCCATCTCAAAAACAAACAATTGAAAAAGAAATAATATTGTGAAGATGTCTGTACTGCTCAGTTTAATCTACAGATTTAATGCAATGTTTTTCAAATGTCTCATTGCATTTTTGAAGAAATACAAACAACAAATCCAAAAGTATATGGAATCTAAAGAGACAATAAACTACCCAACAATCTACAAAAAAAGGAACAATGTTGGAGGCATTACCATTTCTGATTTCAAAACACATCAAAAAGCTACAGAATTAAAATAATTTGTTATGAGTAAAAAGTTGAAAAAGTAGACTAATGAAACAGAAGGCAGCACATTCATTAACTTTTGCATAATTATTGCAGCATTGTTACTGAAAGGTAATAGGTAAAAGCAACGCAAACTTCTGTCACCAAATCATTCAGTAGATACAAAAATACAGAACTCTCATTAAGCTATTTAATGAAATGAAATGTAACCTTAGGACTTTGGACGGCCAAGGTGGGCCAATTACTTGATCCCACAAGTTCAAGATCAGCCTGGGCAACATGGCAAAACTCTGTCTCTACAAAAAATACAAAAAAAGCTAGCTGGGTGTGCGGGCACATTCATGTAATCCAGCTACTTAAGAGGATCATCTGATTTTGGGAGGTTCGAGCAGCCGTGAGCCATGCAAGTACGCCTGGTTGACAGAGTGAGACCCTACCTCAAAAATACATGAGGCTAGGCACAGTGGCTGACACCTCTAATCCCAACACTTTGGGAGGCCAATGCAGGCAGATTACCTGAGGTCAGGAGTTCAAGATGAGCCTGGCCATCATGGGAAAACCCCATCTCTACTAAAAATACAAGAAATTATCCAGGTGTGGTGGCATGCGCCTGTAATCCCAGCTACTTTGGAGGCTGAGGCAGAAGAATCACTTGAACCCAGGAGGTGAAGGTTGCAGTGAGTTGAGATTGCACCATTGTACTCCAGCCTGGGTAACAAGAGTGAAACGCTATCTCAAAAAATAAAATAAAATAAATAAATAAATAAGTAAATAAAATTATATTAAAAAAAGATATAGAATGCCTGAGTGGTTTTTTTCAAAAAGCATATACTATGCTCCCTACAAGAGACTCATTTTAGCATTGAGTCAAATAGGCTGAAAGTAACAGAATGAAAAAAAGTTATATTCCATGAAAATAGTAACAGCAATTAAGATAATCATAATTATATTAGACAGAATACACTTTAAGTCAAGTACTACCATGGGACAATGATTGATATTATATTATGATAAAGTAAATTGATTTCCCAGGAATCTAAAATATTTATCTATCTATATGTATATGGGTATATAGCATCAAGGCTCCAAAATATATAAGCAAATATTGACAAAAGTGAAGGGGGACACATAGCAACATAATAATTGTAGACATCAAAAACCCATTTGCAATAATAAACAGAAAATTCAGACAAAAAATAAGAGAAAACTGAGACAATATTATAGACCATATTAATTATTTTGCATATAGAGGAATACTTGAGAGTGCATAATTTATAAAGAAAAAAGGTTTATTTGGCTCACAGCTTATCAGACTGTGCAAGAAGCACGTGTCAGCATCTGCTTCTAATGAGGATTTCAAGAAGCTTAAAATCATGGCGGAAAGTAAGGAGTAACTGGATATATTATATAAGACACAGAGCAAGTGTGAGGTGAAGAAGCCATGTTCTTTTAATGAACCAGCTCTTATTTGAATTGATAGAGTCTAATCTTTTTGGTTACCAACAGTACGTACCAAGCCATTCATGAGAAATTCACCCCCATGACCCAAACATGTCCCACCAGGTCCCATATCCAACACTGAGGATTTATATTGCAGCTTGATGTTTGGACAACAGGGACATCCAAACCGTATTATAGACAAACTAGGCTTCACAGACACATAAAAAACTCTCCCATCAAAACCAAGATAATACACAATATTCTTATTTGCATCTGGTATATTCTGTTAGGACACATACCAAGCTTTATTAAATTTAAAAATACCTACTCGGTGTCATGGCTCTTGCCTATAATTCTAATACTTTGGGACATCCACTGAGGTCAAAAGTTTGAGACCGGCCTGGGCAAAACAGTGAGGTCCTAACACTAAAAACAAGCAACAATTAGCCAGACGTGGTAGTACATGTCTACAGTCCTAGCTACTCAAAAAACTGAGGTGAAATAATAATCACTTGAGCCCAGGAGGCTGAGGCTACAGTGAGCCACAATTATGCCACTGCACTGCAGCCTGGGTGACAATAAGATCTTGTCTCAAAACAACAACAACCAATCACTTTAAAAACACTAAAATTATATACTGTGTGTTTTCTAACAAAAACTGAATGAAACTAGGAATTAAAAGCAAAAGTCAAACGGGCAAATTCACAAATATGTGAATATGGATCACACTCTTCAACATATTCTTGCTCAGGGGACAAAAAAAATTATTTTTATTTTTATTATTATTATTTTGAGATGGAGTCTCGCTCTGTTGCCCAGGCTGGAGTGCAGTGGTATGATCTCTGCTCACTGCAAGCTCCACCTCCCAGGTTCACGCCATTCTCCTTCCTCAGCCTCCTGAGTAGCTGGGACTATAGGCGCCTGCCACCACGCCCCGCTAATTTTTTTGATTTTTAGTAGAGATGGGGTTTCACCATGTTAACCAGGATGGTCTCAATCTGCTGAACTTGTGATCCACCTACGGAGGGAGGGAGGGAGGGAGGGAGGGAGGGAGGGAGGGAGGGAAGGAAGGAAGGAAGGAAGGAAGGAAGGAAGGAAGGAAGGAAGGAAGGAAACAAATCACACAAAAAAAATATGCAACACAGGACCTGGAAGATAACTGAAAATCCATGTATTTTGTACCAGTATTCAAAAAAGCCAAAAGGCTGAACCACCCAGATATCTCTTGATTTATAAACACATCAAAAAATGTAACATATACATACAATGGAATATTATTCCACTTTAAAAAGAACAATCTTATCACATTTTAAGATGAACATTGAGAATATTATGTCACCTGAATTAATCCAGTAACAAAATTATGGATATTGTAAGATTCCACTTATGTGAGATATCTTAAGTAGTCAAAATCATGAAATCAGAAAATGGAAGGTTTGTCTGTCAAGGGCTGGAGAGAGGCTAAAATGAGCAGTTGGTACTTAATGGGCATTGAGTTTTAGTTTTACAAGATGTAAAGTTTCTAGAAGTATTTTGCATAACAAGGCGAATATAATTAACAAACCTGAAATGAACAGCTTTTTTTGAGACAGGGTCTCACTCTGTCACCCAAGCTAAAGTGTAGTGGCACAATTTTGACTCCCCCTCAATCTCCCAAGTAGCTGGAACCACAGCTGCAAACCACCATGCCTGGCTATTATTACATTTTTTTTATAGTGGAGAGTCTCCATATGCTCCCCAGGCTGTTTGAGCTCCAGGGATCCTCCTGTCTTGGCCTCCCAAAATCCTAGGATTACAGATCCGAGCCACCACAATGCCTGGCCCTGAAATGTAAACTTCAATAGATTTAAGATGGTGAATTTTATGTTATGTGTTTTTAAGACAATATTTTTAAAGAAAAACTGAGAAAAAACCAGAATTATACATTTTTTTGAAAATTACCTTCAAATCACAAAAGTGTTTCTCTCACAAAAGGAAATATATGTTAATAATTAAACACATGGTAAAAATAAGACTATCTCCATGAGTACTCACTTAGACAAGATAAAACTACCATGGAAAATAAGCTAAGAAAGAATATAAGATAAGCCATAACTATAATTTGGGTCATATTTATAGATAAACAGACATACATATGTAATCTGATTGTGACAGACATGCATAATTTATCTCTTAAACCTAAAATTGACTTAAAATGTACAAGCAGAATTGCAAATTATCTAAAATTATAATACATTAAGTAAAACCAAAACACCCAATAAACTAATGTTAAGAAACCTACACTGAGGACAGGCACAGTGGATCACAACTGTAATCCCAGCACTTTGGGAGGCTGAGGCACGCAAATCACGAGGTCAGCAGTTCCAGACCAGACTGGCCAATATCGTGAAACCCCGTCTCTGCCAAATGCAAAAATTAGCCAGGCGTGGTGGCACACACTAGTAGTCCCAGCTACTCAGGAGGTCAAGGCAGAAGAATAGCTTGAGCCCTTGAGGAAGAGGTTGCAGTGAGCCAAGATCACACCACTGCACTCCAGCCTGGGTGACAGAGCAAGACTCTGTCTCAAAAAAAAAAAAAAAGAAAAAAACCCTACACTGAAAAAGCACACTAATGGCCGGGCGCGGTGGCTCAAGCCTGTAATCCCAGCACTTTGGGAGGCCGAGGCGGGTGGATCACGAGGTCAGGAGATCGAGACCATCCTGGCTAACATGGTGAAACCCCGTCTCTACTAAAAATACAAAAAACTAGCCGGGCGTGGTGCGGGCGCCTGTAGTCCCAGCTACTCGGAGGCTGAGGCAGGAGAATGGCGTGAACCTGGGAGGCGGAGCTTGCAGTGAGCCGAGATTGCGCCACTGCACTCCAGCCTGGGTGACACAGCGCGAGACTCCGTCTCAAAAAAAAAAAAAAAAAAAAAAAAAAAAAAAA
>NC_037687.1:19968147-19985310 GCF_003255815.1 Theropithecus gelada | reverse complement strand
AAAAAAAAAAAAAAAAAAAAGAAATTTCAGGCCTCATAAAGACATCATGGTTGAAGCAGAAGTATTCCATTTCCAGCAAAGCCCAATAGCAAGCTAACAATTGCTTCTTGAAAGGAGTATAAGCTTTTCCGGCCTCTGGCAGTTTCTGGTTCCAAAACATAAAAAGTACCCTCTTCCCATCTTGTTTCTGCCTCAGGCTCCAATTAGCATGTTGATCTAGGACTGTTACTCACAGTTTGTCTGGCCTATCCCGTATGGACCATAGATCCAGGGCCAGTTGCACTGCTTGTTTAGCTTGTTCAAAAGCCATGCTCTTTTTTTCTCTCCATTGAAAGTCATACCTATTTCTAGTGACTGCATGCAGAGGTTGTAAAATGTTACCCAAGTAAGGAATATGATGTATTCAGAAACTAAACAAGACAATACGTTTCTGGGCCTCCTTCTTAGTGATGGGGGTTGCAAATTATAGTATTTTAGCCTTAGCCTTTGGTAAAGTGGACTATTTCTTTGCATTCCATAGGATGCCAAAGAATTTTACATTTTTGTGCAGGTCCTTGAATTTTACTAGGGTTAATTTCCCATTTTTGAGATAGGAGCTGGGTTTTTATCTACTCCAAGCCCCGACTGACTAGTTCTTTAGTTTTACCCTGACCAGGCCACCTGGACAGCTGCTTTTTTCAGCAATAGGCTGATAGCTTTGTGCCTGATCAGTCAAGACATTGACTGGCATTGGTCCAGGGCCAGTCTGGAAGTCAGATGAGCATTTTCCTTTTCCAGCTTACATTTCTCTTGTAGCAGCCAGCCCCTATCTTGATACATTAACTTATAAGCAGCAATCAAACACCATCCACTTTGAGAGATCCCTCAGCATCTCCTTTGGTGACCGGAATCCCCTGCAGCACCTCACACACAGTCAACGGTTTAAATTGTACTAATTTAGATTCCCAATTCCCTCAAAGGCCAGTTCCCTTGGACCATTCAATCACAAAGAGGGAGAACTGGGAGAGATCTCATCCCAGGATATGGGAAGTCTCGGAGCCTCCAGCCCTCTCCTTCTGGTCAAAAAGGGGCACAGTTTTGTTTTCGAATCCTGTTTGTGACGCCAAAAATGTTCTGTGTGGGAAATGTGAGAGGGGAGAAGAAAAGACAAACACACAAAACCTTTAAGGGTAAACAACCTTTAGCCCACATCAATAGCAATGCAGACATAATAAACTAATGATATAATAACCAAATGGTATAATAAGCAAATAAATATCATAAGCAGATTGATATAATAAGCAAACTGCAGTAAGAAGAGGAGACGGGAAAAGATATATATATACACATACGTATATATATATATGTGTGTGTGTGTATATATATATTTACCCTCATCAGACTATGGAGGATTACCAACTGAGTGGGAAGCAACAGTCTGGGCTCCAGAGTTGGCCAGACAAGGTGAAGTCTTATGAAGCTTCAGGGTGGTCTGGGACCCTAGCTCTTTTGTACGAGTTGTTTTGTAAGAGTTGTGTGGCATAAGGCCCAGTGAAGAGGGCCATTCGTGACTTGCCTCAAGGAACACAAAAAGGTGAACTTGTTTTTGTGATTGTCTATTGCTTTTCTTTTTTTTTTTTTTTTTTTTTTTTGAGACGGAGTCTCGCTGTGCTCCCAGGCTGGAGTGCAGTGGCGTGATCTCGGCTCACTGCAAGCTCCGCCTCCCGGGTTCACGCCATTCTCCTGCCTCAGCCTCCCAAGTAGCTGAGACTACAGGCGCCCGCCACCACGCCCGGCTAGTTTTTTGTATTTTTAGTAGAGACGGGGTTTCACCATGTTAGCCAGGATAGTCTCGATCTCCTGACCTCGTGATCCACCCGCCTCGGCCTCCCAAAGTGCTGGGATTACAGGCTTGAGCCACCGCGCCCGGCCTGATTGTCTATTGCTTTTCAACAACTAATGTATAGGAATAGATTGAAATAGATATTTCTTTGATACAGGGCTGGATGAACACCTCAGGGGCTCACGGGACCTGTTCTGGGACTTGGTGGCAATTGTTTGTGTCCACGTTCAATTGAGTTCAAATTTAACATTTAACTTTTCCTCCACAAATTTCCCTGTCTTGCTGAATTGGCTCTGTCTAGGCAAAGGGCAAAATGAACCCCTTGGGCCATTACACAACCTCCGCCTCATGGGTTCAAGTGATTCTCCTGCCTTAGCCTTCAGAGTAGCTGGGACTACAGATGTGCACCACCACACCCAGCTAACTTTTTATATTATGAGTAGAGATGGGGTTTCACCGTATTGGCCAGGCTGGTCTTGAACTCCTGACCTCAAGTGATCTTAGCCTCCCAAAGTGTTGAGATTACTGGCATGAGCTACCTGTGCCTGCCCCTAAATGATTTCTTTCTACCTCCTATAGCAGTTTGAAATTACTTAAAGATTGTTTCAAATTGAAAAAATAAAAAGAATGTGGATAAAAATAAAATATAAATAGATTAAAAAATTACAAGATTACAAAATATATATGTAAATCTGGAGTGGTCAAAAATGACATATTTGATTTATTTATAAGATTTTATTAAAATTAGCTTTAATAGTTAATACACTATTACCAAAGTAAAAGTTGATTTTTTCTTGAACAAAAATTTTATGTATTATTAATATGATAGCAAAAATACTTCTGTTCACCTTTGAATACATTCAACAAGAGAGGGTAAAGAAGAGATAGGATTTTCCCATACTCTGGGGTGAGCCTGGCTCAGCTCAGGAGGGAAGCCCTGCCTGAAAAGGCTGCAGCTTAGACTGTCACTCTTTCTTCACTCCGCCCAGCATCTGATCACATCTTCTGTCACTCAGGGCCTGAGGGGCCGGGGCCTTAAGCATTATCCAATCAGGGACGCTGGGCTGGAAACCGACCAATAGGGCACGCAGCTGGAATGAACAGGACGGCTTCCGGATTTGGCGGGGTCCTTGTCTCTTGCTGCAGCTGGAGCTCCAGGTCTGGTCTTCACTGCTCTGTGTCCTCTGCTCCTAGAGGCCCAGCCTGTGTGGCCCTGTATCCTGCAGGTATTTGGAGATCCACTGCTAAGACGCCGGGACCCCCTGGAAGCCTAGAAATGGTGAGAGTGCCGGTCCAGCGTCCGGATAGAGGGGAAGAGGCTGTGGCGGTACTCAGGCCTCCCCGCAGTCAGCTCCACAATCTGCACCCCGAATTCTCCTTACCCAGCTCCACCTCAGTCCCGTTCAGCCATAAGATGGCGGTACGCTGACAACCTGGCCCCGGGCGTCATGTCGCTTCCCCGCGCAGTGATTGTGCCCCTGGCCTGGAGCGCTCTGTGGGCAGCTCTGCACCCGCAGTGCCGCGTCTCTCCCGGATTGTGCAAGGACCACCGGAGGGTGTCAGGGAAGAATCCTGACTCTCGGTGCGGGTTCGTGAATGGGAAGAACTTTGATCTGTGGGGTTCACAGTTTCTCTTTTCTGCTTACAATTGTATGGGGCCGGGCTTGGTCAAAGTGCGGCCGAGGCGGGCGGATCAGTTGAGGTCAGGAGTTGAAGACCAAGACTGACCCAAAATGGGGAAACCCCTTGTCCACTAAAAGTACAGAAATTAGTTGGGTGTGATGGCGAATGTCTGTAGTCCCAGCTTCTCGGGAGGCAGAAGTGAGAGAATCGCTTGAACCTGGGAGGCGGAGGTTGCAGTGAGCTGTGATTTCTTTCACTCCAGCCTGGGCGACGGGGCAAGACTCTGTCTAAAAAAAAAAAAAATTATGGGAGTCACTGCAAAAATATCAAACAGTTTAATCAGAGTGATTCAAGAATTGTAGGGCACCCAGCTACAGTTTGTAGTTTGTAGTCCATGGAGGGGCTTGAAGAAGAGACATTTGTGAAATGCATGAGGAAGAAAACCAAATTCAGTAATTTATTAGGTTTAGTAATGTAGTTTCTTAAGTTGTACAATCAAGGTGGAAATTTCCTGGTGATGTAATTGAGCTTAACTGGCAGTTTATAGTTGCTTAAGCCTGAATTTTGTTTCCCCTAATGTAGTAATTTACCAAAAAATGCACTTGAGCTTAGATTTTTTTTTTTTTTTTTTTTAGAAATAGAAATCCGGGGACAAGGGCCTCTTCAGTCTAATTGCCTGCCACTCAGTTATTTTCACATCCCACAGGGGACTGATTTTCCCTGGCATTTTTCACATGTGTCCCAAGCAGGGCCTCAGGTGTACCCCATGTTCCTCAATTAATTATTATTATTATTTTTTTTTGAGACAGAGTCTTGCTCTGTCGCCAGGTTAGAGTGCAGTGTCAGATCTCGGCTCACTGCAACCTCCACCTCTTGGGTTCAAGCCATTCCCCTGCTTCAACCTCTCGAGTAGTTGGGACTACAGGCACGCGCCACCACTCCCAGCTAATTTTTGTATTTTTAGTAGAGATGAGGTTTCACCATGTTTCCCAGGAATCCTAGTTACCAAGAAAAAAATAGGGAAAATCTCTCTTCCATTTTGGCTGTAGACAATGAATGTATTTCCACAGGAAAATGTGGTAGATAGTTGATGAGTTACATAGATTCATCAACACATTAGTTCCTCTTTTTGCAGGGTAAATTTGTGACAGTGAATATCTCAGTTCTATATCCTTTTTTCTTGAGTTCTGAGTTAAATGCTAAATTATAAGTGATGAAACATGGTACCTTCTAGAAGTGTTCCCATATGACTAATTTTTTACTACATTATTTTATTTATTTACTTATTTTTTTGAAACAGAATCTCACTCTGTCACCAGGTTGGAGTGCAGTGGCATGATCTCGGCTCACACAATCTCTGCCTCCCAGGTTCAAGCAGTTCTCCTGCCTCAGCCTCCGAAGTAGCTGGGATTACAGGTGTGCACCACCACGCCCAGCCAATTTTTTTGTATTTTTAGTAAAGACAGGGTTTCACCATGTTGGCCAAAATGTTCTCAATCTTCTGACCTTGTGATCCACCCACCTCGGCCTTCCAAAGTGTTGGGATTACAGGCATGAGCCACTGTGCCCGGCCTACTTCATTATTTTTAAGATAAATAATAAAATAATACATTTATTGTCTGAAATAAGTAGATATATATGTTTTTTTTTTTTTTTTTGAGACGGAGTCTCGCTCTGTCGCCCAGGCTGGAGTGCAATGGCCGGTTCTCAGCTCACTGCAAGCTCCACCTCCCAGGTTTACGCCATTCTCCCGCCTCAGCCTCCCGAGCAGCTGGGACTACAGGCGCCTGCCACCACGCCCGGCTAGTTTTTTGTATTTTTTAATAGAGACGGGGTTTCACCGGGTTAGCCAGGATGGTCTCGATCTCCTGACCTCGTGATCCGCCCGTCTCGGCCTCCCAAAGTGCTGGGATTACAGGCTTGAGCCACCGCGCCCGGCGATATATATGTTTTTCTTATGGAGGTATAAAATGCAAGCATCTTAGCCAGGTGCAGTGGCTCATGCCTGTAATCTCAGCACTTTGGGAGGCCTAGGCAGGTTCATTACTTGAGGTGAGGAGTTTGAGACCAGCCTGTCAACATGGTGAAACCCCATCTCTACTAAATACAAAAATTAGCCAGGTATGGTGGCGTATGCCTGTATTCCCAGCTACTTGGGAGGCTGAGGCACAAGAATGTCTTGAACCCGGGAGGTGGAGGTTGCAGTGAGCTGAGATCTTTCTAGCCTGGGCCACGGAGCAAGACTGTATCTCAAAAAAAAAAGAATGTAAGAACCTTAAAAGTTCCTTCCCTTATGTAAACACTGCGTTTGAGTAATTTCCCTGGATTTTTCAAACACTTAGTTTCAAAAACCAAGTGACTAATTCTGATATGGAAATTAAAGCTTGAACCTAGTGACTCCAAGCTAAGGCTAATATTAAGCCTGCAACTGGATGTTATTACATACTCAGTTTTTTCTGGGGAGCCTCCCCTGCAGATGTCCCAGCCTAATCACTCCAGCCATAGAAGGAGCCTTTATCCTGAGAGAAGCTATAGAGCCCTGGAAAGCCGGGGATCCAAAGGCAGATGCATTTGAGGTTAAGATGAAAGGAAACTGAGAGGGTCTTAGTGATGATGAAGTTGTTACGTTTTGCGGCACTTTCTATACTTTGTAAAATAAAAACATTAGATTTATTTTAAAAAAATGAATTCCAAAAAATTATTGCAACAGGAGAAGGTACCAACTAAGTATAAGATCTTTATAGCTTGCAAAGATTTCGGCAGAAAAGGGCTTTCTTTTTTAGGGAGGAGTGAACATAGTTAGAAAGGAGGTGGGAGGTGAATGGCAAATGGAGAGTGAAAAAGTCAGATTTTAGTCGAATATGTCTTACCCTGAAATCAGCATATTCTTAGGAAGGATGCAAAATGGGGTTGTATGTTGACTCAGACTGAGGGTAGCTCAAAGTTCAGGGAGGAAAATAAACTTAAGTAAAGTTTGATTAAGAAATATTTTATTTTAGTCCAGGCCCAGTGGCTCATGCCTGTGATCTCAACACTTTGGGAGGCTGAGGCAGGCGGATCACCGGAGGTCAGGTGTTTGAGACCAGCCTGGCCAACATGGTGAAATCTTGTCTCTACCACAAATACAAAAATTACTGGGAGGCTGAGGTGGGCGGATCACCTGAGGTTGGGAGTTTGAGACCAGCCTGACCAACATGGAGAAATCCCATCACTACTTAAAAAAAAAAAAAAAAAAAAATACATCAGATATGGTGGTGCATGCCTGTAATCCCAGCTACTCGGGAGGCTGAGGCAGGAGAATCACTTGAACTTGGGAGGTAAAGGTTGTGGTAAGCCGAGATTGTGCCAGCACTCCAGCCTGGGCAACAAGAGTGAAACTCCATCTCAAAAAAAAAAAAAAAAAAAAAAACCAACAAAAATTCTCCAGGTGTGGTGATGGGCACCTGTAATCCCAGCTACTTCAGAGGCAGAGGCAGGAGAATTGCTTGAACTCAGGAGGTGGAGGTTGCTGTTCTCCGAGATTGCATCACTGCACTCCAACTTGGGTGACAATGTGAAGAAATGTTTTTTTTTTTTTTTTTTTTTTGGGGTGGGGTCTCGCTCTGTCGCCCAGGCTGGAGTGCAATGGCCGGATCTCAGCTCACTGCAAGCTCCGCCTCCCGGGTTCACGCCATTCTCCTGCCTCAGCCTCCTGAGTAGCTGGGACTACAGGCGCCCGCCACCTCGCCCGGCTAATTTTTTGTATTTTTTAGTAGAGATGGGGTTTCACCGTGTTAGCCAGGATGGTCTCGATCTCCTGACCTCGTTATCCGCCCGTCTTGGGCTCCCAAAGTGCTGGGATTACAGGCTTGAGCCACCGCGCCCGGCCTGAAGAAATGTTTTATTTTGACCACTGAAGACAAATTCAGCTGATTTTTTTTAAATGAGAAAAAGGAGAAAATGTGCAGAGTGTGTGTCTTGCTGTGTGATACATAAGAAAAGAGAGCACTATCTTAGTCATAACGGGAATAGTGTTTCTTTCCATAAATTGTTCCTGGAGCACACAAAGGATGGAGAATTTTATTAATCACAAATATTTCCCAGGATTATCTATGTATTTCATCCATCTCCATTTCTTTTGTTTGTTCTATGCATTTCTTCCATTTGGCTTTTCCTGGGCTGCATCTCACATATTAAACTGGTAAACATAACTAGTGTTTTGCTGAGTTCTGTGAGTAGCTCTACCAAATTATTAACATTCAGAGAGGTTATGGGAGTCCCAAGTTTTTAAACAGTAGCTCAGAAGCATAGATGGACCCATGGGTTTTTTGACTGGCATCTGCAGTGAGGACAGTGTGGTGGGACTGAGCCCTGAATCAGGGTCTGTGTTGACTCTGGGTGGTGTCAGAATTCAAATGTTAGACAATAAGGTCAGGAGTTCCAGACCAGCCTGGCCAATGTGGTGAAATGCTGTCTCTACTAGTAATACAAAAATTAGCCGGGCATGGTGGTGTGCACCTGTAGTTTCAGCTACTAGGGAGGCTGAGGCAGAAGAATCACCTGAACCCAGGAGGCAGAGGTTGTAGTGAGCTGAGATGGCACCACTGCACTCCAGCCTGTGCAACAGAGTGAGACTCCATCTCAAAAAAAAAAAAAAAAAAAAAAAAAAAAATCCCTAGAAAATCTTAAATGATTTGTTTAAATTGCATATTAGTATGTAGCATAAAGTTGACAGGGCAGTGGCTAGAAAATATTAAAATTACAGAAACTCTGGGATTTAAGGTTTTTTTTTTAGGTAACCTTTGAAAAAACAAAACTGGTGGTACTACAGGGGCATAGAGAGCAGAATTCTACATAGTGACCCCACCCTGCCCCAGACCTGTTCAGATTCACCCTTTTTGGAGGCCTTATTTTGGTCTGACTGTACCTTGGAGTCTTGCCTCAGAGAACTGATTATAAGAGATCAGAGTTTTGGCTGTGAATCCTGCTGTCTTTCTAGAGCTGGTGCTCACAATTTCCTGAAACCCAAAAGCAGGTAAGTGGGATAAATAAAGTATGTACTTTAGGGTCTTAGATTTTAAATGTTCTATTAAAACCAGTGCTTGCAGAGACATTGTATTTAGAATCTTGTTTTCTATTCCTGCGGATCCAGTAGTTGCTCCATAAGTCACAGAAAAGTAAATATAAAGAGAATAAAATTTTGTCTAAACTACATTAACTTTTCTTCCTGTATCTCTTTCATCTGTCTATATTTAGCTTTTATTCTGTACAATTTTTTTTAAAATTGATGACAGAGGAACAGAAGAAGACATAAAGATGCTGGGCCCTTTTTCTAAATCCTGGAAATTATTAAACCCTTAGTACCAACTCCCAGGGTGTTATGAGAATTAAATCACATAATGTATTATGTCCAGCACAGTGCTGTGTATCATACTCTTGAGCACATAGTACCTACTTAATAAACATTGCATTAGTACATGTGTACATGGTGTTTTTAAAATACAGACCTACTCAGACATTGCTGCCTTCTGTTTCCTCTGTAAACTTTAAAGAGCTAGCAAAGAATATAAAACTTTAGGATGGAGATGGGTTGTCCTTGTTTGTACCAGAAGTATTTGGTTGTGACAAGAGTGCTAAGCCTAAGGGATCCTGTGCTGTGCTGGGTTTAATAATTTCCAGGATTTAGAAAAAGGGCCCAGCATCTTTATGTCTTCTTCTGTTCCTCTGTCATCAACTTTTTAAAAAATTGTACAGAATAAAAGCTAAATATAGACAGATGAAAGAGATACAGGAAGAAAGGTTAATGTGGTTTAGACAAAATTTTATTCTGTTTATATTTACTTTTTTGTGACTTATGGAGCAACTACTGGATCTGCAGGAATGGAAAACAAGATTCTAAATACAATGTCTCTGCAAGCACTGGGTTTAATAGAACATTTAAACTCTAATGTTAATAATGCACCAAGGGGAAGCAACATCAGCATTGACGGGGGCTTGTTTAAAACACCCATTCATGGACCCTTTTCAAACCTGCAGAATCACATTACATAAAGTGGAGCCAGAATTATCAAGTGATTTATAAGCTCATTAAAGCTTGAGAGGCAACGCTTAGCTTATTGATTATCAGCCCAGGCTTCTTATTAGGATCACATGGTCAATTTGCAGAAATGTGTTGTGCCCTCCCCACAGGTTCTGTTTATTGTTCTGGGTGGAAGCATCCACGCTGTTTTTTTGAGACAGAATCTCGCTTAGTCGCCCAGGCTGGAGTGCAGTGGCGCGATCTCGGCTCACTGCAAGCTCCGCCTCCCGGGTTCACGCCATTCTCCTGCCTCAGCCTCCCGAGTAGCTGGGACTACAGGCGCCCGCCGCTTCGCCCGGCTAATTTTTTGCATTTTTAGTAGAGACAGGGTTTCACCATGTTAGCCAGGATGGTCTCGATCTCCTGACCTCGTGATCCGCCCGCCTCGGCCTCCCAAAGTGCTGAGATTACAGGCGTGAGCCACCGCGCCCGGCCGCATCCACGCTGTTTTAATGAAGGGCCTCCTGTGACTCTAAGATGAGGCCAGAATCAAGTATGAAGGCTTCAAAATACATTCATGAGAGTTAAGTTCCACCTTTGCACTAAAGGGTGGTCATAGGGCCTATTCTGTTTGGATTTGGAAGGGACTGGTAGTTCATGCATATTTCCATTACTGTAGCAGAAATTGCTAGTGTCTGTGGCAGGGGAGGGCACCTGAGGACAGGAAAGGAGAAACTTATATTTTCATCTTCATGGAGCAGCTCATTGTTCCTGAATCTCTTCTGTTTTAAAGGACAGAAATGGGTGGATATTTTTGTTATTCTGCCAGTTGATGTCATGCTAGCAGGTAAACATGTGGCACTGACACCTTTAAAGGCATATTCTCAAGACGCAGTCGTAATTTGTCCAGAGAATCTCGTCTGAGAAGGAATTCTATAGAAGGAGGAGATAGGAAAAAAAAAAAAAGGATTTTCTTCAGGTAAACATGCCTCAGCTGAAAGCTGTGTCCACTCTGCCTCCTGGACTGCCATGCATTTAGTACTTGAAAACCTTTACTTCTCTACTTGTGTTTTTCCTCCTTAAGGAGTTTGGTTTAAGTACTTCTTAAAATTCTTATGATAGTCAAGGGTCTCTGAAAAGTATTTCTTTCCTGTATCCCAGAGCCTTCTCTACATTCTGTACAGAATAACTTCTTATATGCCATGCAGATTTCTCAACAAGAATTTATGATCTGCAATATTAAAAATGTTCCCTTTGTGGCTGTTGAACACGGAAAGATGTGGATACTCAGCATTTCTATTGGGGAAAACTGTGGTCCTTAGTAAAAGGTGGAGAAAATATAATGTTGAGGCTCCATTCGTGTATTCTGTTAGCTGTATGCCGAACAGGATTAAGAAATTGCTTATTTAGGTCGGGTGCGGTGGCTCACGCCTGTAATCCCAGTCCAGGCGGGCAGATCACCTGAAGTCAGGAGTTCGATACCAACCTGGCCAACATGGTGGAACCCCATCTCTACTAAAAATACAAAAATTAGCCTGGTGTGATGGCAGGTGCCTGTAATCCCAGCTACTTGGGAGGCTGAGGCAGGAGAACTACTTGAACCAAGGAGGTGAGGTTGCAGTGAACTGAGATCATGCCATTGCACTCCAGCCTAGGGGACAAGAGTGAGACTTCGTCTCAAAAAAAAAAAAATTGCTCATTTAAATGTGATGGCATTTATTATGAGAAATTCTGAAAAAAATTGTTAGGAGATACCTACTCTCTAGGGTGCTAAATGAAGCCTACTTAAAATTACTACTAGAAACTACAGAACATAGATGGTGTCTGCATTTTGAGGTTTGCATACAACTGATGATTCTTTTTGATTAAATTCAGATTTTATTTGCTTTTTTAAAGAAGAAATATTTCAACAGTGATACTGTGTTCTTCTGTGTGCATTAGGACATCATGAAAATTTCTCCTAGTGCAGTTAATGGTTAATGATTCACTTGCTTAAATAGCTCTCTGATGATTTTTTTTTTTTTTTTTACTATATAGCTAATTATTTTTCTCTTCATTATTAAGTTTCATTATGCAGCTGATGTGTGTAAACAATCATATTTAATCTGGCAGCTGTTCTTTTTTCTTTTTTTTCTACGTATTTTTCTTTGGAAAATGAAGGCTCTTATCTTTGTTTACAGGCCAGAAAAACTGGAAAAAAACCCAGACTCTTCTGCTTACTGGATATCTGACAAAATATCCTTCTTGGGCCAAAAACATTGACATTATTGGTGAGCTTGTTAGAAATTCAAAAAAAATCAGACTTTATTCCAGATCTTCTGGAAAAAAGGGTCTTCACCTTATTATACATACTAAAATTTGAGAGGTGCCTTCTAACTCAACATGTATTTCTCATCTGAAAAATATTCACAACTCATTCCATATAATATAAATATGCATTCAAAAATGTACATGTTTGTGTTCATGCCCTTAATTTTATACTTTATTATCTATAAAAATACATGAACTGATGTGGATCTTATGCTCCTCTTTTTTCTCAGAGTTGCAGAATACTTTAGAGAATATTTCTGTGTTGAAAATTATTTTATTGGATAATTTTAATCAATCCTGTAAGTCAGAACCAGTTGTATTCACTCTCTCATTTCACCTTAAGTCAAATTAAAAATTCTACCCATAATCACTCGGTGAAAATGTGTGCATGTGTGTGTTTCAGGGGCCATTGCAATTTAGAGATGTGGCCATAGAATTCTCTCTGGAGGAGTGGCATTGCCTGGACACTGCACAGCGGAATTTATATAGGGATGTGATGTTAGAGAACTACAGAAACCTGGTCTTTCTTGGTGAGAAAAACTTTAATACATAATTCATAATATACACAAAATGTTTTATTTCTCTTTTTTGTGGAATGTTTTTTAGTAATTTATTCTTTTTATAAAAGAGTTTCAGATCCAGTTTTTCAAGAACATCTTCAGAATTTGTTCATTTAGAAAAGAATTACTTCAGTGCCTCATGCCTGTAATCCCAGCAATTTGGGAGGGTGAGGCTGGGGGATTACCTGAGGGCAGGAGTTCGAGACCAGCCTGGCCCACATGGTGAAACACCGTCTCTCTAATAAAAGTACAAAAAATTAGTTGTGGGCTGTGGCACGCACCTGTAATCCCAGCTACTCAGGAGGGTGAGGCAGGAGAATCGCTTGAACTTAGGAGATGAAGGTTGCGGTGAGTCGAGATCATGCCATTGCACTGCAGCCTGGTGACAGAGCAAGATTCTGTCTTGAGGAAGAAAAAGAAAGAAAGAAAATAAAAAAATTTCTTCAAGATATTTCATCTTAATACAAACTTTCCACATTTCTGAATTGAGTTATATTCTTCACTCTAAATTAGTGGTAATTCCAGAAATTTACTGACATAAAATATTGTAGCTTCCACCTGAAAATCTAATTGTCGCCACCAATCTTTGATTCAGTAGTACCAGGTAGTAAAATTAGGAAACCTACAAATTGAAAGTTTTTTTTTTTTTTGAGACAGAGTCTCGCTGTGTCACCCAAGCTGGAATGCAGTGGTGCAATCTGGGCTTACTGCAACATCCATCTCCCAGGTTCAAGCAATTCTTCAGCCTTAGCCCCCTGAGTACCTGGGACTACAGGCACACATCACCATGCTCGGCTAATTTTTGTATTTTTAGTAGAGATGGGGTTTCACCATGCTGGCCAGGCTGATCTTGAACTCCTGACCTCATGATCCGCCTGCCTCGGCCTCCCAAGATGCTGGGATTACAGGCGTGAGCCACTGCACCAGGCGAATTGAAAGTATTTTCTAAATATTTAGAAATTTCTGTTACAAATTTGTATTTTGGTATTAATTTACTAAAATATTTTATCACATCATCTTTCCTGAGCACATTACTAGCTTGTAATTGGAGAATATGCGCAAGATTCATGTTATTTATTTTTAATAAAACAGGTATTATTGTCTCAAAGCCAGACCTCATCACCCGTCTGGAGCAAGGAAAAAAACCTTTGACTATGAAGAGACATGAGATGGTAGGCAAGCCCCCAGGTAGGTGCGAATGAAAGTGAATACAACAGACAACACGGATAAGAGGCCCAAGGTCAAAGAGAAAGCCAGTTCTTAAGGTGTGATTCGGGAAGCTGTGTTCCAAAGGAGCTTCCTGGACAGCTGTTTTTTTTTTTTTTTTTTCTTTTTTTTCTTTTTTAAATTTTGCTCTCACAAAGGGGCATATTGTCTTATGCTTTTAAATTCTCTAAAAATTCTCCTTTTCTTTTGGTGAGCCTCCTTCTTGTTCACAGTGAGAGCCAAAGTCGTCTTCATGGCATATAAGAGACTGCACAATCTGGCTGATTTTTCATTGTTTTGGGGACACACAAATATCTGACTTATTTTGAGAAACTAAAACTATTTTTTAGTTCTATTTTTGCATCAGGTCTGAAATGCGTGACAGTAGTAGTTTCTGTTGCATTTTTTTGTCCATTTTTGTGCACGGTCCATTCTATTTTTATTACTATACAGTCTTGAAATATAGTTTGAAATTGTAAGTATGATATTCTGCTTTGTTCTTTTTCCTTAAAATTGCTTTGACTATTTGAAATTTATTTTAGTTTCATGTAAACTTTATAATTGTATTTTCCTACTTTAAAAAAAAAAAAAACACTGCAATTTTGATAGGAAGACTATTGAATCTATAGATCACTTTGGATAATATGACACTTTAATAACATTAATTCTTTCAATCCATAGACATAAAATATTTTAAAATTGATTTTGATTTTCTAACTTTTTTATTGTAAACTTTTTTTACCTCCTTAGTTAATTTTTTCTCAGAAATTTATTTAATGCTACATTAAATAAGAATTTTTCTTCCTCATCAGATACTTTAAGTGTAAGAAACCATACGTATACTTGTGTGCTTAATTTTATATTTTGCTAATTTACTGAGTGTATTTATTAGTTTAGACAGGTTTTAATGTACTGTTTATGGTTTTTTAAATATAAGATTGTGTGATTGACGAACAGCAACTTTTGACTTATTTTTCTTCAATTTCAATGAATTTTTTTTTTTTTTCTTTTGAGAGGGGATTTCACTCTTTTTGCCCAGGCTAAAGTGCAGTGGTGTGACTTTGACTCACTGCAACCTTCGCCTCCTGGGTTCAAGCGGTTCTCCTGCCTTAGCCTCCTGAGTAGCTAAGTAGCTATAACACCCAAGTAATTTTTTGTATTTTTTTGGTAGAGATGGGGTTTCACGCTGTTGGCAAGGCTGGTCTCCAACCCCTGACCTCAGATGATATGCCCGCCTCTGCCTCCCAAAATCTTGGGATTACAGCCATGAGCCACTGCACCTGGCTGGATTTTTTTATTTCTGTGAATAATTCTTCCGCCACATACTTCCAGTACTACATTCAAAAAGAAGCATTGACAGTGGGCACAATATAGTTTTGTATTGGTGTCTGAATTTGATGGAGCAAACACCTCTTCGAGTTTTCATAAACTGATTTTAGAAGCATTTCCTCAGGGAACGGTGTGGGGTTTTTTTTGTTTTGTTTTGTTTTCTTTTCTTTTCTTTTTGAGATGTAGTTTTGCTCCTGTTGCCCAAGATGGAGTGCTATGGTGCGATCTCATCTCACCACAACCTCTGCCTCCTGGGTTCCAGTGATTCCCCTGCCTCAGCCTCCCAAGTAGCTGCAAATACAGGCATGCACCACCACGCCTGGTAATTTTGTATTTTTAGTAGAGAAGGGGTTTCTCCATTTTGGTCATGCTGGTCTTGAACTCCTGACCTCAGGCTATCCACCCACCTCAGTCCTCCAAAGTGCTGGAATTACAGGCACCACACCCTGCCCAATTGCGTGGATTTCTATGTGGGCAGAACTGACCATAAACTGTGGCTCAGGTAACTGAAACTGTCATAGAACTGCTTCAGGGACCTCAGTAAAGGCCACGGTCTGCAGGCCTGCCTACATTGTTGTAAATGGGTGCCTTCCTCCAGGTCTCTGGAATGGCAGGACCTCTACCAGACTGTGGCTGGGAGGAGTTTGGGTTGGTTACAGAGTAAGTTCAGAATTCTCATGGGACCAAGTTGGGTGAACCCTATCCTGGTGCATAGCCATGAATGGGGGTCCTGTAGTTTTTCACCTGACTAAGGGCCTACCTTCTGAATAGAACACTTCTCAATCTTAAGCTTTAGCAAGATTTCACAACTCCCTCCCTGGATCTCAAATCTCTCTTAGAGGTGCTTATTTTGGAGATGGTGTCTTGCTACATAACCCAGGCTATTCTCAAAATCCTGGCCTGAAGCAGTTCTCTAACCTTAATGTACCATGTAGCTGTCATTACAGATGTGAGCTATAATGCCTGGTTCTCTCGTAAAAGCATTTTTGTCAGAGAGGGCTGACTTTTTTTTCTGTAAGGGAATATGAAAATAGGGAATTTTAATCTTTTCCTCTTACTGATGTCACTTTCCCTATACATTTTTACTTTCTATTTTCTCTTTCAGATTTGTCTGTAAATTTTGATTCAAATATTTGGGACAATATGTTAGAATTTGCATGGTGTGCCTGAAGTAAATTAGATAATTCATAGGGACTCATATTTACTAAAATATTTACTTATAAATTTAAGTTTGCTGCAGGCAAAAAGGAATTAAAGGATTTTCATCTACTTTTTTAGCCTATATATAAATAATAATGTAGTTTATTTCTCAATATTTGTTTTACATATCAGAGGGCCTAACCCTATTCTGCAAATTATATATTTTTTAATTTAACAATGTAAGGCTACTCTTTGCTTCTAAAGTTGGATTACAGCAGTTTCATTTTGTGTAAGAGTACCATATATTTAAAACATTAAAAGTAACTCTAGTTTCTTTTATTTTTTTTTTATTTTTGAGGCGAAGTCTGGCTCTGTCGCCCAGGCTGGAGTGCAGTGGCCGGATCTCAGCTCACTGCAAGCTCCGCCTCCCGGGTTTACGCCGTTCTCCTGCCTCAGCCTCCGGGGTAGCTGGGACTACAGGCGCCCACCACCTCACCCGGCTAGTTTTTTGTATTTCTTAGTAGAGATGGGGTTTCACAGTGTTAGCCAGGATGGTCTCGATCTCCTGACCTCGTGATCCGCCCGTCTCGGCCTCCCAAAGTGCTGGGATTACAGGCTTGAGCCACCGCGCCCGGCCTCTAGTTTCTTTTAAATGCTAATTTTTAAAGTTTCTCATTAGAATCTTCTATTTATACCGCATATTCTCCAAAATTTTACTGCCACACAGTGCATACCAGTGATTCAAAATACCTGCAGTTAGTGAGTACACACTAGCAGTTAAATATTTCAGTTATCTAGAAACTATTTTTTTTTGAGATGGAGTCATGCTCTGTCACCCAGCCTGTGGGGTGCAGTGGTGTGATCGTGGCACACTGCAACTTCCGCCTTCTGGGTTCAAGCAATTCTCGTGCCTCAGTCTCTCAGGTGCTGGAGTTACAGACATGTGTCACCACTCCTGGCTAATTTTTGTATTTTTAGTAGAGATGGGGCTTTTCCAAGTTGGCCAAACTGGTCTAGTTGTGAGCCACCGCACACAGCCTGATAATTTTTTTAATGATACATTAATGTTGCATACTAGGTTTTATGAGTAAACATTTCTTTTATTATTGTTTTGAAGTTTTATATTAGTGTGCTTTTTTTTTTTTTTTTTTTTTTTTTTTTTTTTTTTTTTTTTG
>NC_037687.1:19795787-19968051 GCF_003255815.1 Theropithecus gelada | reverse complement strand
TTCTCCTGCCTCAGCCTCCGAGTAGCTGGGACTACAGGCGCCCGCCACCACGCCCGGCTAGTTTTTTGTATTTTTAGTAGAGACGGGGTTTCACCATGTTAGCCAGGATGGTCTCGATCTCCTGACCTCGTGATCCACCCGCCTCGGCCTCCCAAAGTGCTGGGATTACAGGCTTGAGCCACCGCGCCCGGCCAAAATAAAATATTTTTAAATCAAACTTTACTTAGGATATTCTCACTCCCTCAGGCTCCTGAACTTTGAGCTACCCTCAGCCTGAGTCAACACAGAACCTTATTTTACATCCCTCCTAAGAACATGCTGATTTCAGGGTAAGACATTCTCTGATCTAAAATCTGACTTTTTCACCCTCCATTTGCCATTCCCCTCCCACCTCCTTTCTAATCTTGTGTGCTCCTCCATAGGGAAAAAAGTCCTTTTCTGCTTACATTTTTGCAAGCCATAAAGATCTTATAGTTGGTTGTTGCTTTCTCCTGTTGCAATAATTTTTTGGAATTTATTTTTCTTACATAAATATAACGTTTTTATTTTACAAAATCTAGAAAGTGCCTCAAAACAATAACAACTTCATGATCAGTAAGACTCTCCCAGTTTCCCTTCATCCTAGCCTCAACCGCATCTGCCTGTGGGACCCCAGCTTTCCAGGGCTCTGTAGCTTCTCTCAGAATAACGGCTCCTTCAATGGCTGGGGTGAGCAGGCTGAAACATCTTCAGGGGAGTCTTTCCAGAAAAAAGTAACTGGGCCTTTGGCCGGGCGCAGTGGCTCATGCCTGTAATCCCAACACTTTGGGAGGTCGAGGCGGGTGAATCACGTGGTCAGGCATTCGCAACCAGCCTGGCCTGTAACATAGTGAAACCCTGTCTCTACTAAAAATTAGCCAGGTATGGTGGCGGGGACCTGTAATCCCAGCTACTCAAAAGGCTGAGGCAGGATAATCTCTCAAACCCAGGAGGCAGAGGTTGCAGTGAGCCGAGATCCTGGCAGTGCACTCCAGCCTAGGCAACTGTGTGAGATTCTGTCTCAAAAAAAAAAAAAAAAAATCTAACTCTACCTTTAATAACCTTCTGTTGCAGGCTTAATATTAGCCTTAGGTTCAAGTCACTAGGTTAAAGCTTTAATTTCCATGTCAGAGTTACTCACTTGATTTTGAAACTAACTGCTTGAAAAATCCAGTGAAATTACTCAAAGTGTTTACATAAGGGAAGGAAATTTTAAGGTGCTTACATTTATTTTATTTTATTTTATTTTTTTGAGATGGAGTCTGTCACCCAGGCTGGAGTGCAATGGCACAATCTCAGCTCACTGCAACCTCTGCCACCCAGGTTCTAGCCATTCTCCTGCCTCAGCCTCCCAAATAGCTGGGACTACAGGCATGTGCCACAGCACCCAGCTAATTTTTGTATTTCTAGTAGAGACGGGGTTTCCCCATGTTGGGCAGCCTGGTCTCGAACTCCTGACCTCAAGTGATCAACCTGCCTTGGCCTCCCAAAGTGCCGGGATTGTAGGCATGAGCCACTGAAAATGGCTAAGGTGCCTGCATTTTGTATCTCCATAAGAAAAGCAAATATGTCTACTTCTTTCGGAAAATACATGTATTATTTTATTATTTCTATTAAAAATAATGTAGTAAAAAATTAGTCATATGGGAACACTTGTAGAAGGTACATAAGTTTCATCACATATAATTTAGCATTAAACTAAGAAATCAAGACAACATGATATAGAACCAAGATAATCACTGTCACAAATTTACCCTGCAAAAAGAGGAACTGATGTTTTGATGAATCTATGTAACCCATAAATGATCTACCACATTTTCCTGTGGAAATATGTTCACTGTCCACAGTCAAAATGAAAGAGAGATTTTTTCTAATTTTTTTCTTTTGTTTTTTTTTTTTTTTTGGTAGCTAGCATTCTTTTTTTTTTTTTTCTTTTTTGAGATGGAGGATGGAGTCTTGCTCTGTCACCCAGGCTGGAGTGCAGTGGCATGATCTCGGCTCACTGCAACCTCTGCCTCCCAGGTTCAAGCAATTCTCTGCCTCAAGCTCCAGAGTAGATGGGATTACAGGCGCCGGCCACTACACCCGGCTAATTTTTGTATTTTTAGTAGAGGCAGGGTTTCACCATCTCGGACAGGCTGGTCTTGAACTGCTGACCTCGTGATCTGCTCGCCTCATCCTCCCAAAGTGCTGGGATTACAGGCATGAGACACCGCGCTCAGCCAGTAGCTAACATTCTTAATGGTAAAGCTTTAAGGAATTTTGTTTGAAATAACTCAACCATAAAAAACACACCTGAAAAAATTCCTAAGCTTACTCTGGGAAAGAAAAAGGCAAATGAGAATTATTAACAAATGGAATATATTATTAAATACCAATTTTTTTGAAACTCATCTCTTTAATGTCCTTTGTAAATATTTTCTTACCTTTTAAGCCCTACTAATAAAATGCAAATAACAGTAAAAAAAACAAGTGATGCAGCTGGGTGCAGTGGCTCATGCCTGTAATCCCAGCACTTTGGGTGGCCAAGTCAGGTGGATCACTTAAGACCCTAAGTTTGGGATCAGCCTGGTCCATCTCTACTAAAAATACAAAAACTAGCCAGGCGCAATGGTGCTCACCTATAGAACTAGCTACTTGGGAGGCCGAGGCATGAGAATCACTTGAACCCAGGAGGCGGAGGTTGCAGTGATCTGAGATCGAGCCATTGAATTACAGCCTGTGCAACAGAGGGAGACTGTCTAATAAATAAATAAATACCGAAGGTCAAAATAAGTGAACAAATCTTTTCAAGGTACACATCCAATTACCTATCCCATCCGGTTCACTTACATGCTCAGTAACCACCCTCCCAGGAGATAGTGCGGTATGCCCCAGTGAGAGCCCCAGGTGCATTTTACTTCGTAAGTTTTTATGCCATCACACTGGGGTCAGTTTCTTTGTCTGTTGGAGTGTTCTTTTTTTTTTTTCAAAATTCTCACTATTTTTTCTTCACTATTCTCCTGCCCCACTCAAGAGAATCCAGGGGGCAGAAATTATCTGTTTTCCCCTCAATACCAGCATCTGATTGGCTGCCCAGCAATGCGTATCCAACAAATGGAAGCTAGGTTGGGTGAAGACAATCTTCATGTCTCAAAGGGTTAGCTTTTCAAAAAGAAAAAAAAAAAATAGTGCATCGGGAGATGCCTTTCAGCCCCAAGGCTGCCACCTGCTCCCTCGAGAGGCTACACTCCATACTTCAAGTGGTCCTATTGGAGAAAATGACCAAAGAGCTAATAGTCACTAGACACTCTAGCAGAGATAGCCATGGTGGGTATCTTGGTTTATTGCCAGAAAGTACTAAAACCCAGGCCCAGAAAAAAAAAACAACAAAAAACTGAAGGATAGCTGAGGACACATCACCCTATAAAATTTCCAAACGGTAATCTTAACCTAAAAACATTCTGATAAGTTCTCTGGAAAAATAGAAGAAAAAGAGGCACAGATATTTTTACAATACAGTGTCAGGGGATTATTCTTTGCTTTCTTTCCAGGGGAAATATTTACAAACAGAAAACAAATTTATTTAATAGTGTTATGCAAGGCTTTTAAAAAAATGATTAATTGAGGAACATGGGGTACACTTGAGGCCCTGCTTGGGACACATGTGAAAAATGCCAGAGAAAATCGGTCCCTGTTGGGGTGTGAAAATAATTAAGTGGCAGACAGTTAGACTTTAGGAGTCTGAGAGACTGAAGAGGCTCTCGTCCCCGGATTCCTACTTCTAAGAAAAAAATCTAAACTCAAGTGCATTTTTTGGTAAATCACTACATTAGGGGAAACACAATTCAAGCTTAAACAACTATAAAGTGCCAATTAGACTCTGATTACATAATCAGGAAATTTCCACCTTGATTGTACAAATTAAGACACTACCTAACTATATCTGACCAATTTTTGAATATGGTTTTCTTCATCATGCATCTTATAAATGTGTTTTCTTCAAGCCCCTCCCATGGACCTCAAACTACAAACTATAGCTGGGTGCTCTACAATTCTTCTATAATTCTTTCATTAAATTACTTGATATTGTTGCAGTGACTCCCATATGGTTTTTTTGTTTTGTTTTGTTTTTGTTTTTGTTTTTTTTTGAAATGGAGTCTTGCTCTGTCGCCCAGGCTGGAGTGCAGTGGCCTGATCTCGGCTCACTGCAAGCTCCGCCTCCCAGGTTCACACCATTCTCCTGTCTCAGCCTCCCAAGTAGCTGGGACTACAGGTGCCTGCCACCACGCCCAGCTAATTTTTTGTATTTTAGTAGAGGCGGGGTTTCACCGTGTTAGCCAGGATGGTTTCGATCTCCTGACCTCATGATCCGCCCGCCTCGGCCTCTCAAAGTGCTGGGATTTTTTTTCTTTTCTTTTTTTTTTTTTTTGACAGAGTCTTGCTCTGTCGCCCTGGCCAGAGTGCCGTGGCGCGATCTCACCTCACTGCCACCTCCGCCTCCCAGGTTCAAGAGATTCTCTCTCCTCTGTCCCCGGAGTAGCTGGGACTACAGACATTCGCCATCACACCCAGCTAATTTTTGTATTTTTAGTAGAGATGGGGTTTCCCCATTTTGGCCAGGCTGGTCTTCAACTCCTGACCTCAAGTGATTCGCCCACCTCCGCCTTCCAAAGTGCTGGGATTACAGGCGTGAGCGAACTCGCTCACAATATATTTTTAATAGGAGAAAAGAAAAACTGTGAACCCCACGGACCAAAGCTCTTTCCATTCATGAATCCGCAGCCCGAGTCAAGAATCTCCCCCTGTCGACCCTCCCCTCGTCCCTGCACAATCTGGGAGAGACGCGGCGCTGCGGGTGCAGAGCTGCCCAGAGAGAGCTCCAGGCCAGGGCACAGTCACCGCGCAGGGAAGAGACAGGACGGCCGGGCCCGGCTGTCAGCGTAACCAACATGTTATGGCTGAAGGGGACAGAGGCCGAGCTGGGCAAGAAAAACTTGGGAAGCAGATTTTGGAGCTGACTGTGGGAGGCCTGAGTCCCGCCACAGCCATTTCCCAGCCAAGAGAGGCGGTGACCGAGCAGGCTACCCAGCCTGGGAAACTGCTTTTTCCGTGAAACTGTGCAATCCACTGATCAGAAGATTCCACTCCTGCAGCCACGCCACTGGAGCCTCAGATTCCAACCCGGGAGTTGAACAGATTCTTAACATCCTCTCAGCTAGAGTCTGCTTAAGCCTGCTGAGTTCCCCGGGGAGGGGCGACCGGCACCATGGCTGTGGCTGCCTGCTGTCTAAGCCTTTTGAGCTCCTTGGAGGAGGGACAGCAGCCAGCACTGAGACTCCCAATTGCCTAAAAGGCTAAGCTCCCTGGGCACGGGAAGGGCAGCAGCAATTTCTAGAGCTCCTGGCTGCATTTTTTTCCCTGCTAGAGCCAGGGAGGCTAGACAACTTGGTCTCAAGAGGTGTCCCCCACAGCCCAACACACTGGCTGTGGCAGACTGCCGCCAAAGTGTCTCTTTAGGCCTGACGCTGACTCATCCCTCCTCACTGGGCAGGGCCTCCCTGCAGGAACTCCAACAACTCCAGCCAGGGGCTCAGGGACATAACTCTGATCTCCCTGGGCCCCAGCCCCTAAGGGGAGGGGTGGCTGCAGTCTCTGCGGACCAGCAGACTTAGCCTTTCCTCCTGCTAGTTCTGAAAAATGCAGGCAGCCCAGATGAGTGGGTTTCCCCCCAGTGAAACACTCCCCTCTACCAAGGAACAAAGTGCTTCATTAAATGGATTCTCCTCCCCATGCCACTCAACTGGATGAAACCCTTCAACAGGGGTTGTCAGACACCCTATACAGGAGCAATCCTACTGGCATCAGGTTGGTGCCTCTTGAGGTCAGAGATTCCAGAGGAAGGAGCAGACACTCTTCTTTGCTATTCTTCACCCTCCTTGATTGACATCTCCAGGAACAGGAGTGAACCTGTTGTCCTGAATAGGGCCTAAAGTGATCCCCCAGCAAACTGCAGCAGCCCTACAGAAGAGGGACCTAACCACTGAAAGAAAATCAAACAAACAGAAAGCAACAACAACAGCATCAACAACAAAAAAGTACCGACAAAAACCCATCCAAAGCCAGGCATGGTGGCTCACACCGGTAATCTCAATACTTTGGGAGGCTGAGGCAGGCAGATCACTTGAGGTCAGGAGTTCAAAACCAGCCTGGCCAACATGGCGAAAACCCCATCTCTACTAAAAAAATACAAAAATTAGCCAGGCATTGTGTTGCATGCCTGTAGTCCCAGCTACTCAGGAGTCTGAGACACGAGAATCACTTGAACCTGGGATGCGAAGGTTGCACTGAGCCGAGATTGTGCCACTGCCCTCCAGCCTGGGTGACACAGTGAGACTCTGTCTCAAAACAAAACAAAACAAAACAAAAACAAAAACAACAATTCAATTGTCAGCAAACTCAAAGATCAAAACTAGACAAGTTCATGAAGATGAGAAAGAATCAACAAAAGAACGCTGAAAGGCCAGAGTGCTGCCTTTCCTCCGAGTTATCAAAATGTCTCTTCAGCAAGGGCGCAGAACTGGACAGAGGATGAGATGGATGAATTGACAGATGTAGGCTTCAGAAGATGGGTAATAAACTCTGCTGAGCTAAAGGAACATGTTCTAACCCAATTCCAAGAAGCTAAGAACCTTGATAAAAGGTTAGAGGAACTGCTAACTTAGAATAACCAGTTTAGAGAGGAACATAAATGATCTGATGGAGGTGAAAAACACAGCATGAGAACTTCATGAAGCATACAAAAGTATTTGTAGCTGAATTGACCAAGCAGAAGAAAGGACATCAGAGTTTGAAGACCACCTTGCCAAAATAAGGCATGCAGACAAGATTAAACAAAAAATAATAAAAAGGAACAAGCAAAGCCGTTGAGAAATATAATGTTCTGTGCAGGAAACACAGGAGGGGAGAAGAAAAGACACACACTTGCAATACCTTTAAGGGTAAACAAGCTTTATCCCAGGTAAATGGCAATGCATCTATAATAAGAAAATTGATATAATAAGAACATTGCAATGGGAAGGGGAGAAGAGAAAAAAATCCTCCATACACTCGCCAGACTATGGAGGATTCATCAGCAGACCAGGAAGCAACAGTCTGGACTCCAGAGTCCGACACCCACTCACCAGACCACGATTCACCAGCACACCAGGAAACAACAGCCTGGGCCCAAGAGTCAGCCACCCGTCCCTACACAGACAAGGAGAGAGACGTCCCTGCACAGACAAGGAGAGGTCTTTGAAGCTTTGGTGCAGTCCAGGATCCTAGCTCCTTTTATAACAAGTTGTTTGGCATGAGGCCCAGTTGCAACTGGGCTCTTTGCAACTGGGCTCAAGCAACACAAAAAGGTCAACATGTTTCTTTTTGCGATTGGCTATTGTTTTTCAATAACTAACATATAGGAATAGACTAAAGCAGAGATTTCTCCAAAACAATCTGCACCCCGAGTTCTCTTTGCCCAGCTTGGCCTCAGTCCCATTCAGCCAGAAGATGGCAGCTGCACTGACAGCCAGGCCCCCAGGCGTCCTGTCTCTTCACTGCACTGTGACTGTGCGCTGGCCTGGAGCCCTCTCTGGGCAGCTCTGTACCTGCAGCGTAGGGTCTCTCCCAGATTGTGCAGGGACCAGGGGAGGGTCAGCAGAGGAATGCCTCAAGCGGCTCACATAACCTGTTCCAGGACTTGATGACCATTGTGTGTGTCCACATTCAACTGAGTTCAAATTTAATATTTAACTTTTCCTCCACAAATTCCCCTGTCTTGATGAATCACCTCTGTCTAGACAAGATGAAGCCCTTAGGCTGTTACACAACCTCCGCCTCCTGGGTTCAAGCGATCCCCCTGCTTCAGCCTCCGTAGCACCTGGGACTACAGGTATGTACCACCACACGTGGTTAATTTTTTGTATTTTTATTAGAGATGAGGTTTCGCCACGTTGGCCAGGCTGGTCTTGAACTCTTGAGCTCAAGAGATCCACCCACTTTCGCTTCCCAAAGTGCTGGGATTAGAAGCGTGCACCAGCGGACTGGCCCTAAATGATTTGTTTCTGTCTCCTGTAACAGTTTGAAATTACTTAAAGGTTGTTTCAAATTGAAAAAATAAAAATAATATAGATAAAATAAAATATAAACAGTTAAAAAATGATATTAGATTACAAAATATATATGTAAATCTCGAGAGGTCAAAAATGACAAATTTGATCTTTTATAACGTTTTATCAAAATTACCTTTAGTATTGACAATACATTATTGCCAAAGTAAAAGTTGATTTTCTCTTGAAAAAAAGTTTTATGTATTATTAATATGAGAGCAAAATACTTCTGTTCACCTTTTGAATACATTCAATGAGAGAGAGAGTAAAGAAAAGAGAATTTTCCCAGGCTCTGGGGTGGACTTGGCTCACCTCAGGGAGGAAGCCCTGCCTGAAAAGGCTGCAGCTTAGGCTGTCACTCTTTCTTCACTCAGTCCAGCGTCTGATCACATCTACTGTCACTCCGGGCCTGAGGGGGCGGGGTCTTAAGCATTATCCAATCAGGGACGGCGGGCTGGAAACCATCCAATCAGAAACGCAGCTGGAGTGAAGAGGGCGGTTTCCGGTTTGGTGAGGCCTTTGTCTCTCGCTGTAGTCAGAGCTCTAGGTCTCGTTCTCACTGCTCCTGGACGCTCAGGTTGTGTGGTCCTGTGTCCTGCAGGTATTGGGAGATCCACAGCTAAGACACCGGGACCTCCTGGAAGCCAAAAATGGTGAGAGTGCCGGTCCGACATCCCGAGAGAGGAGAGGGACTGGTTGGAACCGGTGAAAAGTGGCTGTGACGGGACTCAGGCTTCCCCGCAGTCAGTTCCACAATCTGCGTCCCCAGTTCTCCTTGCCCAGCTCGGCCTCAATCCCGTCCAGCCATAAGATGGCAGCTGTGCTGACAGCCGGGCCCCCGGGCGCTTTGTCTCTTCACTGCGCGGTGACTGTGCCCTGGCGCGGAGCCCTCTCTGGGCAGCTCTGCACCCGCAGCGTGGCGTCTCTCCCAGATTGTGCAGGGACCAGGGGAGGTTGGGCAGGGGAGAATCCCGACTCGGGGTGCGGGTTCATGAATGGGAAGCGCTTTGTTCCTTTGGGTTTACAGTTTCTCTTTTCTCCTATTAAAAATTTATGGGGTCGGACGCGGTGGCTCACGCCTGTAATCCCAACGTTTTGGGAAGCCGAGGCGGGTGGATCACTTGAGGTAAAGAGGTGTTAGGACAACAGAGTTACTCTTAAATGACTTAACTTTCTGGTCATAAGTTGTAAAAGTTGTAAATCAACTCTACCCCTTCTTCTTCCCCCTTTTCCTTTTCTCGCAAGTCGCGCGTTTACCTTATTTGGAAAAAGTTTCGGTCTAAGCTTAACCGGGATCAGCTTAGAGTGTGCGGTCTGATCCCAGACAACAGGGGAGGGAAACAAAAACAGGAACTGCATTAGGGTTCAAAACCCCTTCCTGGCTGGGCACGGTGGCTCAAGCCTGCAATCCCAGCACTTCGGAGGCCGATGCGGGTGGATCACGTGGTCAGGAGTTGTAGACCAGCCTGGCAAACGTGGTGAAACGCGTCTCTACTAAAAATACGAAAACTATCTGGGTGTGGTGGCACGTGCCTGTAGTACCAGCTACTTGGAAGGCTGAGGCACGAGAATTTCTGGAACCCGGGAGGCGGAAGTTGCAGTGAGCTGAGATCCAGTCATCTTAGCCTGCTAGACAAAACGAGACTCCGGCTCAAAAAAAAAAAAAAAAAAAAAAAGTAAGCATCTTAAAACTTCCTTTATGTAAACACTGTGAATAATTTCACTGATTTTCTAACAGTTAGTTTCAAAAACCAAGTGAATAACTCTGACGTGGAAATTAAAGCTTGAAGCTAGTGTCTCCAAGCTAAGGCTAATATTAAGCCTGCAACAGGAGGGTTTTTGTTGTTGTTGTTGTTGTTGTTGTCGTTGTTGGACACAGTGTCGCTCTTGGTGCCCAGGCTGGAATGTAATGGCGTGATCTCGGCTTACCGGGTTCAAGTGATTCTCCTACCTCAGCCCCTCCAGTAACTGGGATTACAGGCATGCACCATCACGCCCGGCTAATTTTGGTGTTTAGTAGAGACGGGTTTTCTCCGTGTTTGTCAGGCTGGTCTTGAACTCTGCATCAGGCCCGCCTCAGCCTCCCAAAGTGCTGGCATTATCGGTGTGAGCCACCGCACCCGGCTAATAGGAGGTTATTAAAGGCACTGTTAGTTTTTTCTGGGGAGTCTCCCCTGCAGATATCTCAGACTGCTCACCCCAGCCATGGAAGGAGCCTTTATTCTGAAAGAAGCTACAGAGCCCTGGAAAGCTGGGGCCCCACAGGCAGATGCAGTTAAGATTAAGATGAAAGGAAACTCGGAGGGTCTTACTGGTAATGAAGTTGTTATGGTTTTGAGGCACTTTTTACACTTTCTAAAATAAAAATGTTAGATTTACGTAAAAAAAAAAAAATGAGTTCCTAAAAAAGTATTGCAACAGGAAGAAGTACCAACTGACTAAAAGATCTTTATGGCTTGCAAAAAATGTAGGCAGAAAAGGGCTTTCTTTTGTAGGGAGGAGTAAACAAGATTACAGAGGAAGGTGAGAGGGGAATTGCAAATGGAGGGTGAAAAAGTCAGAATTTAGATCAGAGAATGTCTTACCCTGAAATCAGTGTGTTCTTAGGAGGGACATAAAATGGGGTTGTATGTTGACTCAGACTGAGGGCAGCTCAAAGTTCACTAGCCTGAGGGATGGAGATAAACTTAAGTAAAGTTTGATTAAGAAATATTTTAGGCTGAGCGCCATGACTCAGGCATGTAATCCCAGCAGTTTGGGAGGCCGAGGCAGGCGGATCACCTGAGGTCAGAAGTTCCAGACCAGCCTGGTCAACATGGTGGTACCCTGTGTCTACTAAAAATACAAAAATTAGCCAGTAGTCATGGTGGCCACCTGTAATGCCAGCTACTTGGGAGGCTGAGGCAGGAGAATTGCTTGAACCCTGGAGGCAGAGGTTGCAGTGGGCTGAGATGGTGCCAAGGAACTCCAGCCTGGGTGGCAAACCGAGACTCCATCTCAAAAAAAAAAAAATTATTTTGACCACTGAAGACAAATTCAGCTGAATTTCTTAATGAGAAAAAGGAGAAAATGTGCAGAGTATGTGTCTGGCTGTGTGATAGGTAAGAAAAGAGGGCACCATCTAAGTCATAATGAGAAGGGCGTTTCTTTCCATATACTGTTCCTGGAGCACACAAAGGATGGAGAATTTTATTAATCACAAATATTTTCCAGGATTATCTATGTGTTTCATCTTTCCCCATCTCTTTTCTTTGTTCTATGCATTTCTTCCATTTGGCTTTTCCTGGGCTGCATCTCATATATGAAACTGGTAAACATAACTACAGTGTTTTGCTGAGTTCTGTAAGTAGCTCTACCAAATTATTGAATTTCAGGGAGATTTGGGAGTCCTCAGTTTTCAAACAGTAGCTCAGAAGTATAGATGGGCCTATGGAGTTTTTGATTGGCATCTGCAGTGAGGACAATGTTGTGAGAATGAGCTCTGGATCAGGGTCTATGCTGACTCTGGGTGGTGTCAGAATTCAAATATTAGGCAATGAGTTGGTGTTGGAGAATTGTTTGATGTTCAGCAAACTCTACAGATTTGGTGTCAGAAAAAAGATATCACGGAGGCCTGACCTGGAACAAAGCTCTGAGTATTTGAAAATGGGAGGCTCTGTTCTCCTGTACACAGGCTGCCACACTGCCTGTTGTCCTGTGATTTAAGGTCTTCTTCCAGGGTGACAGAAGACTGAAAACTTAGAGGAAAGAGCTCTGATGACAGACCCCCTTTTCTTGCAGCTGCCATCGCAGGATTCCCACCCACTCACAAACACACACACTAGACATTGACGTGTCCACACTCTTCCCAGGACTAAGCACCACCCTCAGGAACTTCACCACAGCATTTTTGGTCCTAGTGTTTCTTGCCAAGAACCCACAAGTCTCTACAAGTCTGGGCATATCCCCACCCCTAGACACAGAATCTGCAACAGCAACCTGTTTTCTCCACCAACCTAAGGTTCTGAACCTCCTGTTTATAATCTCATCTGTCTGCATGCAAACAAAAATAAATCAGAATACAGCACCACCTGGGCCACTATCTGTAATGAAAATCAGTCCTTTCACCTACATTACACACTCTCCCACTCCCACACAGGGATTTTTTTTTTTTTTTAAAGCTTTGATTTTTGGTGGGGTGTACACATGTGGGTTTGTTACACAGCTAAAATTATGCCATGGGAGTTTGGAGTGCAGATTATTTTGTCACTGAGGTGCTAAGCGTAGCACCAAACAGGTATGTTTTCTGATCCTCTTACTGCTCCCACCCTCCCCCCTCAACTAGGCCTCACTGTCTGTTGTTCTCTTTGTGTTGATGTGTTCTTATTACTTAGCTCTTACTTGTAAATAATAACATGCATTTGGTTCACTGTTTCTGCATTAGTTTTCTTTTTTTGTTTTTTGTTTTGTTTTGTTTTTTTGAGACGTATTTTTGTTCTTGTTGCCCAGGCTGGAGTGCAATTGTGCGACCTTGGCGCACCACAGTCTTCGCCTCCCGGATTCAAGCGATTCTCCTGCCTCAGCCTCCTATGTAGCTGGGATTACAGGCGCATGCCACCACACCTGGCTGATTTTGTATTTTTAGTAGAGAGGGGTTTCTCCATGTTGGTCAGGCTGGTCTTAAACTCCTGACCTCAGGTGATTATCCCACCTCGGCCTCCCAAAGTGCTGGGATTACAGGCGTGAGCCACAGCGCCCAGCCTCTGTGTTAGTTTTCTAAGAATAATTGTCTCCAGCTTCATCAGTGTTATTGCAAAGGACATGGTCATTTTTTTTTTTAATGACCTCAGAGTATTCCATGATGTTTATGTACCACGTTTTGTTTTTACTAAATCTTTTATTTTATTTTATTTTTGGAGACAGGCTTATTGCCCAGGCTAGAGTGCCATGGCATGATATTGGCATACTTTAGCTTCAACCTTTCAGGCTCAAGCAGTTCTCTCCTACTTCATCCTCCCAAGTAGCTGGGACTACGCATATGCATTACCATGCCTAGCCAATGTTTCCTTTTGTATTTTCCGTGGAGACAGGATTTTGCCATGTTGCCCAGGCTGGTCTCAAACTTCTAAGCTCAGGCAATCCACCTGCCTTGGCCTCCCAAAATGCTGGGATTACAGACATGAGCCACCGCATCTGACTGTACCATATTTTCTTTATCTTGTCTACCAGTGATAGGCATTCAGGGCCTGTCCACGTCTTTGCTATTGTGAATAGTGCTGCGGTGAACATGCATGTGAATATGTCTTTATAATATAAAAATTTATATTTCTTTGGGTATATACCCAATTATGAGGTTCCTGGGTCAAATGATAATTCCGTTTTTAGTTCTTTGAGGAATCACCACACTGATTTTTACTGTCATTAAACTAATTTACACTCCCACTAGCAGAGTATAAGCATTCCCTTTTCTCTGCAACCTTACCCATCTGTTATTTTTTGGCTTATTAAAAGCAGCCACTCTGATGGGTGTGAGGTGGTATTTCATTGTGGTTTTTCTTTTAATTTATCTAATGACTAGCGATGACCTTTTTTTTTAAATATATAATGCTTGTTAGCCACATGTATTTCTTTTGACAAGCGTCTGTTCATGTTTTTTGCCCACTTTTTAATGAAGTTGTTTGCTTTTTTTCTTGTAAACTTGTTTAAGTTCTTAATAAATTCTGTATGTTAGACCTTTGTCAGAGGCAATGTTTGCAAATATTTTCTTTTATTCTGTAGGTTGTTTGCTCTATTGATAGTTTCCTTTGCTGTGAAGAAGCTCTTTAGTTTAAATAGGTCCCATTTGTCAATTTTTGCTTTTGTTGCAGTTGCTTTTGGTATCTTCATCATGAAGTCTTTGCCAGTTTCTGTGTCTAGAATGTTATTCCCCATGTTTTCTTGCAGAGTTTCTTATAATTTTAAGTTTTTCATTTAAGTCTGTGATTTATCTTGAGTTGATTTTTGTATATGGTGTAATGAAGGGGTCCAGTTTCAGTCTTCTACATAGTGCTAGGTAGTTATTCCTGTTATTCGTTTGTTAAAGAGAGAATTCTTCCCACAATCCTCTTGTCAGCTTTGTCAAAACTCTGATGAGTATAGGAGGGTGGCATTATTTCTGGGCTCTCTATTCTGTTGCATTGGTCTTGTGCACTTATGGATATCATATAATAGCTTTCTTCTGGTTTTTCCCCCATAAACATTATTTCAAGTGCGTACAGTGTGCTAATTTCAGTTGTCCAAGAGTTAAAAAAGTCTCAGAAGTTCCAAAAGAATTTTTGCAATGCCCTCTTTTCTTTTGTATTTTTTTATTTTTATTTTTTGAGACAGAGTCTCGCTCTGCTGCCCAGGCTGGAGTGCAGTGGCGCGATCTTGGCTCTCTGCAACCTCTGCCTCCTGGGTTCACGCCATTCTCCTGCCTCAGCCTCCCAAGTAGCTGGGACTACAGGCGCCCGCCACCACGCCCAACTGACTTTTCTTTTTTTTTTGTATTTTCAGTGGAGATGGGGTTTCACCGTGTTAGCCAGGATGGTCTCGATCTGCTGACCTCGTGATCTGCCTGCCTCAGCCTCCCAAAGTGCTGGGATTACAGGCGTGAGCCACAGCGCCTGGCTGCTATTCCCTGTTTTCTTAGGGAATTTAGAATATATGTAGATATTTTTCTCTGCTTATTTGAAATATACGTAAATCATGTCAACAACTAAATAAAACTTTTGTCATTTTTTATGACTCCAGATTATCTTTAACTAGTACTTCAGATTTATTGCTTTGTTTTTGGTTCTGAAAAGTTTATTTTTTTGATTTTTATTCCTTTAAAGTAGACACAGATTTGTTTAGATAAAAGCTTATTCTAAGAGCACATAGAGCTTAGCACAAAGATAAGATTAAAGGTAGCAATACAGAATAATAAAGACTAAATGATACTCAGTTTCTGTGACAGAAACCTGATAATCCAAGGTAACTATCCAATATTTGTAGGCTGAAGTACTTACACTGTGAAAGCAAGAACAGTTCAGGGTATAAACTGAACAGTTGAGTCTGTAGTTGTACCTTGCTTTCTATTTATTACTTCAGAGCAATTAGCATAGTTATGTGTAATGTTTGTAGATAACCTGCATTCACATAAATTAAACAATATTTTCTTCTTCTTTTTTTTTTTTTTTTTTTTGAGACAGAGTCTCACTCCGTTGCCGAGGCTGGAGTGCAGTTGTTTGATCTCTGCTCACTACAACTGCTGCCTCCCAGGTTGAGGTGATTCTCCTGCCTCAGTCCCCTGAGTAGCTAGGTTTACAGGCATGCATCACTATGCCTGGCTGAGTTTTTGTATTTATAGTAGAGATGGGATATTACCATGTTTACCAGCTTGAACTTGAACTGCTGACCTCAGGTGATCCACACGCCTCAGCCTCCCAGAGTGCTGGGATTACAGGCATGAGCCGTAAACAGTATTTTCTAAAATAGTATGAATATAAAGCCACAATATTTACTTTGAATTAAGCACTTAAATGGTCATTTTAATACTGTTATTTATGCTTTTGAAACATAAAATGTTTTAACTGAAGTATAGATTCCCCACCCACCCCCCACCGGAGTTTCGCTCTGTCGCGGGGGCTGGAGTGCAGTGGCCCATCTCGGCTCACTGCAACCTCCGCCTCCCGGGTTCACGCCATTCTCCTGCCTCAGCCTCCTGAGTAGCTGGGGACTACAGGCCCCCACCACCATGCCTGGCTAATTTTTTTTGTATTTTCAGTAGAGACGGGGTTTCACCGTGTTAGCCAGGATGGTCTCGATCTCCTGACCTCGTGATTCACCTGCCTCGGCCTCCCAAGGGCTAGGATTACAGGCCTAAGCCACCACACCCGGCCTCTGTTGCCCAGGCTGGAGTGCAGTGGTGCAATCTCGGCTCACTGCAAACTCTGCCTCCGAGGTTCAAGCAATTCTCCTGCCTCAGCCTCCCAAGTAGCTGGTAGTACAGTTGTGAGCCACCAGGTCCAGCTAATTTTTTTATATGGTTTTAGTAGAGACAGAGTTTCACTATATTGGCCAGGCTGTTCTCGAACTGACCTCGTGATTCACCATCCTCGGCCTCCCAAAGTGCTGGCATTACAGGCATGAGCCACCGTGCCCAGCCTAACTGATGTATAATTTTAATTTTTTAAAATGCTACATACATTATGACTAGTTCATTAAAATTATTCATACTTAGATATTTATATCTAATATCCAAAGAATGTTTACAACCAAATTGTTACAGTTAGTAGATATTAGTCAGACATGTTTATTACTTTATTCAATTAGGATAATTATGAGTAAACACAATTGTAGTATCTTTTATTTCACTAAATTTGTATGTGGCTGTTACAGGACAAATACAGACAGGTGATGTGGCCACCCAAAAACTATAGTAGTTCTTCAATTAGCTATGTTGCAAGATCTAATATATTCCAGTGTATGAACACAGTCAGTTTCTATTTTTTCATCAAAATGTGTCATTGGAAGTTGTAAGATATATTTCAGTATAGACCCCCATTCAATGGCTAGGAGAGCACAGCAGAAATGGAAATGGAACTTTATAAAATTCTTCTGAAAATATGTCCCTGTTCTTTTCCTTTTTTTTTTTTTTTAAGGGGAACAGAGTCTCACTCTGTCCCCTGGCTGGAGTACACTGGCGCTATCTGGGCTCACTGCAACCTCTGCTTCCCGGATTCAAGTGATTCTCCTGCCTCCGCCTCCCAAGTAGCTGGGACTATAGCACCCACCACCATGCCCTGTGAATTTTTTTGTATTTTTAGTAGAGATGGGGTTTCACCATAGTGGCCAGGCTAGTCTTGAACTCCTGATCTTGTGATCCACCCGCCTCAGCTTCCCAAAGTGCCAGGATTACAGGCGTGAGCCATCACACCCGGCCTTGCCCCCTTCCTTCATAATGCACGTGTTTCTCATGCTTAGAGTAGCTGTGCACTTTGGGTGTTTAGAGAGAAATTGCTTTTAGGGGAATATTTTCTGGCTGACATCATCAATCTTATATGTAAACTGAGCTTTTTCTTAAGATCGTTTTAACTTTTTTCTCTCAAAAGAATCTTGCTCAGATGGAGATCTGTTTTTCTCTCCAATGCTTTGGGTGTCTATTTCAGAAACCCTATTAATATCCATGGTTTCTGAATAAGGTGGGCTGTCACAGTGAGACAGATAACTTTTGGAGCTATCTCTATCTGGACTCATGCTGGAAATTCAGCAGTATCTTTTCCTTGTCACCATTATAAGTAGAAACTGAGGCGGAAACACTGCTCCCATTTCCATTATTGTGAAGGTGAAGTTCTACCCAGGAGGCCTGCAGGCTCTCCTCCTGTAGCTCAGGCTTCCATTTCTGATGTGACCCTCGAGTGCTGCTGTGGCAAATGGAGTTCACATAAACTGTAAACTGTGCTCTGAGCTGTGCCTCAGTGGCGGATGGTAGAGGTCAAGAGAGGACACTAGCACTCAGGAGAAAGCAAGCAGGAGTGCTGTAGCCCATTGCCAAGGAGTACAGAGCCACTGCTCTAAAATGTAAATAGCCAAAAAGATAGAACACTATTCAGCCATTTTTGTAGCAGAGTGAGAGCCTACGTTCAGCAGGCACCTGGCTTCAAGCTGCTAAACTACCTCCTGTTATGAAGAGGTGAAAAGTTTATTTGTCATTGAATATAAGTAATTAGCATACACAGATGACCTCTTCAATCTCCAGGTGAATTTAGGATGAACTATGTATGATATGGTGCTGGAAATTCTTCTACTTGTGGACTGATTATGGTGGCTGTCTTTCTATCTTTGCAGTCTCTTAAGCAGATTGACTATAATGCATGTCACATTCAAGTTTAATTGTGTAATAAAACCATTTTCTTTCTGTTCTATTATTGTGGAGTTTCTCTGGGGCTGGAGAAAATTTTTCTTTTAATTATTGTTTCCAAACAGTCTAGAATTACCAGACGTGATATAAACACATACGGTGCCAACCAGAATTTACTCTAGAGGGGACGTTCCCTCTCAGGCTTCCAGTCAACTCACATTTGTGCAGAGAAGTGTATGCTATCCCCTAAATGTGCAGGCAGAATTGTGTTTCTGCCTATTTGTTATTTATAGTCCTCTACAGTCACTTCTAGAGAGTCTAGATCAGATTTCTATAAATTTCACAGGGCAGCAATCAGTCATTTTACCTCTTTCAATGACTCTTTTATCTTCAATCCTGAAACTGATTCAGAGACCATGGGGCCCATAAACCCAAGTAGAGTAACATGTGTGCATTGAGTAGACATGTAGACAAGAAAATCTCCATTTTTTTCTTCCTTCCCTTGCTAAAAAGCTCACAAATGTGCAGGTAACATGTGCTGCTGCTCCAGCCACTCAAGCCCTAAATCTGCAGCTCCATATTTTGAATCCAGGTCTTGGGATTTGGGAATTAAAAAACTTTTATCTGAAAAATGCAAGTCCTTTTAGTTATCAAACTCAGAGATGTTAAAATAAAAGTGCAATTATGTCTTTCTCCTCCCTTTGAATTGTGTATTCATCTTTTGAAACTGTTCAGTATTGCCACATGTAGCTATAAATTAAACTAATAATGCCACATTGGACACTATATCCCATACCCTAAACTATAACGATATATATCTAATTAATAATCAATGTTATTTTTTTTAAATAAATAGAAATTTCTGACAAACAACTTCGTGTCAGCCTACTCTGTTTCTCTTGTTGTCTTTACAAATCTTCTTGTAACTGCTGCTAATCGAAGTGTAGATTCCAGGCAACTTTAATCTTTGCTCCCAGGTTATAATCTGTAAACTTTACCCAAATAAACTGTCTACTTAATATTCATGTTGTGTCAGCTTTTTTTTTTTTTTTTGGTTCCATGTAGATTTATCATTTAGAATGTGCTAGAGCAGCCTCTATGAGGGGATCTCTTCTTCGTTTGTATTCCACTTGCTGTAACACCAAAGGATGCAGAGCCAGGTAGAGCCTACCTAGAATCTGCAGGTAACATCTGGCCTCTGCCTGGAATTTACACAAAAGGGCCGGACTTTGGATAGAGAATGTATAGAAAACTAACAAAAGGCATTTTCTGCATTGTGAGATGTCAACCTAGACAGCTTACAGCCCCCATTTGGGAGTGTGGCTCTGTGAGATTTTTCACATCTTGTTCATTGACCTGCTACAGTGATGTGAGAGCTTCCAGGAGGAAATAGAATCTGATGACAGAATATGTGTAAGTATAAAAAAGCATCTTAAAAGTGAGAGAACAAGGCCACAAAGTATCCAGAGCTATGACCACAACTATATTTACCTGTAAAACGTGATACTGGAGTATAGTATTTGTGTTCTTTCTCTTACCCAAGAGCTAGCAAATCAGGACAGGTGATCCAGCTTTTGGAGCTTCACCAAGGCAGTTCCATTTCTCACTGAGAATCAGCCTGAGTCTCTCCAGCCTGGCTTATCATTGGGCCATCAGTCCCAGGTCACTGGGAATTCTCTCACAATCATCCAGGTGTCTTTGAGGGATTTGAGGATGTCCAGAGCAGAATTGTGTCAGGCTGACAAGAGTAGTTAATTCTGCTTCTTTCTCAGTGTAAGAGAAATGAATCATCCTGTGTTTGTTCATCCCTTCATACAAGGGGTGTCTTTGGTAGGTACCCAGATGAGAGTTTCTCCAGTTTCCTGGTACTTGGATGATAAACAAGGAGGACATCTGGAGACCCAAATAGATAAACTAGTAACTTCCATTTCATATGACCATTAAAATAAAACATGAAGCAGTCATGGTTCCTACAATCCAGAAATTTTTAGTCTAGACTAGCAACTAAGTAAATAATTGAACCATCATATGGTTGGTACAACAAATAGATATGCCCAAAATATTGGGCATTATTTGCCACTTTATATTGTGACTTCTGATGTCTATACTTGAAAGGATATTTATGAACAGAATTGTTGTTATAATTTCTTTTTTTTTTCTTTTTTGATATGGAGTCTCCCTATGTCACCCAGGCTGGAATTCAGTGGCACAATCTCGACTCACCACAAACTCTGCCATTTGGGTTCAAGTGATTCTTCTGCCTTAGCCTCCTGAATAGCTGGGATTACAGGTGCCCGCCACCACACCCAGCTAATTTTTGCAATTTTGATAGAGACGGAGTTTCAAAATATTGGTCAGTCTGGTCTTGAACTCCTGACCTCATGATCCACTTACCTCAGTTTCCCAAAGTGTTGAGATTACGGGCATGAGCCAACAGGCCCAGCAGTATTTCTATTTCTTTCATCCTGTTAAGTGTACATATTTGTTTCCTAATAAACTTACCCTAGAAAACCTTAAGGGATTTGTTTAAATTGCATATTAGCATATAATATAGAGTTGACAGGGCAGTGGCTAGAAAAGATTAAAATTACACAGACTCTGGGATTTAAGTTTTTTTTAGGTAAGCTTAGAAAAAACAAAACTGGAAATACCCCAGTGGCATAGAGAACAGAATTCTACATAGGGTCCACTTCCTGACCCAGTTCTGTTGAGATTCACCCTTTTTGGAGGCCTTATTTAGGTGTGACCCTACCCTGGAGTCTTGCTTCACAGAACTGTGTAGAAGAGATCAGAGTTTTGGCTGGTGAATCCTGTT
Organism: Theropithecus gelada; assembly: GCF_003255815.1. Taxonomy (NCBI): domain Eukaryota; kingdom Metazoa; phylum Chordata; class Mammalia; order Primates; family Cercopithecidae; genus Theropithecus; species Theropithecus gelada. Next base: position 19,947,251 of record NC_037687.1, on the reverse strand, counting down.
GTCTTTCTAGAGCTGGTGCTTACAATTTCCTGAAATCAAAAAAACAGATAAATGGGAAAATAAATTATGTGTTGTAGGGTCTTGGTTTTTAAATTTTATATTAAAACCAGTGTTTGCAGAGACATTCTATTTAGGAACTTGTTTTCCATTCCTGCATATCTGGTAGTTTCTCCACAAGTCACAAAAACGTAAATATAAACAGAATAAAATTTTCTCTAAACTACATTAAACTCTTGCTTTCCATGTTTCTTTCATCTGTCTATATTTAGCTTTAATTTTTTGCAGTTTTAAAAAAAATTTGATGGCAGAGAAACAGAAGAAGAAACAAAAATGCTGGGCCCTTTACCTAAATCCTGAAAATTATTATACACTTAGTACCAGCTCCCAGGGTGTTATGAGAATTAAATCACATAATGTGTTATGCCCAGCACAGTGCTCTGTATCATACTCTTGAGCACATAGTACCTGTTTAAAAACCATTGCATTAGTACATGTGTACATGTTTTTTAAATCCAGACTTATTCAGAAACTGCTGCCTTATGTTTTTTCTGTAAACTTTAAAGAACCAGCAAAGGCTACAAAACTTTTAGATGGAGATAGGTTGTCCTTATTTGTGACAGAAGTATTTGGTTGTGACAAGAGTGCTGAGTGTAAGGGACCTTGTGCTGTGCCTGCTTCTCTAACTAATGCTATTAATGAGCCAAGGGGAAGCAACATCAGCATTGACAGGGAACTTGTTTAAAACATCCATTCATGGACCCTTTTCAGACCTCCGTAGTCACATTACATAAATTGGGGCCAAAATTACCAAGTGATTTATAAGCTTGTTAAAGCTTGAGAGAAAATGCTTAGCTTGGTGGTTATCAGCCGAGGCTTCTCATTAGGATCACATGGCCAATTTGCAGAAATTTCTTGTGCCCTTCCCACAGCTTCTGTTTATTATTCTGGGTGGAAACATCCATGTTGTTTTATGAAGTCCCTTGTGTGACTCAGGTAAGACCAGAATCAAGTAGGAGGGCTTCAAAATACATTCATGAGAGTTCAGTTCCAACTTTGCACTAAAGGGTGGTCACAGGGCCTGTTCTGTTTGGGTTTGGTAGGGACAGGTCAGTGTGGCGCTTATTTCCATTACTGTAGCAGAAATGGCTGATGTCTGTGGCAGGGGAGAGCATCTGAGGACAGGAAAGAGAAATTTATATTTTTATCTTCATGGAGCACCTCATTGTTCCTGAATGTCTTCTGTTTTAAAGGACAGAAATGGGTGGACTTTTTCTGTCTTTGTTTTTCTGCCAGTTGATGTCATGCTAACAGGTAAACATGTGGTACTGAAACCTTTAAAGACATATTCTCAAGATTCAGGTGTAATTTGTCTAGAGAATCTCATCTCAGAAGGAATTTCAGAGAAGGAGGAGAAAGAAAAAAAGTGGCTTTTCTTCAGGTAAACATGTCTCAGATGAAGAGCAGTGTCGATTCTGCCTCCTGGACTGCCATGCGTTTAGTACTCACAAACCTTTACTTCTCTACTTGTGTTTTTCCTCCCTAATGAGTTTGGTTTAATTACTTCTTTAAATTCTTATGACAGTCAGGAGTCTCTGAAAAATATTTCTTTCCTGTATTCCAGAGCCTTCTCTTTATTCTCTGCATCATAGCTTCTTATATGCCATGTAGAATTCTCAGCAAGAATTTAGGATCTGCAATTTTTTTAATGTTCCCTTTGTGGCTGTTGAACATGAAAAGATGTGGATACTCAAGATTTCTATCGGGGAAAACTGTGGTCCTTAGTAAAGATGGAGAACATGTAATGATGAGGCTCCATCTGTGTGTTCCATTAGCTGTATGCAGACCAGGATTAAGAAAATGCTTATTTAGGCTAGGTGCGGTGGCTCACAACTGTAATCGCAGCATTTTGGGAGGCTGAGATGGGTGGATCACGAGGTCAGGAGATCGAGACTATCCTGGCTAACACAGTGAAACCCCATCTCTACTAAAAATACAAAAAAGTAGCCAGGCGTGGTGGTGGGCATCTGTAGTCCCAGCTACTCGGGAGGCTGAGGCAGAATGGTGTGAACCCGGGAGGAGGAGCTTGCAGTGGGCCGAGATGGCTCCGCTGCACTCCAGCCTGAGGGACAGAGCGAGACTCCGTCCAAAAAAAAAAAAAAAAGAAAAGAAAAGAAAATGCTTATTTAAATGGGATGGCATTTATTACCCAGAAAGTTCTGAAAAAAGTTATTAGGAGATACCTGCTCTTTAGGGTGCTAAATGAAGCCTACTTAAAATTACTACTAAAAATTACAGAATGTGGCAGTCATCTGTATTTTAAAGTTTGTATAAAACTGATGTTTCTTTTTTTTTTTTGACACGGAGTCTGGTTCTGTCACCAAGGCTAGAGTGCAGCGGCCTGATCTCGGCTCACTGCAACCTTCACCTCCCAGGTTCAAGCAATTCTCCTGCCTTAGCATGCTAAGTAGCCGGGATTACAAGTGCTTGCCGCAACACCTGGCTAATTTTTGTATTTTTAATAGAGACAGGGTTACACCATGTTAGTCACGCTGGTCTCGAACTCCTGAACTTGTGATCCTTCCCCCGCAGCCTCCCAAATTGCTGGGATCACAGGCATGAGCCACCATGCCTGGTCTAAAACTGATGTTTCTTTATGCTTACATTCAGACTATATTTTTTTTTGGGAGGAATATTTCAACAGTGATGCTCTGTTCTTCTGTGTGCATTAGCACATCATAAAAATTTGTCCTAGGCTGGCCGTGGTGGCTCACACCTGTATTCCCAGCACTTTGGGAGGCCGAGGCAGGTGGATCACGAGGTCAGGAGATCAAGACCATCCTGGCTAATATGGTGAAACCCTGTCTCTACTAAAAATACAAAACAATTAGCTGGGCATGGTGGTGGGTGCCTGTAATCCCAGCTACTTAGGAGGCTGCGGCAGGAGAATGGTGTGAACTCGGGAGGCAGAGCTTGCAGTGAGCCGAGACCGCACCACTGCACTCCAGCCTGGGCGACAGAGCAAGACTCCGTCTCAAAAAAAAAAAAATTGTCCTAGTGAAGTTAATGATTCACTTGGTTTAAATATCTCTGATATATTTTTTTCACTGTAGAGTTAATTATTTTTCCTCTTTATTATTAAGTATCTTTATGCAGCTGATGTGCATAAACCATCACAGTTAATCTGGCAACTGTCCTTTTTTTCCTCTACATGTTTCTATGGTGAATGAAGGCTATTATGTTTGTTTACAGGCTAGAAAAAGTGGGGAAAACACAGGCTCTTCCACTTACTAGATGTTTGTCAAAATATCCTTCTTGGGCCAAAAACATTGGCATTACTGGTGAGCTTGTTAGAAATTCACAAAATTAGCTGGGCACGGTGTCTCCACCTGTAATCCCAACACTTTAGGAGGCCAGAGGGGGCAGATCACCTGAGGTAAGGAGTTCAAGACCAGCCTGACCAACATAAAGAAACACCATCTCTACTAAAAATACAAAAAAAAAAAAAAATTACCGAGTGTGGTAGGGCATGCCTGCAATCCCAGATACTTGGGAGGCTGAGGCAGGAGAATTGCTTGAACCTGGGAGGTGAAGGTGGCGGTGAGCCGAGATGGCACCATTTCACTCCAGCTTGGGCAACAAGAGCGAAACTCCATCTCTAAATAAATAAATAAATCAGACTTTATTCCAGATCTTCTGGGGGGGAGGGGGGGACCTGCATAACGAGGTCTTCAGCTTATTGTACATATTACAACTTTAGAGATGCCTTCTAACTCAACATGTCTTTTCCATCTGAAAAATATTCACATCTCATTCTGTATGATGTAAATATAGCACTCAAAAATGTACATGTTCATGTTCTTGCCCTTAATTTTATACTTTATTATCTAGAAAAATACATGAATTGATGTGGATCTTATGCTGCTCTTTCTTCTCAGAGTTAGAGAATACATTAGATAATATTTCTGTTTTGAAATCATTTTATTGGGTAATTTTAGTCAGTCCTATAAGTCAGAACCAGTTCTCTTTACTCTCACATTTCACCTTAAGTCAAATTAAAAATTCCGCCCATGCCCACTTGGTAAAAATGTGTGTGTGTGTGTGTGTATGTTTTTCAGGGACCATTGCAATTCAGAGATGTGGCCATAGAATTCTCTCTGGAGGAGTGGCATTGCCTGGACACTGCACAGCGGAATTTATATAGGAATGTGATGTTAGAGAACTACAGAAACCTGGTCTTCCTTGGTGAGGATAACTTGAGTACATAATAATATACCCTAAATGTTTTATTTATTTATTTATTTATTTTTTATTGTAGAATTTTTTTAGTAATTTATTCTTTGCATAAAAGAGTTTCAGATCCCCATTTTCCAGAAAATCTTCAGAATTTGTTCATTTAGAAAAGAATTTCTTCAATGTGTTCCGTCTTAATCCAAACTTTCCACATTCCTGAGTTGAGCTGTATTCTTCATTCTAAATTAGTGGTAATTCCAGAAATTTAGTGGCATAAAATATTGTTGCCCCCACCTGAAAATCTAATTGCCACCACCAATTTTTGATTCAGTAGAACCAGATAGTGAAATTAAGAAACCTACAAGTTGAAAGTATTTTCTAATTATTTAGAAATTTCTGTTATAACTTAGTATTTTTGTATTAATTTACTAGCATATTTTATCACATTCTCTCTGCTGAGCACATTACTAGCTTGTAATTGGAGAATATAAGCAAGATTTATGTTCTTTATTTTTAATAAAACAGGTATTCCTGTTTCTAAGCCAGACCTGATCACCTGTCTGGAGCAAGGGAAAAAATCTTGGACTATGAAGAGACATGAGATGGTTGCCAAATCCCCAGGTAGGTGCGAGTGAAAATGAATACAACAGACGACACAGATAAGGGGTCCCAAGGTCAAAGAGAAAGTGTGATTTGGGAAGCTGTGTTCCAAAGGAAATATCCTGGGCAGCTGGGTTTGTTTGTTTGTTTGTTTTTTCTTTTTTAATTTTGCTCTTACAAAGGAGCATCATCTGTCTTATGCTTTTAAATTCTCTAAGGATTTTCCTTTTCTTTCAGTGAGCTTCCTTCAACTTCACAGTGAGAGCCAAAGTCCTCTTCATGGCATAAAGAGACTGTACAATGTGGCTGCTTTTCCTTAATTTTGGGACACACAAATATCTGCATGATTTTGAGAAACTAAAATTACTCTCAAAGTTCTCTTTTTGCATCAGGTCTGAAATGTCTGAGAGTAATAGTTTCTGTTGAATTTTGTTTGTTCATTTTTCTGCACAGTCCATTCAATTTTTATTACTATCTAGTCTTGAAATACACAGTTTGAAATTATAAGTATGACATCCCTCTGCTTTGTTATTTTTCCTCATGGTTGCTTTGGCTAGTCAAAGTTCATTTTAGTTTCATGTAAATTTTTGAATTGTATTTTCCATTATTGTGAAAATAGTACCACCGCAATTTTAATTAATAGGAGGTTTATTTAATCTATAGATTGGATAATATGGCACTTCAATAATATTTATTTTTTCAATTCATAAAATATTTTAAAATTTATTTGTATCTTTTCTAATTTTTCCTTTTTTTTTTTTTTTTTTTTTGAGATGGAGTCTTGCTCTATCACCCAGGCTGGAGTGCAGTGGCCGGATCTTGGCTCACTGCAAGCTCCGCCTCCCGGGTTTACGCCATTCTCCTGCCTCCGCCTCCCGAGTAACTGGGACTACAGGCGCCCGCCACCTCGCCCAGTTAGTTTTTTTTTTTTGTATTTTTTAGTAGAGATGGGGTTTCACCGGGTTAGCCAGGATGGTCTCGATCTCCTGACCTCATGATCCGCCCATCTTGGCCTCCCAAAGTGCTGGGATTACAGGTTTGAGCCACCGCACCCGGCCTTTTCTTTTTTATTGTAAAGATTTTTTACCTCCTTGGTTAATATTTTCCTCAGAAATTTATTATTTAATGGTATAGTCAATAAAATTTTTTTCTTCTTCTATTTTATCAGATATATATGAAACCATAGATGTATGTCAATTTTATATTTTGCTAATTTACTGAGTATATCTTATTAGTTTAGACAGATTTTAATATACTGTTTATGGTTTTTTAGATATAAGATTGTATGATCTACAAATAGCAGCATTTTACTTATTTTTTAATTTCAGTGGATTTTTTTATTTCTTTGACTAATTCTTCTGCCACATACTTCCAGTGCTACATTAAAATAGAAGCATTGACAATGGGCACAATATAGTTTTGTATTGGTGTCTGAATTTGATGGAACAAACACCTCTTCAAGTTTTCATAAACTGATTTTAGAAGGTAAAGATTTTCTTTTATTGGGCCCTTAGGGTGATGAGATGCCCTCTGAATTTGTAGTGAAGAGGGGTTGTAGCTTGGTCACAAGGATGCTGGGTCTCCACTAGGGTTCACCTTCAGTTGACCTGTTACGGGGGCTTGGGTAGTTGTAATTCCCGTTTTATTTTTGGACAGACTGCATATCTTTCAGGACTTTGCTCTGTAGGGCAGACACTAGGGCATGCTTTGCAGTCAGGTCTGCATATGCTGGGCCTTAAATCAGGATGTGGATGAGTGTGACTTTCAGTAAGTACCAGAGAACATTTCCCCAGGTAACTGTGTGGGTTTCTATATAGGCAGAACTGACTATAAACTGTGGCTCACATAACTGAAACTGAGTCAGTGAACTGTTTCAGGGACCATGGTAAAGGCCAAAGTCTGCAGGCCTGCCTACATGGCTGTAAATGGGTGCCTTCCTCCAGGTCTCTGGCATAGCAGGACCTCTGCCAGACCAGGGCTGGGAGGAGTCTGTGGTGGTTACAGAGTAAGTTTAGAATTCTCTGTGGGACCAAGTTGGGTGAACCCTATCCTGGTCTGTAGCCAAGAACAGGGGTCCTGTAATTTCCCACCTGAATGAAGGCCTGCCTTCTGAATAGAACATGTCTCGAACTGAAGCTTTAACAGCATTTCACAACTCCATCCCTGGATCTCAAATCTGTCTTAGAGGCACTTATTTTGGAGATGGTGTCTTGCTACATAACCTAGGCTGGTCTCAAAATCCTGGCCTGAAGCATTTCTCCAGCAGTAATGTACCATGTAGCTGTCATTACAGGTGTGAACCATAATGCCTGGTTCTCTCATAAAGTCATTTTTGGTCAGGGATAGCTGACTTTTTTTGCTGTAAGGGGATATGAAAATAGAGCACTTTTATTCTTTTCATCTTACTGATGTCACTCTCCTTATACATTTCTTTCTTTCTATATTCTATTTCAAATTTGTAATTTTAGATTCAGATATTTAGACTATGCTAGAATTTGCATGGTATGCTGAAAGTAAATTAGATAATTAGTAAGCACTCCATATTTATGAAAATAGTTACTAAATGGTTATAGTTACTAAATATAAATAGTTACTAGTTATAAGTAGTTATAAAATTATGGGATTTTCATCTACTTTCTTCACCCTGTATATAAATAATAACAGAGTTTATTTCCTAATATTTGTTTTACATATCTGAGGGTCTAACCCTATTCTGCAAAATATATATATATATATTTTTTCTATATTTAACAATGTAAGGCTATTCTTTGCTTCTAAAGTTGGAATACAGCAGTTTTGTGTAAGAATAACGTATATTTAAAACATAAAAAGCAACTCTAGTTTCTTTTAAATGCTAATTTATTAAAAGTTTCTCATTAGAATCTTCTATTTATAATTATACCGCAGATTCTCTGAAATTTTACTGCCACACAGTGCATGCCAATGATTCAAAATACCTGTATATGATGAATACATAATAACAGTTAAAGATTGCAGTTACCTCAACAATTTTTTTTTTTTTTTTTTTTTTTTTGAGAACGAGTTACCCACTCTCATCCAGGCTGGAGTGCGGTAGTGAGATCTTGGCTCACTGCAACCCTCACCTTCCAGGTTCAAGCAATTCTCATGCCTCAGCCTCCCAAGTAGCGGGGATTACAGGGATGTACCACCGTGTCTGACTAATTTTTGTATTTTTAGTAGAGATGGGGTTTCATCACATTGACCAGACTAGTCTTAAACTCCTAACCTCAGGTCATCTGCCCGCCTCAGCCTCCCAAAGTGCTGAGATTACAGGCATGAGCCACAGCGCCTGGCCTGACAAATTTTTGTAATGATACTTCCATGTGTTATACTAGATTTTATGAGTAAACATTTATCTTACTGTTTGAAGTTCTGTATTAGCGTGTTTTTTCAGTGTAGTTTTTTTGTTTTTTGTCGTTGTTTTGAGAGGAAGTCTCACTCTCTTGCCCAGGCTAAAGTGCACTGGCACAATCTCAGCACATTGCAACCCCCGCCTTCTGCGTTCAAGCCATTCTTCTGCCTCAACCTCCCGAGTAGCTGGCACTACAGGCGTGCCACCATTCCCTGCAAATTCTTGCATTATTATTCGAGACGGTGTTTCACCATATTTCTTTTTCTTTATATAATTTTATTTATTTATATATTTATTTATTTAGACATGCATTTTTGCTCTTGTTGCCCAGGCTGGAGTGCAATGGTGTGATCTCAGTTCACTTCAACCTCCGCCTCCTGGATTTAAGCGATTCTCCTGCCTCAGCTTCCAGAGTAGCTGAGATTACAGGTGCCCGCCACCATGCCAGGCTAATTTTTTGTATTTTTAGTAGAGACAGGGTTTCACCATGATGGCCAGGCTGTTCTTGAACTCCTGACTTCAGATGAGCTGCGCATTTCGGCCTCTCAAAGTGCTGGGATTACAGGCGTGAGCCACCATGCCTGACCTCATTTATTTTTGAAATAGGGCCTCACTCTGTCATCCAGGCTGATTTGCATGTCTCACTGCTATCCAAACCTCCCAAACTCAGATTGTCCTCTCATTTTAGCCTCCCAAGTAGCTGGGTTACTAGTATGTGTCATCACACCCAGCTAGTTTTTTGTATTTTTTGTAGAGACAGAGTTTTCCCATGTTGCCCAGGCTGGTCTTGAACTCCTGGGATCAAGTGATCAGCCTACGTTGGCCTTCCAAAGTCCTAAGATTACATTTTATTTTATTAAGTAGTTTAATTAATTTATATTTAAAATGATTGCTTAAAGAAATGAAGTTGTTATTTCCCATTATATTGTGATTGTTTTATGTGTTTCTAGTAGTTTTATTTTTCTCATTTCCTGCTTTACTTTCTTAATTTTTATTTAATTTTGTACTGGCATGCATTATTTTTTACTTTCTTTTGCATACATTCTATAAATATTATCTTTGTAATCATCTTGAAAACTGGAGATTACATATATCTTAAAGTTAAAACAATATGTTTTAATTTTATAACAATTTCAATTTAATACAAAAGCTATGTCTCTATATTTTCCAGTTATTATATGGTATATTTATTAACAAATTTAGGCAGAATTTTTTTTTTTTTTTGAGACAGAGTCTCACTGTATTGTCCAGGCTGGAATGCAATGACACAATCTCAGCTCACTACAGGCTCCACCTCCCAGGTACAAGTGGTTGTCCTACCTCAGCCTCCCATGTAGCTGGGATTATAGGTGTGCACCACCATGCCCGGCTAATTTTTGTATTTTTAGTAGAGACAGGGTTTCACCGTGCTGGCCAGGCTGGTCTCAAAGTCCTGGCCTTATGATTCACCCTCCTTGGCCTTCCAAAGCACTGGTATTACAGGCATGAGCCACTGTGCCCAGCTGATTTATGCACATTTACTTACGTTTTTTATATTCTATAAAAGAACTTTAAAGGTTTTATGAACAATCATTTTGATTTTGTTTTGTTTTGTTTTTGTTTTTGTTTTGTTTTTTGAGACTGAGTGTCACTCTGTTGCTCAGGATGGAGTGCAGTAGTGGAGTGCAGTGGGCACCATTGCACCTGGCCTTTTTTTGTGAGATGGAGTCTTTCTCTATCACACAGGCTGGAGTACCATGGCAGGATTCTGGCTCACTGCAACCTCCGCCTCCTTGATTCAAGAAATTCTCCTGCCTTGTCCTCCTCAGTAGCTGGGACAACAGGAATGCGCCACCATGTCCGAATAACTTTTACACTTTTAGTACAGACGGTGTTTCACCATGTTATTCAGGCTGGTTTTGAACTCCTGACCTCAGACAATCCACCCACCTCAGCCTCCCAAAGTGTTGGGATTACAGGCGTGAGCCAGGGCGCACAACCCCGTATGGTATATCTTGTAGGATTGTGCTAATGGTGATGAACACCCAACTTTTATTTTGGAAAGTCTTTATACTCTTTTTGAAGTAAAATAATTTTGAATCAAGTATTACTGGTTAGAAGTTTTTGTTGTTGTTACATTAAAATTTGGGAAGTTCTCACCTTTTTTTTAAATCTTCAAGTAATCTTTGTATTTACTTTACCTTATATTCTAAGATTCCTTTCATGAATACATGGATCTACTTGTTTTACATCCCATGTTTTAATTTTTTTGTAATTTAATATTTTGTGTTATATATTTTTGGGTATGTCACATCACACCAGTTAATTATGTGTTGATTTTTTAGTTTATATTATAATTGTATATAACAATATATTTTTTAGTTTATATTATAATTGTATATAAGAATATTTAACTGTACAGTTTAAGACAGTGTAGAGCAAAATTAAATATGAAAAAGCCATCTGTCTATTGCCAATGTAATTATTTCTATGTTTCTTTGCCTGTATAAATATTACCCCTGTAGTTTTGTGTCACTTGTATATTTGTTGTGTAGGTTTGGTGTAACAGGGTTTTGTTTTTGGTTTTGGTTTTGGTTTTTTTGAGAGGGAATTTTGCTCTTGTTATGCAGGCTGCAGTACAATGGTGGGATCTCAGCTCACTGAAACCTCCAACTTCTGGGTTCATGCCATTCTCCTACCTCAGCCTCCTGAGTAGCTGGGATTACAGGCATGTGCCACCACACCTGGCTAATTTTGTACTTTTAGTAGAGACAGGGTTTCACCATTTTGGTCAGGTTGGTCTCGAACTCCTAACCTCGGGTGGTCTGCCTGCCTCGGCCTCCCACAGTGCTGTGATTACAGGCGTGAGCCACTTCACCTGGCCTGTAACAGTTTTTTAATCCTGTCTAGGTGAGTAGTCATAAAATCTCTCCCAACTTCAACGTCTATTTATTTGTGAATCTATATTAATTTTGTGTCAGAGAAACACTTTTGAATCTGAAGATAATTTAAAAACAATAATTACTCTGTATCTATTTTAGGTATTGTTTATTTTTACTTATGTGTTATGTGTCAAAAACACATAACAAAATTAACAACAAGATTTTCTAGGCCGGGCACGGTGGCTTATGCCTGTAATCCCATCACTTTCAAAGGCCAAGGCGGGTGGATCATGGTGTCAGAAGATCGAGACCATCCTGGCCAACATGGTGAAACCCCGTCTCTACTAAAATACAAAAAATTAGCCAGTCGTGGTGGCGTGCACCTATAATTCCAGCTGCTGAGAAGGCTGAGGCAGGGGAATCGCTTAAACCCAGGAGGTGGAGGTTGCAGTGAGCTGAGATAATGCCACTGCAGTTTTGCCTGAGAGAGTAATAAGTACATATTTCTAAATACTCAGTTTGGTCATATTAATTATATTGACATTGTTATGCAACATATCACTAGAATGTTTTTATCTTGCAAAGCTAAATCTCACTACATATTAAACAACTACCAATTCTTCCCATTTCGTGGCACTTTTCAAACACCACTCTGTTTTCTGTTTTTAAGAGTATAACTGCTTTATATATCTCATACAATCTCTGTCTTTTTCTGGCTGGCTCATTTTATTTTGCATAATGTCATCAATATTTATCTTAATAGTTAGACTATTTTCTGCTATTTGAAAACTGAATGAGATTCCAGTATTTTTCTATCTACTGAATGACTTGGTGACAGAAATTTGCATTGCTTTAACCTATTGGCTTTCAGTAACAATGCTGCAATAGTTATGTGAAAGCTAACGTGCATGCTGCATTCATTTTTTTTCTTTTTTTTTCTTTTTTTTTTTTTTGAGATGGAGTCTCGCTCTGTCACCCAGGCTGGAGTGCAGTGGTGTGATCTCCGCTCACTGCACGCTCCGCCGCCTCCTGAGTTCATGCCATTCTCCTGCCTCAGCCTACCGAGAAGCTGGGACTACAGGCGCCTGCCACCATGCCCGGCTAATTTTTTTGTGTATTTTTAGTAGAGACGGGGTTTCACCGTGTTAGCCAGGATGGTCTCGATCTCCTGACCTCGTGATCCACCCGCCTCGGCCTCCCAAAGTGCTGGGATTACAGGCATGAGCCACTGTGCCTGGCCTGCATTCTGTTTTATTGGTCTACTTTTTCACTTTTATACTCATACCAAATTGTTTTAATTCTGTAGCTTTTTGATGTATTTAGAAATCAGAAATTGTAATGGCTCCAACATTATTCCTTGAAGATTATTGGGTACTTTATTATCTCTTTAGATTCCGTATACTTTTGGATTTGCTGTTTTTATTCAAAAATGCAATGAGAAATTTGAAAAATATTGCATTAATTCTGTAGATTAAATTGAACAGTATAGACATCTTCAAAATATTATTCCTTTTTTGATGGTTTGTTTTTGAGATGGAGTTAAATTCACCCACCTCGACCTCCCGAAGTGCTGGGATTACAGGCATTAGCCACTGCACCCAGCCCAGTAATTTCAACAAGTGCATGCTTAATAGTGTGTTGTATCATTTCTATATGTTTTTAAATTTATCAATTATTTATATTATTGTTTTATACTCTAATTCCATTTTTGTTATAGAAAGTGATCTATAAAATTTCAGTTTTAAAAAATGTGTTAAGGCTTTGTTTTTGGCCTAACAGGTGGTCTATAAAGAAGAAAGTTGTATGAGCTATTGAGAAGGCTGTGTATTCTGTTGTTGCTGAGGAGTGTTCTCTATACCTTCATTAGGAATCATTGTTTTTTACTGCCTTCTAGCCTTCTGTTTCCTTACTAATATTCTCTCTTGTTTTATTAAAGAAAGTGGAGTATTGAAATGTCATATTATAATCATATTGCTCTCTCTGTGTTTATTCAGTTTTGTTAGTATTTGCTTTATATGTTTGAAACCCCAATATGAGACACACACACATAAATACACACATGTATATACAAATTTGTAATAGGTTCCCAGTGAATGAATCTATATATTTTTTTTAATGTCCTTCTTTGTCTTTTTGAAGTTTTGACTTAAAAGTACATTTTAAAAAGTATGACAGTTTTTAACTTAACATGTAGCTTGTGTAATATTATTTTGACCCCTTCTCCTCTCATTTTGTTAATATTTACATGAAATTTCTACTTCCGTTTTGCCACTTTCAGTCTTTTTTTGTCATTAGATCTCAGCTGACTCTTGTAGAAAGGCAAGTTGAATCTTGATTTTTATAATTTCTTAATAAACCTGTTTATTGAAAGTATATCTCTTGATTGGAAAGATAATTATATATGTATTTAAATGGTTTTCTGAAAGAGGAAAACTTACTAATGTTATTTTATTAATTGTTATATTTGATTCTTGTATCTTTGTCTCTCCTTTTCTCTTTCTGTGGTTTTTGTGTTTTTTTGATTTTTGTATTGGTATGCATTCAGGATTCTTTAAATTTTCTTTTGTGTATCCATACAAATATTTTCTTGGCAGTACCTTGGGGATTACATGAAACCTCTAAAAGATCCAACAATATATTTGAATGTGGTAAAAAATAAACTTCAGTTGAATACAAAAATTCTTCATCATTACATCTGCCTACATTGCAGCTCCTAAAATTTCTTATCTGTGAGTTTTGAAGTTTTGCTTGTATGTGTGTTTGTTATAAATATCTTTGTGTGTATCCTAGTTTGTTCAGCTTTTTCATGTTTACATTAGTTTTTCTTTTAAGAAATTTTTCAGCCGGGCGCGGTGGCTCAAGCCTGTAATCCCAGCACTTTGGGAGGCCGAGACGGGTGGATCATGAGGTCAGGAGATCGAGACCATCCTGGCTAACATGGTGAAACCCCGTCTCTACTAAAAATACAAAAAACTAGCCGGGCGTGGTGGCGGGCGCCTGTAGTCCCAGCTACTCGGAGGCTGAGGCAGGAGAATGGCGTGACCCTGGGAGGCGGAGCTTGCAGTGAGCCGAGATCGCGCCACTGCACTCCAGCCTGGGTGACACAGCGCGAGACTCCGTCTCAAAAAAAAAAAAAAAAAAAAAGAAATTTTTCAGTTATTTTTTGAATTTTTTATATCCACAATTTTTGTTTTTTGCTATTTTAATATTTCTTATTATTATCCTCATTTTTATCTTCGGTACTTATCTGTTTCACTTACCTAATATTTTTCAAATTTATTTATTTATTTATTTATTTATTCATTCATTCATTCTGAGATGGAGTCTTTTTCTGTTGCCCAGTCTCTGGAGTGCAGTGGTGCGATCTCTGCTCATGGCAACCTCTGCCTCCTGAGTTCCAGCGATTCTCCTGCCTCCGTTTCCCAAGTAGCTGGGGTTACAGGTGGCTGCTGGCATGCCCAGCTAAGTTTTTGTATTTTTAGCAGAGACGGGTTTTCACCATGTTGGCCAGGCTAATTTTGGACTCCTGACTTCAAATGATCCACCCACCTCGGCCTCCTAAGTTCGTGGGATTATAGGCGTGAGCCATGTGCCCAGCCTATTTTATTTTAGTTTTGAGACAGTCTTGCTCTGTCACCCAGTCTGGAGTGCAGTGGTACAATATCCACTCACTGCAATCGTCCCCTCCCATGTTCAAGCAATTCTTGTGTGTCAGCCTCCCAAGTAGCTGGGATTACAGGCACATGCTACCACGCCCAGCTAGTTTTTGTAATTTTAGTAGATACAGGGTTTCACCATGTTGGCCAGGCTGGTCTCAAACTCTGATCTAATGTGGTTTACCCACCTTGGCCTCCTAGTGTGTTGGGATTCCAGGAATGAGCCACCAAGCTTGACCTGTACAGTTTACTGGGAATTTTAAAAATTACTTTATATACATTTTATGGTTGCTTTTGAAAATTTTATAACTTTGATGGGATCATATTGCTCTAATATTTTGTATTTATTGTAATCTTTGAGATTTTGACATTAACAAAATGCTACCTGTTACAATCTTTGTAATATAGCTTTGTCCTGGCATAGTCTGAAATCAATTGTCTTAACTAGAGATTCTGGGAATCTCAGCTCACTGCAACCTTCACCTCCCAGGTTCAAGCAATTCTCTGCCTCAGCCTCCTGAGTAGCTGGGATTACAGGTGTCCACCACCACACCCAGCTAATTTTTTGAATTTTAGTACAGATTGAATTTCACCGTCTTTGTCAAGCTGGTCTTAAACTCCTGACCTTCTGATCCACCCACGTCAGCCTCCCAACATGCTGGGATTACAGGCATGAGTCACCCTGGCCAGTCGACAATTTGCTTTTAAAGGCACAATGTTATACTGGAGAGCAAAAACAGCTGTGTTGGGTATAAGTAACAGACTTTTCTATTATCTTCCATTTGGCCCTTTGCATTGTGCTCACCTGGGGCCCTTCACAACTTATTTATAAGTTTTTTACAAATGTATTTTGGTCAGTATGTTTTTGTTAAATTTATATGTCCAGGAAGAAATTACAGCTATGGTATTTTGCTGTGTCATCTTGCTTATGTAGTTTGTATAAAACTATAGTTTATACAAGATGACATATTTATATTTATCTGAGTCTACCAATTGAAGTAATGTGTTTTTGTTGTTTCTTTCAGTTATATATTCTCATTTTGCCCAAGACCTTTGGCCAGAGCAGAGCATAAAAGATACTTTCCAAAAAGTGATACTGAGAAGGTATGAAAAATGTGGACATGGCGATTTACAGTTAAAAAAAGGACCTGAAAGTGTGGATGAGTGCAAGGTGCACAAGAAGGTGCACAAGAAGGTGCACAAGGTACACAAAGAAGGTTATAATGAACTTAACCAATGTTTGACAACTACCCCGAGAAAAATATTTCAATGTGATAAATATGTGAAAGTGTTTCATCAATTTTCAAATTCAAACAGACAAAAGAGAGGACATACTGGGAAAAAACCTTTCAAATATATAGAATGTGGCAAAGCTTATAAGCAGTTATCAACTCTTACTACACATAAGAAAATTCATACTGGAGGGAAACCCTACAAATGTGAAGAATGTGACAAAGTCTTTAACTACTTTTGCAGCCTTACTAGACATAAGAAAATTCATACTGGAGAGAAACCCTACAAATGTGAAGAATGTGGCAAAGCCTTTAAGCACTCCTCCACTCTTACTACCCATAAGAGAAATCATACTGGAGAGAAACCGTACAAGTGTGATAAATGTGGCAAAGCCTTTATGTCATCCTCAGCCCTTAGTAAACATGAGATCATTCATACGGAAAAGAAACCCTATAAATGTGAAGAATGTGGCAAAGCCTTCAACCGGTCTTCAACCCTTACGACACATAAGATAATTCATACTGGAGAGAAACCCTACAAATGTGAAGAATGTGGCAAAGCCTTTAAGTACTCCTATAACCTTACTACACATAAGAGAATTCATACTGAAGAGAAACCATACAAATGTGAAGAATGTGGCAAAGCCTTTAAATACTCCTCTACCCGTAATACACATAAGAGAATTCATACTGGAGAGAAACCCTACAAATGTGAAGAATGTGGCAAAGCCTTCAAGCGGTCCTCAGACCTTACTACACATAAGATAATTCATACTGGAGAGAAACCCTACAACTGTGAAGCATGTGGCAGAGCTTTTAAGTACTCCTCTAACCTTACTACACATAAGAAAATTCATACTGGAGAGAGACCCTACAAATGTGAAGAATGTGGCAAAGCATTCAGGCGGTCCTCAGACCTTACTACACATAAGATAATTCATACTGGAGAGAAACCCTACAACTGTGAAGCATGTGGCAAAGCTTTTAATTACTCCTCTAACCTTACTACACATAAGAAAATTCATACTGGAGAGAAACCCTACAAATGTGAAGAATGTGGCAAAGCCTTTCACCAGTTCTCACACCTTACTGCACATAAGAGAATTCATACTGGAGAGAAATTCTACAAATGTGAAGAATGTGGTAAAACCTTCAAGCAGTCCTCACGCCGTACTACACATAAGATAATTCATACTCGAGAGAAATTCTACAAATGTGAAGAATGCAGCAAAGCTTTTAAGCAGTTCTCTAACCTTACTACACATAAGAAAATTCATACTGGAAAACCCTACAGATGTGAAGAATGTGGCAAAGCCTTTGAGCGCTTCTCTAAACTTACTACACATAAGAGATTTCATACTGGAGAGAAACCCTACAGATGTGAGTAATGTGGCAGAGCTTTTCACCTATCCTCACACCTTACTACACATAAGATAATTCATACTGGAGAGAAACCATATGAATGTGATGAATGTGGAAAAGCTTTTAACCAGCCCTCAATTCTAACTATGAGAATTGATATGGAATATAAACCCTACAAATATAAAGAATGCGACAAATTTTTTAAGGAACTTCTCAACTTTTATTACACATAATTCATACTGGAAAGAAACTCCACAAGTTTGAAGAATGTGGCAAGGCATATAACAAGTTCTTTTTTTTTTTTTTTTTTTTTTTTTGGAGTTTCAACTCTTATCACCCAGGCTGGTGTGCAACAGCACAATCTCGACTCACTGCAACCTCTGCCTCCTGGGTTCAATCCATTCTCCTGCCTCAGCCTCCCAAGTAGAGGGGATTACCGGTGCCCACCCCCACGCCCAGCTAACTTTTGTATTTGTAGTAGAGACAGGGTTACACCATGTTTGTCAGGCTGGTATCCAACTCCTGACCTCACATAATCCACCCACCTCGGCCTCCTAAAGTGCTGGAATTATAGGCATGAGCCACCATGCCTGGCCACAAGTTTTAATTCTTAAGAGACATGGTGATAATTCATGCTGAAGAGGAACTCTACAAACGTGAAAGGTGTGACAGTGCTTTTATCAACACCTCCATCCTTTCTAGACATAAAAAATTTATATTAGTGTGAAACCCTAGAAATATATAAAATGTGAAACAACCTTTATATGGTTGCCATTTTTGATAGTAAGATAATTCATACTGGCAAAATTCCTACAAGCATGAAGAATGTGGCAAAACTTTTAGTCAGTGTGTACACCTTATTTCGCAGGAAAGCTAGTATCCTTGAGAAAAATTGTACAAATATAAAGAATATGGAAAACCCATGAATGCCTACTCACATCTTACTCAACATAAGAAGGTTCATAGTTAATAAAAGCATTAAAAGTGCAATTACTGTCAAAAAGTCTTTCAGAAAATATAAGCCTTTAAAGTGAAGAAGAGTTTATTCTGAAGACAACCATTACAAATTTAGAGGGGGTTTATTGCACACATTTTGTACTAGAGGAAAACCCTGAAGCAGTTGCTCCAGCTTTGCTCAACATCAGGGAACTTATATTGGAGAAGAGTCTTGCAAATGTAATGAATTTGGAAACACTTAAAAAAAAAAAAAGTACAGCTCAGAAAACACCAGAGTTGGCCGGGCGCAGTGGCTCAAGCCTGTAATCCCAGCACTTTGGGAGGCCAAGAGGGGCGGATCACGAGGTCAGGAGATCGAGACCATCCTGGCTAACACGGTGAAACTCTGTCTCTATTAAGAAATACAAAAAACTAGCCGGGCGAGGTGGCGGGCGCCTGTAGTCCCAGCTACTCGGGAGGCTGAGGCCGGAGAATGGCGTGAACCCGGGAGGCGGAGCTTGCAGTGAGCTGAGATCCGGCCACTGCACTCCAGCCTGGGCGACACAGCGAGACTCCGTCTCAAAAAAAAAAAAAAAGAAAAAGAAAACACCAGAGTTTATACTAAAAAATATTTTTGCAGAGGCAGTCAACATGAAAAAATATTTAATTCAAAATTAATTGTATGTACATATCAGAGAATTAAAGAATAAGGTACTGACACTTCAGACATTACACTAAATAACAGTGTTGAGTATAAAAATGAATTCACAACTAAAGTCAAATTATTTGAATATAACTTTTGATATAACTATTTGTATATAACTATATAAAAAAGATTTTTTTGAAGCTTTGTAATTACATTGAAAGTATACTGGTTTCCTTGAAAACAATTTTTTGAAAAGTGAATAATGATGTAATACAGCTTTCAAATTACTTTATGCTGTTACTTTATTTCTATTGTATTCACATGTGAACATATGTGATCAATTGTCACTGCATCAGAGATATTAGAGATTCTTTATTGGACATTCTTTATGACCTTTTTTATAAAAGAGTAAGGACATTAAAATGTAAGATGCATGATGAAAATATAAGTGGAGAGGCTCATTGTAGTTAACCTGAATTAAGCAATGTTTAAGGTAGGTGTTCAGAGTAATACTTTTCTACATTATACTGAGAGAAAGAAATTATAAATTATAGTTAATCAATTATTGTATTATTTTACTAATTTTACTGTTATGTAATAAAATGTAATATATTTTAAAATTGTTAGATTATGTGTGAACTTAATTTATATTTTATTTATTTATTTATTTAACTTTTCTCTTGAGACGGAGTCTTGCTCTGTCACCCAGGCTGGAGTGCAGCAGCATGATCTCAGCACAATGACTGCAACCTCTGCCTCCCAAGTTCAAGAAATCCTCCTGCCTTAGCCTGCCTCCCGAGTAGTGGGGACTACAGGTGCGCGACACCACTCCTGGCTAATTTTTGTATTTTTAGTAGTCACAGGGTTTGCTCATATTGGTCAGGCTAGTGTCGAACTCCTAAGCTCAAGCGATCCACCCACCTCGGCCTCCCAAAGTGTTGAGATTACAGGTGTGAGCCAGTATGCCCGGCCTAATTTTATTTTTTACCATCTTAAAACTATTGTGCATTTAATGAAGCATTATTATGCCACTAACTTTAACCTATCCCACTATACTCAATGGTGTAAGTAAAAGATGAAAGAAGTATACTATTTGGCATATGGTGGACTACCATCACTAGTAATCACTTTGCCAGTAGCTTTAAACTGCAAATGAATTGAAGAATATTGTTCCCATTAGTTAAATTTTTAATCTTTTTTCGTAATTTATTATTACTATTTTTGAGTATATAGTATGTGTATATATGTCTTATAGAGCATATTTTGATTCAGGCATATAATATGTAGTAATTAGGGTAAATAAGGTATCCATCACCTCTAGTATTTATCCTTTCTATTCCAAACAGTGTAATTATACACTTTTAGTTATTTTAAAATATCCAATTAAATTGTAATTGACAACAGGGTTATTTTTATGGTCATAATAAAAATTATACAGATATATAAATAGAATATGGGCTGGGCGCAGTGGCTCATGCCTGTAATCCTAGCACATTGGTAGGCCAAGTCGGGCACATCATGAGGTCAGGAGTTCAAGACCAGACTGACCAACATTGTGAAACTCTCTCTCTACTAAAACTACATAAATTAGTTGGGCATGGTGGTGCACCTTTAGCTACTCAGGAGCCTGAGGCAGGAGAATGGCTTGAACCTGGGAGGTGGAGGTTGCAGTGAGCTGAGATAGCACCACTGCACTCCAGCCTGGGTGACAAAGAGACACTCCATCTCAAAAAAAAAAAAAAAGAAGCCGGGCGCGGTGGCTCACACCTGTAATCCCAGCACTTTGGGAGGCTGAGGCGGGTGAATCACAAGGTCAGGAGATTAAGACCATCCTGACTAACATGGTGAAACCCTGTCTCTACTAAAAATACAAAAAATTACCTGGGCGTGGTGGTGGGCGCCTGTAGTCCCAGCTACTTGGGAGGCTGAGGCAGGAGAATGGCATGATCCCGGGAGGTGGAGGTTGCAGTGAGCCAAGATCGTGCCACTGCACTCCAGCCAGGGCAACAGAGCAAGACTCCATCTCAAAAAAAAAGGGCCATGTGCAGTGGCTCACACCTGTTATCCCAGCAATTTCGGAGACTAAAGCAGGTGGATTGCCTGAGTTCAGGAGTTCAAGACCAGCCTGGCCAACATGGTGAAACCCTGTCTCTACTAAAAATAGAAAAATTAGCCAGGCATAGTGGCGCACACCTTGAGGCTGAGGCAGGAGAATCACTTGAACCTGGGAGGTGGAGGTTGCAGTGAGCTGAGACTACAGTGCTGCACTCCAGCCTGGGTGACAGAGTGAGATTCCTCAAAAGAAAAAAATATATATATATAATTTTTACATTTCTGAGTCCTGAAAAATTATTAATAAATATTTGTTATATAGTTTTCTTTGAACATGTGGTCTCTTTGCTTGCAAACATAGAGACTTTTAGTTTTAATTTTCATAGAGTGAAATATACACATACTCCTCTGAAGATAAACCTTAGGTGTAAGAAATCATGAAGTGTGTTTGGTGAGTATGCATTCGTACATATTTTCAGAAGAAAAGCATAATTATTGGAAAAAAATTTTAATTAGGTGACTAATGGAAAACTAAACACCTTGAATATGCTGAAAACAAATTTATACTTTCTGCTTTGTATTGAATTTATTAATGTAAAATGTTATGGCTTATGGCTTGGATTCTCCCCAGAATAAAACACAGGCAACTTTGTCTCCACAAATAACACTCTTGAGTACAACAATAAAAGCCCTCTTCAAACACACACAAAAAATTATTTTTAACGCTTATTTTAATAAAAATTAAACCAAAATTGAATAATTGGATATATTTTCATTGTTCTATTTGTGTGTGAATGTATAAAATGGCACATAAAGGAAAAATAATTTAAGCCAGAAAAAAGAGGTTAGTAAATATTTGTAATGAATAAAACTGGAAAGTAGTTCATTATTATTTGCAGATGACATTTTTGTTTATGTAGATAACAAAACAGTAGAAAGACTTTTTAAAGTTTATTCAGGTGGGTAGGCAACATTCTAAGATAATACCCTGGATTCCCAGTCTGTTGCACACCTACTGTGTAATACTTTCCTCTTGAGTGTAGAAACATGTGTGACTGTGGTGGGAAATCACTCATGAAATTAGGTTACTCATGTGTTGACTTTGTGTTTACCAAAATGGTAAATGTGTTTACAAAAATGGAGATTATCCTGATTGTGCTAAACTTGTGGGCCATGTTGTAAGCTGCTCATGGTGGCCACATGAAGGAAACATGTTTGTATATTGTCATCATTTCTACCTTCCGCATGTTGCTTCCAGTAGGGAGAGTATGGCAGAGGGAAGAAAAGGGAATCTCATTCATGGAAGAAATAATCACCTGTCACCTGGGATAGCTTAAGAAAAACAGGAGACCACAACAGGCCCACATTAATGAAAAAGGTAACCCGGGTAAAAGTGCCCACTGTCATTATGGAACAACATTTAGTAAGCTGTAGTAAATGATCAGCTTCTGGGACACCAATAGTCTACCAACAAGGTTGAACTCATTCTAATTCAATCAGCATGTCTGCACCATTCTGGTGACCCGGGTTTACACTACTCATTACAGAAATACCATGAAGACCAGTGGGTAATGTCCTAGAACTGAACTTACTTCAAATCATACCTAATTGTTTTCACATTTGAAAAACCTTAAACACAATGAATTCATAAACAATTCTAATTATAAATGATTTTACTACACTGTAATAAACTGTAAACAATATGAATATTTCTTGAATGCATAATTAGTTATGTAGACAGTGTGAAAAAAAAATTAAACTCGCCAGGCACAGTGGCTCATGCATGTAATCTCAGCACTTTGGGAGGCCAAAGTGGGCAAATCATGAGGTCAGGTGTTCGAGACCAGCCTGACCAACATGGTGAAATCCCGTCTCTACTAAAAATACAAAAATTGGCCAGGCGCGGTGGCTCACACCTCTAATCCCAGCACTTTAGGAGGCCGAGATGGGCAGATCATGAGGTCAGGAGATCGAGACCATCCTGGCTAACACGGTGAAACCCCGTCTCTACTAAAAAAATACAAAAAAACTAGCCGGGCGAGGTGGCGGGCGCCTGTAGTCCCAGCTACTCGGGAGGCTGAGGCAGGAGAGTGGCGTGAACCCGGGAGGCGGAGCTTGCAGTGAGCCGAGATCGCGCCACTGCACTCCAGCCTGGGAGACAGAGCGAGACTCGGTCTCAAAAAAAAAAAAAAAAAAAAAAAAAAAATCACCTTTAACCTACTCTTCTTTGGCAGTCTTTTATATACATATAGATACAGATATAAGATAGGTGGCTAGAGAAACATATACAGGGAAAATGGGTAACATAGGTATGCCAATGTAATTTCCATTGTTGCTTATGTCCTGTAGGGAAGCCTCAGAATAAGTAGGTCAGAGGTCGTTTTCCTTCCCAACTTCTATAGCCCAGCTGAGTTTAATGAGCCACTTAGACCATCTTAGATGGCTATAAGTCAATTAGCTAAACTAGAAAAGTGAAGACATCCAGGCAGGACCCAAATGGCAAATGTGAATCACATAGGCATACAGTGAGAAGGGAAGCAGGGCCCTGAAATGCTAAGCTGGAATTAGAGTCTTACATGGCTTTACCAAAAACATACTTCCCAGGCCATGCACCCATACGTGAAGCTTTGTTGATGTTTAAACACAACATTGTATGGCTGTGTTCCATTCTGAGATGGTATGGATCCATATAGGTGAAAGTAAGTTTATATCTGCATCCTCAGTGTAGGCTGGGGAATTTAAAATGTTTGTTGATTAATATGTTTTGTATACATAAGTATCTACACAGGCGAAGTCATATAATTCTATATGTGTGTGTTTTTCTGTCTACCCATGACTATCTATATACAGATCTAACTATCATTTTTTCCATATGCAGACAGAATAAAGATATAAGAGGTCAAAGGATAAATGGGTGTTGGTACTAATAGCAAGTTAAAGAAAAACTTCAATAAATGCAAAATCTTATTTGCCCTTTAAATTCCATCCATAAGAGTACACAAATGGAGGTATGTTCTGACCTTCATCTTGCTGCATTTAATGTTTTCAGAGAAAGAATTGGTTTTTGTTCCTCACATCTGTTAGCAAAAATGCACTAAGGCCATGAGAGTCATTTATTGCCAAGTCAAAAATGTCCTTTTTAATTCCGGTGAACGTGAAAACATAGATAAACTAGCCTCAGCTTGAAGGCCTTAACACAAATTTGCAAATGAAAAATTACTCTTTTTTTTTTCTTTTTTTTTTTTTTTGAGACAGAGTCTCGCTCTGTCGCCCAGGCTGGAGTGCAGTGGCCGGATCTCAGCTCACTGCAAGCTCCGCCTCCCGGGTTCCCGCCATTCTCCTGCCTCAGCCTCCCGAGTAGCTGGGACTACAGGCGCCCGCCACCTCGCCCAGCTAGTTTTTTTTGTATTTTTTAGTAGAGACGGGGTTTCACCGTGTTAGCCAGGATGGTCTCGATCTCCTGACCTCGTGATCCACCCGTCTCGGCCTCCCAAAGTGCTGGGATTACAGGCTTGAGCCACCGCGCCCGGCCGAGAAATAATTCTTTTTAAAGCTTCCCTCAAATTTAGGGCTTTTATTTTCAAATACGTGACACAGAAATAGAATGTGTTTTTTTGTTTGTTTGTTTGTTTGTTTTCAGATGGAGCTGGGTGTGGTGGTGGGTTCCTGTAATCCCAGATACTCGGGAGGCTGAGGCAGGAGAATGACTTGAACCAGGGAGGCGGAGGTTGCAGTGAGCAGCGATGGAGCCATTGCACTCCAACCTGGGTGACAGAGTGAGACTCCATCAAAAAAACAAAACAAAACAAAAAACTCACAAATGAAAAGTAAATCATACTCATACTCCTCAAGATAGATGAATACAATTTCATCAGGCAAATTTAATAAGCCAATGAGCTCAAGTTAGGTGTTTTCAAATAGCAAATTAGCTGAGCCCAGGAGAATCGCATTAGCCAAATAGCTCAGCCCAGGTGATTCCATTTACCCAATCAGCTCAACCTAGGCAATTCCAATCAGTAAATTTCCTCAGCCCAGGTGATTACATTTTGCCAATTGACTCAACCCACGTGATTCCAATCAGTAACTTAGCTCAGCCCAGGTGATTTCAAACAGCCAATTAGTTCAGCCTTAACAATTTCAGTCACTGAGATTAGCCCCGGTGAATCTAATTTGCCAATTAACTCAGCCTCGATTATTCTAAACAGAAAGCTCAGCTCATGTGATTTTAGTCAGGAAATCAGCTAGGTTCTAGCGAGTCCAGTCAGCCAGTTAGTTGAAACTCTGTGTTTCCAATCAGTCAATTAGCTCAGTTTAGAAGTATCTAATTAACCAATTAGCTAAAGTTAGTTGATTCCAATAAGGCAATTAGTTCTGCCCAGGTGGATCGAATCAGCCAATAATCTAAATAGTGACTGTAGATTCATTAAGTCAGAATGGTGGATGTAAAAAGCACTTTTCTACACTGAGAAGAAAAGCAGGGTCCAGACATACTAATATCTGGAGTGCAGCGGCACAATGATCTCGGCTCATTGCAACCTCCACCTTCCAGGTTCAAGCGATTCTCCTCCCTCAGTCTCCCGAGTAGCTGGGACTACAGGCGCCTGCCACTATGCCCGGCTAATTTTTATACTTTTAGTAGAGACGGGGTATTACCGTGTTGGCCACGCTGGTCTGGAATCCCTGACCTTGGGTGATCAGCCCACCTCAGCCTTCCAAAGTGCTGGGATTACAAGCGTGAGCCACCATGCCCGGCCGGAAACTTTCTTCTGTAGATTTAGAAACAGATATAAGACATATATGTAGGAAAACACATATAAAAACTAAGGCTTCTATACATATGTCTAATTAATGTCTATTTATGAATATGTCTTGGGAAAAAAAGCCCCAAAAGAAAAGTATGTTGCCGGGCGCGGTGGCTCAAGCCTGTAATCCCAGCACTTTGGGAGGCCGAGGCGGGTGGATCACAAGGTCAGGAGATCGAGACTATCCTGGCTAACATGGTGAAACCCCGTCTCTACTAAAAATACAAAAAAACTAGCCGGGCGCGGTAGCGGGCGCCTGTAGTCCCAGCTACTTGGGAGGCTGAGGCGGGAGAATGGCGTGAACCCGGGGGGCGGAGCTTGCAGTGAGCCGAGATCGCGCCACTGCACTCCAGCCTGGGAGACACAGTGAGACTCCGTCTCAAAAAAAAAAAAAAAAAAAAAAAAAAAAAAAAAAAAAAAAAAAAAAGGAAAGTATGTAAGAGGTCATTACCTTACTCAATCTCCTCAAGACACGTCAATGAACTCAGCCCATGTGATTCTAGTCAGCCAGTTAGCTCAGCCCAGGTGATTCCAATCAGCCAGTTAAATGAGCCCAAGTGATATCAATTAGTCAATCATATCAGTAAAGGTGAATCCAATTAGCCAATTAGATTAGCCCAAGGTGATTCCAATTTGCCAATTAAATGAGCCCAAGTAATACCAATTAGCCAATTATATCAGTAAAGGTGAATCTAGCCAATTAGATTAACCCAAGGTGATTCCAATCAGCCAATTTTCTTAGCCTAGGTAGATCCAATCAAACAATTATCTAAATAGTGACTACAGGTTTATCAAAGCAGGCCCAAACTAGTGGGTGTGAAGAGCACATACATACACTGAGAAGGAATGCAGGGCCCTAAAGTGCAAACCTGAACAGCATAAATAACATGGCTTTGCTGTCAGCTTATTTCTGAAGCCTATGCTACTGAAGGTGAAGGGGTTTTTTTATGTTTATATAAACAATATTGTATGGCTATGTTCCATTCTGAAATGCTACTGAGCAAAAGAGATTGAAAGTAATTATGTATCTGTATAATTTGTATATGCCAAGTGATTAAAAATGGTCTATTGGGGAACATTTCTTGTATATATAAATATTTACCTAGACATACTCCTATAATCCTGTATGTAAGTTTTAAAAATCGATTTACCTGGTCAGCTGCAGTGGCTCAGGCCTGTAATCTCAGCACTTTGGGAGGTTGAGGTAGACAGATCATGAGGTCAAGAGTTCGAGACCAGACTTGCCGATATGGTGAAACCCCGTCTCTACTAAAAATACAAAAATTTGCTGGGTGTAGTGGTGCATCCCTGTAGTCCCAGCTACTTGGGAGGGCGAGGCAGGAGAATCACTTGAACCCAGGAGGCGGAGGTTGTGGTGAACTGAGATTACACCACTGCACTCCAGTTTGGGCAACAGAGTAAGACTCCATCCCCCTCCCCTCAAGAAAAGTAACTTCTATGCAAATATATCTGCCCTGTAAACTAGATCTAGAAGAGTACACTAATAAAGGTATGCTCTGACATACATCCTGCTGCATTTAACATATATAAAGGAAGCATTGGTCTTTATTGTTCACTTCTGGAAAATGAGCATGCACTAACCAATGGAAGTCATCCACTGCCATGTCAAGGTTGATCCATCCCTTCATGTTGAACGTATGGCCAGAGGTAAACCAGCCCCAGTCCTAAGGTTCTCACAAATTGTAAAATGTTTATTTTTTTTCTCATCAGGGCTTTCTGTAAGACATGGGATCAACTTCATTTTTATGGGTATGTGATGTAAAAGTACAATTTTGTCTTTTCATCTTTGTGACTGAAGTAGTGTCTTTATGGTAATGGAAAGAAAGTCTAGCACTCTTTCTAGAAGATAGGCCATCATAGTGAAAGCAAATATGACTGTACATGATACCAGGCCGCATTTCAACCAGACCATAGTGATCATACACAGAAGTGCCAATGGTGGCTCTTATTAGCTAGCTCAAAACTTCTCTCTTCTTTCTGAGTAAGGATAGTCTTACTGATGTCAGACATTCCTGCTTTTTTCAGCTGGATGGACAGAAGCCCACTAGGCTGATTTACTGAGATTCAGAAATGAAAAGACCTGGGTGCCAGGTAAGAAGGACATTTTCAAATTTACGAAAAAAACAAAAGTGTGGCAAAGTTTTGACTTGGATTTTATAAATCTTCACTGAGATAACTGGCTGATTGGATTTATGTAGCCTGGAAGTAAAGAAAATTGAAATGACCTTTTAACCAACATTACTTCAGTGCCTTTTTTCTATAAATATGGATATAAGATAGGTTGATAGATAAACATATACACAAAGAATGAGTCACATATGTATGTATAGGTCAAGTTTATTTGTGTATATGTCCCACGTAGGACAGAGGTCATCTTCATCTCTACCCCTGCATCCCAGATAAGTTAAATAAGCAAATTAGCTCAGCATGCATGATTGCAAAAAGCCAGTTAAGTCAGCTCAGGTAAATATAACCAACTGATTAGCTAAACTGGGAAAGTGTAGACATCAAGCCAGGCTCAAAATGATGGATATGAATAATACAGGCATACTCTGAGAAGAAAAGTAAAGACCTAAAATGCTAAGCTGGACATAAAGCCTTACATCACACTACCAAAATATTACTTCACAGGCTGTGCTCATGAACATGAAGTTTGTTCGTGTTTATACATAATGCTTTATGGCTGTGTTCCAATCTGAGATGGTATAAAGCCATATAGGTGAAAAGTAAGTCTTCATCTGTGTCCTCAGGTTAGGCTGGAAAATTAGAAATGTCTATTGATGAACATCTTTTGTATGCATAAATATTTACATATACAAACTAATATAATCTTGTGTGTGTTTATGTACTTATGTATATCTATATCTACATCTATCTATGATTCTGTTAACATTCATGCAGAATAAAGATGTAGCAAGTCAAAGTATAAGTGAGCGGTGGCTCATACCTGTAATCCCAGTACTTTGGGAGGCTGAGGCGGGCAGATCCTGAGGTCAAAAGATCGAGACCATTGTGGCCAACATGATGAAATTCCATCTCTACTAAAAACACAAAAATCAGTTGGGTGTGGTGGCATGTACCTGTCGTCTTAGCTACTTGGGAGGCTGAGGCAGGAGAATCGCTTGAACCCAGAAGGTGGAGGTTGCAGTGAGCCCAGACTGGGCCACTACATTCCAGACTGGTGACAGAGTGAGACTCCATCAAAAAAAAAAAAAAAAAAAAGGAATAAAGGGCATCCAAATTGGTAAAGAGGAAGTCAAACTGTCACTGCTTGTCAATGATATGATTGTATACCTAGAAAACTCTAAAGACTTATTCAAACAGCTCCTAGATTTGATAAATAAATTTAGTAGAGTTTCAGGATATGAAATCAATGTACACAAATCAATATCACTGTATACACCAAGTGACTGAGCTGAGAATCAAGTCAAGCACTCAACCCCTTTACACCAGCTGCAGAAAAAATATACTTAGGAATATACCTAACCAAAGAGGTGAAAGACCTCTACAAGGAGTATTAGAAAACACTGCTGAAAGAGATCAAAGGTGACACAAACAAATGGAAACACATTCCATGCTCATGGATGTGTAGAGTCAATATTGTGAAAATCATCATAGTGCTGGAAGCAATCTACAAATTTATGCCATTCTTGTCAAAATACCACAATCATTCCTCACAAAACTAGAAAAAAAAATCCTAAAATAAAAGAGCCCGCATAGCCAAAACAAAACTAAGCAAAAAGAACAAATCTAGAGATATCATATTATCTGACTTCAAACTATACTAGAAGACTATAGTTACCAAAGCAGCATGGTACTGGTATAAAAATAGGCAAATAGACAAATGGAACAGAATAGTGAATAAAGAGATAAAGCCAAATACTTTCAGCCAACTGATCTTTAACAAACTAAACAAAAACATGAAGTAGGGAAAAGACATCCTATTCAACAAATACTGCTGAGATAATTGGCAAACCACATGTAGAAGAATAAAACTGTATCTTCATTGCTCACTTTATACAAAAATCAACCCAAAGTGGATCAAAAACTTAAATGTAAAACTTGAAACTATAAAAATTCTACAAGATAACATCGGAAACACTCTTCTAGGCATTGGCTTAGGCAGAGATTTCATGACCAAAAACCCAAAACCAAATACAACAAAAACAAAGATCAATAAATGTGACTTAATTAAACTAAAAAGCTTCTGCACTTTGGGAGGCCGAGGCAGGCGGATCACGAGGTCAGGAGATCAAGACCATCCTGGCTAACATGGTGAAACCCCGTCTCTACTAAAAATACAAAAAAAAAAAAAAAAATTAGTCGGGCGTGGTGAAGGGCACTTGTAGTCCCAACTACTCGGGGGGCTGAGGCAAGAGAATGGCGTGAACCTGGGAGGTGGAGCTTGCAGTGAGCCGAGATGGCGCCACTGCACACCAGCTAGGGCGACAGAGTGAGAACTCTGTCTCAAAAAAAGAAAAAAAAAGACTACACATTGGGTACTATGTACACTGCTTGGGATATAGGTGCACTAAAATCTCAGAAATCGCCACTAAAAAAGTTTTTCATGTAATCAGACATCACCTGTAGCTGCAAAGCTGTCGATATAATAATAAAAACAAATCTCCGCCCCCAAAGTCCCATAAGATTAAGTTTATATGCTTTGGCATTTAATTTTTTTAAAAAGGGTCTCTGTCATCCAGGATGGAGTGAAGTGGCTTGATCACAGTTCATTGCACTCTCGATCTCCTGGCCTCAGGCAATTCTCCTACCTCAGCCTCCTGAGTAGCTGGTACTACAGATGCAGCTAACCATGCCGAGCTCATTTTTGTATTTTTTGTAGACATGGGGTTTTGCCATGTTGCCCAGGCTTGCCTCCAATCCCTGGGCTTAAGCAGTCTTTGTGCCTTGGCCTTTCACGATTCTGGGATTACAAGCATGAGCCACCATACCCGACTAGACTCTTATTTTTATATGATATAGAAAAGCTGAACATATTTAGATCTGCTAGTTAACAGAGAATTTGAAAAAAATCTATTAAAAATATAAAATGGTTTTTGTCTACAAATACTGATACCAAACAGTTCAAAATTATTTACTAGAGATTTCACTAAAAATTAGGTTTTTAAGAGTTAATGTAATTTATATATATAATTAAAACTACTGGATCTAAGAAAAACAATTTTGCATAGTGTGCAAACAAAAGCAAAAATATGCTTTCAATGAAGAAAGTTAAAAATATTTTGTCTTGTTTGAAATTACTTAAAGATTGTCTCAAATTGAGAAAATAAAAAGAACATAGATAAAAATAAAATACAGAAAGTTTAAAAAGTATTTAAAAGAAGCCTGGGCGCGGTGGCTCATCCCTATAATCCCAGCATTTTGGGAGGCCGAGGCGGCGGATCACCTGAGGTCGGGAGTTGGAGACTAGCTTGACCAACATGGAGAAACTCCATCTCTACTGAAAATACAAAATTAGCCAGACATGGTGGCACATGCCTGTAATCCCAGCTACTCGGGAGGCTGAGGCAGGAGAATCACTTGAACCCAGGAGGCAGAGGTTGCAGTGAGGAGAGATTGCACCATTGCTCTCCAGTCTGGGCAACAAAAGCGAAACTCCCTATCAAAAAAGAAAAAAAAAAGTAATTAAAAGAGATTATAAACTATGTATGGAAATCTACAGTGGTCAAAATGATAGATTTGGTGGATTTATTTATAAAGTTTTGTGAAAATTAGCTTTTAATTTTTTTAATTTTTTTAATTTTGATTTTTATCTTTTGAGACAGAGTCTTGCTGTGTCACCCAGGCTGGAGTGCAGTGGTGCAATCTTGGCACACTGCAACCTCCACGTCCTGGGTTCAAGTGATTCTCCTGCTTAGCCTCTCTGGTAGCTGGGACTACAGGTGCCTGCCACCACGCCCGGCTAATTTTCGTAATTTAGTAGGGACAGGATTTTGCATATTGGCCAGGCTGGTCTCTAACTCCTAACCTCAGGTGATCTGCCTGCCTCGACCTTCCAAAGTATTGGGATTACAGGTGTGAGCCACTGTGCCTGGCCAAAACTAGCTTTAGTATTGATAACACACTAATAGAAAAGTAAAAGTTGATTTTCTCTTGGAACAAAAATTTTATGTATTATTACTATAACACAATAACATATTTTTATTCACCTTTTGAATTAATTTAAAAAGAGACAGAGTAGAGATAGGGCTTTTCTCGTGCTGTCTTTCTTGGGTCATTTGATTGTAAAACTAAATCTCCTGCATCAAACAGTAAACGGTTTTGTTTTTATAAATCTTCTAACAGGCCAGGCACCGTGGCTCATGCCTGAAATCTCAGCACTTTGGGAGGTTGAGGCAGGCGGATCACCTGAGGTCAGGAGTTCGAGATCAGCCTGGCCAACATGCCAAAAGCCCATCTCTACTAAAATACAAAAATTAGCCAGGCACGATGGTGGGCACCTGTAGTCTCAGCTACTCCGGAGGCTGAGGCAGGAGAATTGCTTGAACCTGGGAGGCAGAGGTTTCAGTGAGCCAAGATCACGCCACTGCACTCCAGCCCGGGCGACAGAGGGAGACTCTGTCTCAATAAATAAATAAATAAATAAATAAATAAATAAATGAAATCTTTTACTACTTGCTTTGGCTAAATGAATGATTATTATTTAATAGTGGCCTGTGATCCCATTTTGTTCAAGTATTTTAACCCTTTGACATATTTGGCAGGCTTCCCAAAATTAAAATTCAGCTTAAAAGTTGTGTGTATTTGACCCCTAACATTGGAATGCTACAGTGTTCCAATGCAGCATCCAAAAGAGTGATAAACAGAATTCTTTGATGTGTTAAATTACATGGAAAGCATTGTCAAATTAAAAAGTATGACCTTCAGGAGATCGAGACCATCCTGGCTAACACGGTGAAACCCCGTCTCTACTTAAAATACAGAAAAATTAGCCGGGCGAGGTGGCGGCGCCTGTAGTCCCAGCTACTCGGGAGGCTGAGGCAGGAGAATGGCGCGAACCCGGGAGGCGGAGCTTGCAGTGAGCGGAGATCACGCCACTGTACTCCAGCCTGGGTGACAGAGCGAGACTCCGTCTCAAAAAAAAAAAAAGTATGACCTTTATCAACTTATATTTTAATAAATGTTATGCTATTCATTTCAAAATTATATGAAATCTCTAAAAATCTAATATACCTGAGTATATGCTATTAGTAATACTTATGGTTGCTATAATAAATTATCATAGACCACAGGTAAAATCATTTTTTTCATTTGTTTCTTCATAACCATTTGAAGTCATTTCCATAGTTAATGGTTTAATTCTGATGTAGTTTCTAAAAACTTCAAAAGCACATGACATCCTAGAGGAGTGTGTCTTTAAAGAGGTTCATGAAAAGATGAAAAGGGTCCACAGAGTTAAGTACAGGCTTCTGATAATTTTAGGATCATATTATTTGGACTGGCCAGGGATTGTGAGAATTCGAATGAAGAGAGAGACTCTTAAAAAACTGTCAGCCCAGGCCAGGGTGCGATGACTCACGCCTGTAACCCCAGCACTTTGATAGGCCGAGGTGGGCAGATCACCTGAGGTTAGGAGTTGGAGACCCGCCTGGCCAACATGAAGAAACCCCCATCTCTACTAAAAATACAAAATTAGCTGGGCATGGTGGCACATGCCTGTATTCCCAGCCACTTGGGAGACTGAGGCAGGAGAATTGCTTGAACCCATGAGGCAGAGGTTGCAGTGAGCCAAGATCGTGCCATTTCCAGCCCGGGCAACAAGAGAGAAACTCCGTCTCGAAAACAAAACAAAACGAAACAAAAAACCAAAACAAGCAAACAAAAAAACCTGTGAGCCCAGACATGACAAAAATTAATTGACCATTACAAAAGTACTCTGCCACATTTTTAAAGTTATATCAGCCAGTACAGAAATGTTTTAGATATGCTTTTTAAATAAACTCTGTGGTCCAAGTCAAATTAACTATGATAACCTCTCAGGAATAGTGGTGTGCACCTAAATTGGGGGAAAGTAACCCAATGTTTAAGAAATGTTTAAGAAGTGTTTACGAAGACGTAAACTTAATGTTAAGTGTGGACTCACAGAGAACCTAGGCAGCCACTTGATTTTTCCTGAGTTCTTTTTTTAGAATTAAATTAATTTTTTTTTTTTTTGAGATGGAGTTTCACTTTTGTCACCTAGGCTGGAATGCAATGGCATGATCTCTGCTCACTGCAACCTCTACCTCCCAGGTTCAAGTAATTCCCCTGCCTCAGCCTCCCAAGTAGTTGGGACAACAGGTGGCTACCACCATGCATAATTTTTGTAATTTTAGTAGAAATAGGTTTCACCATGTTGGGCAGACTGGTCTCGGACTCCTGACCTCGTGATCCGCCTTCTTCAGCCTCCCAAAGTGCTGGGATTACAGGTGTGAGCCTCCGTGTTCGGCCCCTATTCCTGAGTTCTTGAAGTTTCCATTATTAAAAACTCTGTATTTCACTACTCATCACAGAAAAGATAAAGTAATTCACATTAAATATAAATTTAGTGTGTGTGTGTGTGTGTGTGTGTGTGTGGTGACGATTCTAAATTACTACACTAAGTTAAGACCAATTTTTTTTTTGTCAAACTTATAATTCTTAGAAGACAATTAAGTTTATGTATGTTTCTGCTACCTTATAGGCCATTTAAACATTTATACCGAAATTGTCATTTTTTTTTTTTTTTTTTGAGACAGAGTCTCACTCTGTGGCCCAGGCTGGAGTGCAGTGGCAAGATCGCGGCTTAATGCAACCTTGACCTCTTGGATTCAAGCAATTCTTCTGCCTCAGTCTCCCAAGCAGCTGGGACTACAGGCACGTACCATCATGCCTAGCTAATTTTTGTATTTTTAGTAGAGACGGGGTTTCACCGTATTAGCCAGGCTGGTCTCGAACTCCTGACCTCGTGATCCACCCGCCTCAGCCTCCCAAAGTGCTGGGATTACAGGCATGAGCCACCTCGCCAGGCTTTTTTTTTTTTTTTCTTCTTTTTTGAGACTGAGTTTCACTCATGTTGCCCAGGCTGGAGTGCAATGGCGCCATCTTGGCTCACTGCAACCTCTGCCTTCCAGGTTCAAGCAATTGTCCTGCCTCAGCCTCCCATGTAGCTAGGATTACAGGGGGCCGCTACTACGCCCAGGTGATTTTTGTGTTTTTAGTAGAGACGGGATTTTACCATGTTAGTCTGGTCTCGAACTCCTGCCCTCTGGGGATCCTCACACCTCAGTCCCAAAATACTGGGATTACAGACATGAGCAATGGAGAGAAAACTGCACACCTGGCAACTGTCATTTTTAATGCATGTTTTCTGGTAGTATAAAAGCTTTCTGATGCAAGAAGGATGATGTTTTAACCGTAGCTAAAAGGATACTAAGACTTTTTTTCCCTCATGAAAACTTTCTGAAAAGTTGTCCAATTACAAAGATATTTATTTCACTAGAAAAGTTGTAAAACGGTTAAATAAGGTATTACAGATACAATAGTACTGAGCAAAGCTAACTAAATTCACTAAATTGCTTTTGTAATTGCAATTGATGACAGTCAGATCCACTTAGAGTGGAAAAAAATGTGTTGACCTTTACAAAAGGTCATTGAAAGCCTTTTTTTTTTTTTTTTTTTTTTTTTTTGAGACAGTCTGGCTCTGTCGCCCAGGCTGGAGTGCAGTGGCCGATCTTGGCTCACTGCAAGCTCCACCTCCCGGGTCCACACCATTCTCCTGCCTCAGCCTCCCAAGTAGCTGGGACCACAGGCCCCTGCCACCTCACCCAGCTAGATTTTTTGCATTTTTTAATGAGACGGGGTTTCACCGTGTTAGCCAGGATGGTGTCGATCTCCCGACCTCGTGATCCAGCCGTCTCGTCCTCCCAAAGTGCTGGGATTACAGACTTCAACCACCGCGCCCGGCTTTTTTTTTTTTTTTTTAAACTAAAGTTGTGCTAAATAAAAGAATGTATCTAGTTTACTTACTGGATAAACAGAGAAGTATCTGTGCAGTTGCTAGTATTTGTAGTTGCACATGGAGAAATACTTCAAGTATTACAGAGATTCCGTTGTAGGAAATTAATGAACCGACTGCTTGGTTGAAATGAGTAGACCATTTAACAAGTTAATTATTTGATCTATTTAATCTTAGTTGGTTGGTTCATGGGGTCCTTGGTTAGAAAGCATACTTCAGGCCTGCAGCGGTGGCTCACACATGTAATCCCAGCACTTCGGGAAGCCGAGGCAGGATCACCAGTCAGAAATTCGAGACGTGCCTGGCCAACATGGTGAAACCCTGTCTCTACTAAAAATACAAAAATTAGCCGGAGATAGTGACACATGCCTGAAATCCCAGCTACTTGGGAGGCTGAGGCAGGAGAATCACTTGAACCCAGGAGGCAGAGGTTGCAGTGAGCTGAGATCGTGCCATTGCACTCCAGCCTGGGTGACAAGAGTGAGATTTCATCTCAAAAGAAACAAAAAAAAAAGCATACTTCTAGCTCTTGACATTATTTTCCTGATAGTCAAAATAATAGTCTCCCTACTGCACTCTATTGTCTCAAAAGTTATAAATCTTTGCATGCAGTCATCTCATGTGGTCTGTCTTTAACAGGAATGATGAAAACTTGAAGATGTATGTGACCATGAGAACACCATAACCTATGAATGACCGGATAAGAACGGAAACCTAAAATAATGGAAACTGAGAGTGACACTAAGACTCTAAGTTTTGGTGACACTCTGACCTATGTGAAAACTTAATCAAAAGGGGGAAATATTTTAAACAAAATTATTCGAGGCCATCATTCTGGACTGAGCTTGTTCGCTAGGCCCAAACAGACCAAACCAAAGCAAACCAAAATGGAGTCATTCATGCTAAATGTGACATAGTCAAACTGCAAATTTAAAGAAATAGGTAGATTCTAAAACTGGCCACGTCTTGTTTTTCTTTGGTAAAAAGCAGATTTCGATACAAGGAGGTTTCTTCTACTGTAATCATTTTTAAAAATAATAAACTGAAGTACTTGTTTTCACTTTGTAAAACCCACAGTTCTGCTATTTTATAGTGGAATTTGAGACTAAATAAGTACATTTGTAATGGTGACAAAGTAATATCACTGTCTAAAGTTTTGGTTTATTTCTTGAAATTGAGGAGATAACCAAAAGGGAGATATTGCTAAATTAATTATAGCCTAAAGCTGACCCCTTTTATGTTTAATTTTCGTTAATAGGGTTTTCTGTACATAGTAAATGAAAACCTAGCTGAATATGTACATAGATTGTAACCTATTCTTGTACCAACCACTGTGTTTTTCACAATAAAAGAACATCGAATGATCAAACAGTATTCAAATAAGGCAAATCCCAAGCTGTAATAAATCTGGCTGTTTCTGTACCTCACTTGTATTTTCTGTATGTCACTTTGCTTTCTCTGTACATAAATCTTTTTTACCTTGTGGCTGTGCTGGGGTCTGTCTGAGGCTACTAGGGACCCACAGGCTGCTTAATTTGCAAATTATTCTT
Source organism: Theropithecus gelada (assembly GCF_003255815.1). Taxonomy (NCBI): domain Eukaryota; kingdom Metazoa; phylum Chordata; class Mammalia; order Primates; family Cercopithecidae; genus Theropithecus; species Theropithecus gelada. Next base: position 19,909,933 of record NC_037687.1, on the reverse strand, counting down.
TGCTCAATTAAACTATGTTAAATTTAATTTCTCTGAAGTTTTTTTTTCTTTTAAAAGTCTTCAAATGTTTGGTATGATAAAAAAAAAAAAGTGATGTGTTGTTAGTCTTTGATTACCTAAAATAAGTTATGTTTTCCAAATTATTCCATATCAGCTATGTCAGCTACTTTTTCCAAGTTTTTCTAGGTTTTTTCTAAATGCTTTTGCAATTTCTTTTTTGTTTTTGTTTTGTTTTGTTTGAGACAAACAAACAAAACACTCTGTCTCAATCTGTCACCCAGGCTGGAGTGCAGTGGTGTAATCAATTATAGCTTAATACAGCCTCCACCTTCCAGGTTTAAACAATACTATCCTAGACGCCTGAGTATCATCATGCCTGGTTAATTTTTTTAATTTCTTTTATTGAGACAGGATCTTCCTGTGTTGCCCAGGCTGTACTTGGACTCCTGAGCTTAAGTGATCCTCCCATCTCAGCCTCCCAAAGTGTTAGAATTACAGATGTGAGCCACCGTGTACCTCAGTAATTTCGTGAGATTTTTCCCACTGATAAACAGTACTATATGGGCACAAATCTAAAAGCAATCTGGTTTCTATTTTTGAAGTGTCACTCTCCAGGATTTTAAGAGTCTAGGGCAGCTACTTGAATAGTGCGCTCCATGGAGGTACATAGGCTTCGGAGTGATAGTTGATCCTGAGTCCCAGCCCAGCCACTTAGTAGCTGTGGGTGTTTGGAAAATTTCTTGATGTGGAAGAGTTCCGTGGACCGCATATGAAGAAAAAGCAGAATGGGCTAGGTGCGGTGGCTCACGCTTGTAATCCCAGCACTTTGGGAAGCCGAGGCAGGCAGATCACGAGGTCAGGAGATTGAGACCATCCTGGCCAACATGGTGAAACCCCATCTCTACTAATAATACAAAAATTAACTGGGTGTGGTGGTGTGGGCCTGTAATCCCAGCTACTCAAGAGGCTGAGGCACAAGAATAGCTTGAACCACTGCACTCCAGCCTGGCGACAGAGCAAGACTCCCTCTCAAAACAAACAAACAAACAAACAAACAACAGCAGAATGATACTGATTGCAAATATGGTAGCAATTTTTCATCCCTCCTGTATTCATGTCCATTGACAGGTGCTTTTACAGCCATTCCCATCAAGATCCAGAATCTATTTTCCAAACACTTGCTCTGGCTGGCCCTACTTGCTCAGCCCAGTAGAAACCTGGGAACATGACAATGTGTTAGTATGGGGCCTAGATTCAAACAGTTTTGACTAATTCTGTTTTCCTTTTCTTTTCTGTCTCTGTTTTTTCTCTTTTTTTGAGAAGGAGTCTTTCTCCGTCATCATGGCTAGAGTGCAGTGGCATGATCTTGTCTCACTGCAACCTCCATCTCCCAGGTTCAAGCAATTCTCCTGACTCAGCCTCCCGAGTAGCTGAGACTACAGGCATGTGTCACCACACCCAGCTAATTTTTGTATTTTTAGTAGAGACAGGGTTTCACCATGTTGGCCCGGCTGGTCTCAAACTCCTGACCTAAGGTGATCCACCTGCCTTGGCCTACTAAAGTTCTGGGATTACAGGCGTGAGCCACCATGCCAGGCCTGCTTCTGTTTTTCTTTCAGAACGCTGCCATGTTCATGAGACAATCCCATATTAGCCAGCTGGAGGATAAGATACCATGGGGAGGAGAAGCAAGGTGCCCCTGTTGACAGCCCAAGACGCAGAAGCTCACCCCTAGAAGAGGGCTGCCTTCCTAGTCAATGAGCAGCTCATGATACATGTCTGAAGGAGCTCAACTGAGAATACAAGAATGGCCCTCTGTTCCTAGAGTTCTTAGATAGAAGAATGGCTAAATGGCTGAGCAGTTCAATTATGAGCTAATCAGTTTTGGGATGGTTTGTTATGCTACCAAAGGTCACTAATACATGCACCCAGTGCAGATAGAACGCCAAGATTTAATGACAGGTTGATTACTAGTTACCTTCTAATGCTGAGCACCATAAAAGTACTGATATTTTTCCCTATTTAAAGTTAGATGTCCTGTAAGATAATGTTGAGAAATGCAGAACTATTATTGCTGGGTGTGGTGGCTCATGCCTGTAATCCCAGCACTTTGGGAGGCTGAGGTGGGGCAGATCACCTGAGGTCGGGAGTTCGAGAGCAGCCTGACCAACATGGAGCAACCTCATCTCTAGTAAAAATACAAAAAAATTAGCCGGGCGTGGTTTCACATATCTGTAATCCCGGCTACTCCTCAAGAGGCTGAGGTAAGAGAATCTCTTGAACCCGGGCGGCAGAGGTTGCTGTGAGCCGAGATCATGCTATTGCACTCCAGCCTGGGCAACAAGAGCAAAACTCAGTCTCAAAAAATAAATAAATAAATAGATAAATAAATAAATAAATGCAGAAATACACGTGGACATGTGGACATGTATGCATGTGATTGGTGCTTATATTCACTCAGTTTCCCATACCACAGGAGAAAACAGATAACCACAGTCTGATTATTAGGGTCAAGGCCAAATAGCAAAATAAGTTTGCCTTTAATCTATTTTCTTCCTATGTAAACATGAAAGTTCCAGACTGTGAGCAGATCTGAAGACATAGAGTTTTCTTCTCCTGAGGCCCCAGCATCCTTTGTTCACTGTCTGTTCTCTGAAAGAAGGGTGGGCAACAGGTGATAAGCAGTGGTTTACCTGTGGTTATCTCATTCCTGCTGCCCTCAGGTGCGGTATTGATTGAGGTCTTCGGCTCACTCTTTATTTTTACTTTTCAGTCAGGTCATTGGTTTTATTGTTGTTTGAAAACCATTTCTATATGTTGGATAACAATCCTTATCAGGTATGTCTTTTGCAAATATTTTCTTCCATACTGTTTCTTTTCATTCTCTACAGTGTCTTTCACAGAGCAGAAATACTTAATTTTGGTAAATTTGACATCAAATTTTTACTTTTAGAAAATGAACTAGGCCGGGCGCGGTGGCTCAAGCCTGTAATCCCAGCACTTTGGGAGGCCGAGACGGGCGGATCACGAGGTCAGGAGATCGAGACCATCCTGGCTAACATGGTGAAACCCCGTCTCTACTAAAAATACAAAAAAAACTAGCCGGGTGAGGTGGCGGGCGCCTGTAGTCCCAGCTACTCGGGAGGCTGAGGCAGGAGAATGGCATAAACCTGGGAGACAGAGCTTGCAGTGAGCTGAGATCCGGCCACTGTACTCCAGCCTGGGTGACAGAGCGAGACTCCGTCTCAAAAAAAAAAAAAAAAAAAAAAAAAAAAAAAAAAAAATGAACTGGTGGTATTTTATCTAACTTATAATTGCTAAATCCCGGGTCATCTAGATTTTCTCTAATTACATTCTAGGAATTTTAGAGTTTGGCATTTTAAATTTAGGTCTGTGATCCATTTGTGTTAGTTTTTGTGAGGCTGTAATGTTTGTGATTCATGCTTTTGTATGTGGAGGTCCAATTGTTTTAGCATCATTTGTTGAAAGGATTCTCTTGGCTGCATTACAAGTGCCTTTAGTCTTTTATCAAAGATTCATTCAGCATATTAATATGGGCTTACCTCTGGGCTCTGCATTCATTCCATCAACTGATTTGTCTATTCTTTTACCAATATCACACTCTCTTGATTACTATAGCTTTATATTTAATCTTGAAGCTGAGTGGTGTCTCAGTCATCCAATTTTATGTTCTCCTGCAATATTGTGTTGGCTATTCTAGGTCTTTAGCCTCTACATGTAAACTTATTCTAGGTTTTTGCTTGTACATATAAACTTTAGAATCAGTTTGTCAATAGCCCCAAAAGAAGTTTGTGGAATTTTGTTTAAGGTTGTAGTGCATCACAGATCAAGCTAGGAAGGACTGACATCTTGACAATATGGAGTATTTCCATTCATGATCATGTTGTATCTCTCCACTATTTTTTTCTTCTTCTGATTTCTTTTATTAGAAAAAAGTCTTTCTTTTTTCTTTTTTTCTTTTTCTTCTTCTTTTTTTTTTTTTTTTTTTGTTTGGAAAGAACCTCGCTCCATCCCCCAGGCTGGAGTTCAGTGATGCAATCTTGGCTCACTACAACCTCCACCTCCCGGGTTCAAGTGATCCTTCTGCCTCAGCCTCCCAAGTAGCTGGGACTACAGGCGTGTGCCACCATGCCAGGCTAATTCTTGTATTTTTAGTAGAGATGGCATTTCACCATGTTTATTGGTACTTTCACCATATTATTTCTCCTGCCTCAGCCTCCTGAGTGGCTGGGATTACAGCTGAACCCGGGAGGTGGAGGTTGCGGTGAGGCGAGATCACACCACTGCACTCCAGCCTGGGCAACAGAGTGAGACTCTGTCTCAAAAACAAACAAATAAACAAACAAAAGTTTCAATATAGGCTTAAAACATCTGTTACTTTACATTATAGAACATCCTCTTAAGATTAGTTTTATTTCTTATAACAAAGAATCTTTATTTGTTTCTTTTTTTTATAAACAATATCTTACTTTGTCACTCAGGCTGGAGTGCAGTGGTATGATTATAGCTCACTGTAGCCTGGAACTCCTGAACTCAGGTGATCTTCCTGCCTTGGCCTCCTGAGTAGGTGGGACTGTAGTTGCATGTCAACATGCCCTATTAATTTCTTTTTTTATAGAGAGAGACAAAGTCTCCCTAGGTTGCCCAGCCTGATCTCAAACTCCTGGCCTCAAGTGATTCTCCTGTCATGGCTTCCCAAAGTCCTTGGATTATTGGCATGAGCCACCATGCCTTGCCTATTTTCTCCAAAAGTTTTTTTCTAAAAAACAAAAAGAAAAAAGAAAAGAAAAAGTGTACTGTCTTCTGTTGGTTGCATATTAGAATATAGGTTATATAGAGTATCCTACTTTGAAGCAGCCCATTCCAGAGTCTACACAAAGTTGTTCTTCCTGAAGTGCTTTAAGACAATTACCTCATGTGGGGCAAGGGCGTGGGGGAGTCCCCCAGAAAATTCACCAACTGAAAATAACTACAGAAACAATATGTGCCTATTCCCAAACAGAGCAAGAGTGTCTGCTGTAGATGGTCAACCTTTCCAGACAGTAGTAACATCTACGTTCACCAAGAGACATACTGTGAACTCTGAGAACAGGTTACAATGTGTATAGAGTCAGGAGAGACTCATCCATCAGACCACAGCCAAAGACAGTCAAATATTAAACATCTTCTCTGCACATGTGGAAACATCAGATGTGCAAACATAAAACATTGGGAGACAAGGCCCTCACTGCATATTTGTGGGTTTTAGTCTCCAGTGAGACACATTGAGCGCACATCTCCTATTTCACTACTGCTGCATCTATCATACACTACATTTCATATATCTTTCATACTATTTTTGAATTTTATATTCCATTTGTCTCTAAATCTGTTCATAAATCAAAACTATATTATTTAACTTTTCAATTCCTTACAACACATCACGGAAGATGTCACTTCACTTTTCCAAGCTCAGGCTGGAGTGCAGTGGCATGATCTCAGCTCATTGCAACCTCCACCTTCCAGGTTCAAGCTAATCTCCTGCCTCTGCCTCCCAAGTAGCTGGGATTACAGGTGCACCCCACCACACCTGACTAATTTTTGTGTTTTCAGTAGAAATGGTGTTTCACCATGTTGGCCAGGCTGGTCTCAAACTCCTGACCTCAGGTGATCTGTCCACTTCGGCTTCCCAAAATGCTAAAATTACAGGAGGGAGCCACCACACCTGGCAAAGAACTGTAATTGTTATTGGTAAATTGTAACTGGAGCAAATTTTTCAAAATATCTTATTTTTTGTTCAAGTTCAACAGCTCATTTTCCTTTATTCAGCTATGAATAATTGAGATTTATCCATAATGACTTAAAACACCTAAGTATTTTTTTTTTTTTCATAAAAACTTGGGAGTTAGGCATACCTGGGCCAGTATGGCAGCTTCATGAAGCCCTTAGGGATGTCTCTGCTCCATCACCCCTGACATTTGTTTTCCCTTCTTCATGGTCCAAGATGAGGCTGAAGATCCAGAACATCTATTAACATCCATATTTTTGAAAACCAAAAAAGCTCTTTTTAAAATCATTGTTGTTCCATCTACTCAATTTCTGAATGTTATTTTATTTGTGCTGTTTTCTTCCAACTTCTATTTTAGGATCAATGGTGCATGTGCAGGTTTGTGAAATGGGTAAATTGCATGTCACTGGGGTTTAGTGTACACATTATTTCATCAGCCAGATAGTCAGCATGGTGCTTGATAGGTAGATTTATTTATTTGTTTTTTTATGGAGTTTTGCTCTTGTTGCCCAGGCTGGGGTGCAGTGGCCTCATCTTGGCTCCCTGCAACCTCTCTGCATCCCAGGTTCAAGTGATTCTCCTGCCATAGCCTCCTGAGTAGCTGGGATTACAGGTTCATGCCACCATGCTCGGCTAATTTTTGTATTTTTAATAGAGACCAAGTTTCACCATATTAACCAGGATGGTCTGGAACTCCTGACCTTGTGATCTGCCTGTCTCAGGCTCCCAAAGTGCTGGGAATATAGGCATGAGCCACCGCGCCTGGCCCAATTTTTGTATTTTGAGACAAGGTTTTACCATGGTGGCCAGGCTGGTGTCCAACTCCTGACCTCAGGTGATCCGCCCGCCTCAGCCTTCCAAAGTGCTGGGATTACAGGCGTGAGCCACCGTGCCTGGCAGATAGCTGGATTTTTGATCCTCACCCTGCTCACACCCTCTACTCTCACGTAGACCCTGGTGTTTATTGTTTTCCTCTTTGAGTCATGTGTACTCAATGTTTAGCTTCAATTTATAAGTGAGAATATTCAGTATTTTGTTTTCTGTTCCTGCATTAATTTGCTTATAATAATGGCCTCCAGCCGTATCCATGTTGCTGCAAAGGACGTAATTTTACTCTGTTTTATGTCTGACTTGTATTCCATGGTGTACATGCGCCACGTTTTTCTTTTTTTTTTTTGAGACGGAGTCTTGCTCTGTCGCCCAGGCTGGAGTTCAGTGGCGCCATCTCGGCTCACTGCAAGCTTCGCCTCCTGGGTTCATGCCATTCTCCTGCCTCAGCCTCCCGGGTAGCTGGGGCCACCGCGCCCGGCTAATTTTTTGTATTTTTAGTAGAGACGGGCTTTCACCGTGTTAGTCAGGATGGTCTCGATCTCCTGACCTTGTGATCCACCCGCCTCTGCCTCCCAAACTGCTGGGATTACAGGCGTGAGCCACCGCGCCGGACGCCACGTTTTTCTAATTCAGTCAACTGTTGATGGGCACGTAGATTGATTACATATCTTTGCTATTGTCAAAAGGGCTACAGTGAACATATGTGTGCATGTGTCTTTATAGTAGAATGATTTATATCCCTTTTGGTATATACCTGGTAACAGGATGGCTGTGTCAAATGGTTTAAAGTTATTTGAGAAATCTTCACACTGCTCTTTCCACAGTGGCTGAACTAACTTACATTCCCCTTGCTCTGCAACCTGACCAATATCACATTGTGGGTTTTTTTTGCATTTCTTTAATAATTGTAATGTTTACCATTTTTAAATGTGCTCTTTGGCTTTGTGTATGTCTTCTTTTGAGAAGTATCTGGTTTTTGTTTTGAGATGGAGTCTTGCTCTGTCACCTAAACTAGAGTATAGTGGTAGGATCTCTGCTTACTGCAACCTCCACCCTCCGGGTTTAAGCGATTCTCCTGCCTCAGTCTCCCGAGTAGCTGGGATTCCAGGCACCCACCACCGCGCCTGGCTAATTTTTGTATTTTTAGTAGAGACGGGGTTTTGTCATGTTGGCAAGGCTGGTCTCAAACTTCTGACCTTGAGATCCGTCTGCCTCAGCCTCCCAAAGTGCTGGGATTACAGGCGTGAGCCACAGTGCCCAGCTGAGACGTGTCTGTTTATGTCTTTGTTCATTCATGTTGGCAAGGCTGGTCTCAAACTTCTGACCTTGAGATCCGTCTGCCTCAGCCTCCCAAAGTGCTGGGATTACAGGCGTGAGCCACAGTGCCCAGCTGAGACGTGTCTGTTTATGTCTTTGTTCATTCTTTAATTGGTTGTTTATATTTTGCTTGTTGATTTGTTTATGTTTCTTTATAGATTTTGGACATTAGACCGTTTTCAGATGCATAGTTTTCAAATATTTTCTCTCATTCTGCAGGTTGTCTGTTTACTTTATTGATGGTTTTTTTTTCACTGTGTAGAAGCTCTTAAGTTTAATTAGGTCCTGTTTGTGAATTTCTGTATTTGTTGCAGTTGCTTTGAGAGTCAGCATCATGAAATCTTTGTCAAAACCTATGTGCAGAATGGTATTTCCTAGGTTTTCTTCTAGGGACTTTACAGTTTTAGATTTTATATTTGAGTCTCTACTTAACGTTAGGTTAATTTTGTACATGGCGAGAGATAGAGGTCCAGTTTCAAACTTCTGCATATGGCTAGTCCATTATCTCGGTACCATTTATTGAATAAGAAGTTACTTCCCAATTGATCGTTATCATCAACTTTGTCAAAGATAACATAGTTATAAATGGGTAGTCATTCTTACATCAGACAAAACAGGCTTTAAAGCAAAAACAGGTAAAAATAAAAAACACAAAAAGGGACATTATATAATGATAAAAGGACTAGTTCAACAGGAAAATATCACAATCCTAAATATATATGCACCTAACACTGGAGCTCCCAAATTCATAAAACAATCACTACTAGACCTAAGAAACGAGATAAATGGCAACACAGTAATAATGGGGAATTTCAATACTCTACTGACAGCACTAGACAAGTCATCAAGACAGAAAGTCAACAATAACAACAAAAAAACACAGTGGACTTAAACTACATCGTAGAACAAATGGGCTTGACAAATACTTACAGAACATTCTACCCAACAACTGCAGAATATACATTTTATGCATCAGCACATGGAACATTTTCCAAGATAGACATATGATAGGCCACAAAACAAGTCTCAATAAATTTAAGGCAATCAAAATTATATCAACTAGTCTCTCAGACTGCAGTGGAATAAAATTGAAAATCAACTCCAAATGAACCATCAAAACCATGCAAATACATGGAAATTAAATTTTAGAAATTAAATAAAACCATGGAAATTAAATTAAATATTAAATTTAAGATCAACCTGTTTCTGAATGATCATTGGATGAAATCAAGATTGGAATTTTAAAATTTTTTGAACGGAACAATAATAATGGCACAACCTATCAAAACGTCTGGGATAGAGCAGAAGTGGTGTTAAAAGGAGTGTTCATAGCATCAAGAGCCTCCATCAAAAAAGTCTGAAAGAGCATAAGTAGACAATGTAAGATAACAACTCAAGGAACTAGAGAAACAAGAAAAAGCCAAACCCAAACCCAGCAGAAGAAAAGAAATAACAAAGATCAGAGCAGAACTAAATGAAACTGAAACAACCACCACCAAAAAATCCAAACCATAAATGAAATGAAAAGCTGGCTCTTAGGAAAGATAAACAAAATTGATAGACCATTAACAGCATTAACCAAGAAGAGAGAAGATCTAAATAAGCTCAATTAGAAATGAAACAGAAGATATTGCAACTGATGCCACAGAAATACAAAAGATCATTCAGGGTGACTGTGAACACCTTTACGTGCACAAATTAGAAAACCTAAAGGAGATGAATAAATTCCTGCAAATGTACAACCCTCCTAGATTAAAAAACAACAAGTCTGAACAGACTAATAGCAAGAAGTGAGATTGAAATAATAATTTTTAAAAATTGCCAACCAAAAAAAAAAAAAAAAGTTCAGAACTAGGTGGATTCACAGCTAAATTATATTAGACTTTCAAAGAAAAATTGGTGGGGGCAGGGCGAAGACGGCTGACTAGAAGCAGCATCCCATAAAAGAGAACCATAATAGTGTGTCAATCCTGCACCACAACCTGAGGTATCCAGGTTCTCTCATCAGAACTGACTAGGTGGCTGGCGTGACCCATGGAGAGGAAGGAAGAGCAGTGTGGTACGCAGCCCACCTGACACCCACATGGGCCTGGGGAGCCCCCACCCCCACCCAGCCAAAGGAGGCCATGAGTGAGCATGCTATCCATCCTGGGAAACGGTGCTTTTTCCATGAAACTTGCAACCCATGGATTAGCAGATTCCACTCATGAACCCACGCCACAGGAGCCTAAGGTCCCAACTGTTGGAAACAAGAGCTGAGAGTCACAAAGAAAAAGAGCACTGAAGGCCGGGCGCGGTGGCTCAAGCCTGTAATCCCAGCACTTTGGGAGGCCGAGACGGGCGGATCACGAGGTCAGGAGATCGAGACCATCCTGGCTAACACGGTGAAACCCCGTCTCTACTAAAAAATACAAAAAACTAGCCGGGCGAGGCGGCGGGCGCCTGTAGTCCCAGCTACTCGGGAGGCTGAGGCAGGAGAATGGCGTGAACCCGGGAGGCGGAGCTTGCAGTGAGCTGAGATCCGGCCACTGCACTCCAGCCTGGGCGACAGAGCGAGACTCCGTCTCAAAAAAAAAAAAAGAAAAAGAGCACTGAAACAAGGAATTTCTCAGCAAGGCAAATTTACTTCTGCAGAAGGGTGCCAGTCATGTCTCTGGCTGTTGTGAGAGCACAGCATACAAGGGAGGGAAGGGGTTTTTATCCCTAACACAGTCACTGCTTCTGTGTCCTGCTCCCATTGGCCAGAGTCAGATGGCACAATCTAAGCTAACTCAATGGCTGTTTTAAATCGAGACTGGCGGGAAGGTTGTTTACAGAGCAGGTAACTAGGAGCGAGGAGGGCTTCTTCCAAATAAGGAAGAGATGTGGGTTACAGATTGCAACGGGGAGAAGAGATGTTTACAGAGCAGGTAGCTAGGAGTGGAAGGTACAAGGAAGTTGATTTTGAGAACAAAGAACAAGGAAGTTACCCTTTGAAGAGGGACTTATTATGCCTGACACAACCCTGGAGTTAAGCAGATTATGAACAGCCTATGAGCTAGAATCTGCTTAAGCCTGCGGAGTTCCCACTGGAGGGGCGACCAGTACCACAGTTGCAGCTGTCTGCTGTCTTAGCTGTTTGAGCTTCTTGGGGGAGGGACAGCAACCAGCACTGGGACTCGAAACGGCCTAACAGGCTCAGCTCCCTGGGTGGGGAAAGGGCAGCAGCCATCTCCGTAGCTCCTGGCTGTACTTTTCCCCTGCTAGATCCAGGGAAACTGGATAGCTTGGTCTCAAGAGGTGTCCCCCACAGCCCAACACACTAGCTGTGGCAGACTGTGGCCAGAATGTCTCTTCAGGCCTGACGTGTCCCTCATCACTGGGCAGGGCCTCCCTGCAGGAACTCCAACAACTCCAGCCAGGGGCTCAGGGACAGAACACTGATGTCTCTGGGCCTGAGCCTCTAGGGGGAGGGGTGGCTGCAGTCCCTGTGGACCAGCAGACTTAGCCTTTCCTCCTGCTAGTTCTGTGGAATTTGGGCAGCCCAGATGAGTGGGTTGCCCAGCAAAACACCTCCCTCCACCCAAGGAACAGTCAAAGTGCTTCATTAAATGGGTTCTGCTCCCTGTGCTATCCCCTGGTGACCCTTCAACAGGGCTTGTCAGGGTCAAGTAGGATCCTACTTGTCAGTAGGATCACCCTATACAGGAGTGATCCTACTGGCATCAGGTTGGTGCCTCTTGAGGGCAGAGATCACAGAGGAGGGAGCAGACACTCTGCTATTCAACTTTCTTGAGCGACATCTCCAGGCATGGGAGTGAACCAGCTGAACAGGGCCTGAAGTGAACCCCCAGCAAACTGCAGCAGCCCCACAGAAGATGGACTTGACCATTGAAAGAAAAACAAACAAACAGAAAGCAACAACAGCATCCAAAACCAAAAAGCACCCACAAAAACCCCATCCAAGGCCGGGCATGGTGGCGCACACCTGTAAAAAGGTTAACTTGTTTTTGTGCTTGGCTATTGTTTTTAAATAACTAACGTATAGAAACAGTTTGAAATAGAAATTTCTCTGAGACAACGCTGGATGAACGCCTAAGGGGACTCACACAACCTGTTCCGAGACTTGGTGACCATTGTTTGTGTCCATGTTCAATTGAGTTCAAATTTAATATTTAACTTTTCCACTACATTTGGCCTCAGTTGGATACTCAATTGTATTAAAATACCCTCACAGATATACGGGGAACACATAGTTGATATAGATTATAGACACAGGGTAAGCACAGGAGAATTAAAAGCACAATTAATAAAAATTAAACCCAACATGGCTTTGCAAGCAGAGTAATATTGTGAGACTTGCCAGGTATATACACACCACATTCAGTATGCAGCAAGGCCCAAACCCCTCCATGGGCTCTGGTAAGCATCTCTAATGCCATTTGATTTTGCAACACAACAGTACGCAGCTGAGCAAATTCATCTGATAACAACATAAGGCCAGTGCTACTATCATTAAGAGCTTTTTCTACATGTAAGGTAAATGTTTTAATCTGTTGCTGAAGCAGGATTGTACGGACAGCAGGGGAGAATACTGTGATAGGGTACCACCACCAGGGAGGCCAGCGCATTTGTAACCAGCCATGTTTGTAAGCATCAAGATTACTGGGGAGGGGAATATTATCGCGGACAGTGAATGAAATTAATGGCCATGCCCAAGTACATCTCCCCATCAAAAGCGGCAGCAGGTATCACCACCCACAGGATCTGCATACCCAGAGGGCCCCCGTGGGGACAGCAGTGGAGCTACCGTAATCATAGTGTACTAATTTCTTATTAAAATAGGAAAAGGGATTGTGTTTCACTGGGCGCGATATTGTTGATTTGGAGTGTGTGTTGACAATTGACTGAAGAAACCCCAGAGAAACATTAGAGGAGTCATTTACTGCCTCCAGACAAAGCAGGGGCTGTATGGAATCCGGCCACCAGCACAGCAGGTTTCCAAAATATACAGTTCCAGGACTATTGGGCAGGATACCAAGGCTTTCAATACAAGGTGAGGGTGCCGTTCACCTTTTTTCTGACTTGGCAAAGATAGATTCCTTAGTGTGGTCAAAGGAAGTCCAGGTTGGATTGCAAGTGTTGTTGTTATGGCCCCATTGGTAACAACATAGCCATTCAGAAATACTGTCAGGGATGATTCTCCAAGTTTGCCCATTTTTGGCGGCCTCCGGCAACTCAACATACAGCCAACATTGATTGCGGTTGGCTTCTGTTGCAGCGGTGGCTACCCAGGTGATGAATTTATTCTTGGCCTCAGACACAAAGACACAGGTGCTGACCACTAGTAGATAGGTTATTCCCTGTAATAACAAAAATGGAGGGGAACATGATATTGTTTTTCATCTTTAGGAAATGGTACTATGCCTTCATTTTCTGTTTTCATAGCTACAAGGTCACCAGCCTTAGGATCGGGATCTGATGGATGCTGTACCCATATTTTGACTCCAGGATTTAAGCTACCTGTACCAGGGGAGCTGAAACCCCCAGTTCTGCATGTAGACTCTGTTGGGCAGAGATTTCCTCAGGGGTTGATTGTGGACAAGGTACCACTAACAATTGAGCAACCAGCATCTGTGGTTTTATAGCAAAAGAATCTGGAGTGGTATTGTGTAAAATGACCTTTAACTCTCCCTGGTAATCGCTATCAATTCTACCACCATACACTAGAATGCCTCTCATTGCAAGGCTTGAACATGTTGCAATCCATTTACCTGCATTCAAGTTTGCAGTTATGGTGGAAATTTTGACCTGTTGATCTTCCTGCTGATTAAATAGTCTGTCAAGAGAAAGCAGAGATGCCTGAGCATCAACATGGAAAACAGGGTCGGGTGCAGTGGCTCATGCCTGTAATCCCACACTTTGGGAGGCTGAGCTGGGTGGATCACAAGGTCAAGAGATCGAGATCATCCTGGCCAACATGATGAAACCCTGTCTCCACAAAAAATACAAAAGTGAACTGGGCGTGACGGTGCGAACCTGTAGTCCCAGCTACTCGGGAGGCTGAGTCAGGAGAATTGCTTGAACCTGGGACGTGGACGTTGTGGTGAGCCCGGATCGCGCCACTGCACTCCAGTCTAGCAACAGAGTGAGACTGAGTCTTTAAAAAAAAAAAATTAGCTGGGCATGGCGGCCCATGCCTGTAATCCCAGCTACTTGGTAGGGTGAGGCAGGAGAATCTCATGAACCTGGGAGGCAGAGGTTGCAGTGAGCTGAGATTGCACCACTGCACTTCAGTTTGGTGAAAGGGCTAGAAAAAAAAAGAAAAAGCAACAAAACCAGACATGGAACACAGTGATAATGGTAGTGTGCACCAGGATTCAGATACCTTACCAGTATTGTTCTCGCCAAACCTCTTTATTCCCAATTAGCCATTTATTTCGTTGCCAGTGGGGCACCCAGGTGGTAAGACCATTTGCTACTGACCAAGAGTTGGTATACAAGTGACAAATCCCTCTGGTCTCCTCCTGAATAGCTCAGAGGATGGCTACTAGTTCAGCTAACTGGCTGCTCCCACCCCTTCCTTCATCAGAAATGCTTGTTTTTAAGAGGATTATAAGCCACAGCCTTCCAGCATCGGGTCCCACCAATGTATTTGGTGGATCCATCAGGAAACCAAGCGTATTTCTGATCCTCTGGGCTTAGTTCTTCAAAGGATTTGCCCCATTTGACGGGCAACACGGGGTGGTGTTTCCCTCTGTATCTGCAGGACTTATTCAGTGTTTCCTGTGCTGTCAAGTTTTGTCCATCCTCATGTAAAAGTAATACTCCCTTTGGTTTTGGCTTAGCCTGGTTTTGTATGTACCATTTCTGTTTTATGGTGCTACTTTCTTGAGTGTGCCCTATCTGGTGGGTTTTGGGGGAACTCATGTCTCAGGTCATAATAGCAATTTCAGGCCTCATAAAAACATCATGGCTGAAGCAAAGGTGTTCCATTTCTAGCAAAAGCCCAATAGCAAGCTAACAATTGCTTCTTGAAAGGGTTATAAGCTTTTCCGGCCTCTGGCAGTTTCTGGGTCCAAAACCCGAAAAGTACCCTCTTCCCATCTTGTTTCTGCCCAAGGCTCCAATTAGCATGTTGATCTAGGACAGTTACTTGGAGTTCTACTGGCCCATCCCGTATGGGCCATAGATCCAGGGCTAGTTGCACTGTTTGTTTAGCTTGTTCCAATGCCATGCTGTCTTTCTCTCCCCAGTGAACGTCATAGCGTTTTCTAGTGACTGCATGCAGAGGTTGTAAAATGTTACCTAAGTGGGGAATATGATATCTCCAGAATCCAAACAAGACAGTACATTTCTGGGCCTCCTTCTTAGTGGTGGGGTTTGCAAATTCTAGTATTTTAGCTCTAGCTTTTGGTAAAATGGACTATTTCTTTGCATTCCATAAAACACTAAGGGATTTTACACTTTGTGCAGGTCCTTGAATTTCACTAGGGTTAATTTCCCATTTTTGAGATAGGAGCTGGGTTTTTACCTGCTTCAAGCCCCGGTTGACTAGTTCTTCAGTTTTATCCTGACCAGGCCACCTGGACAGCTGCTTTTTTCAGCAATAGGCTGATAGCTTTGACCTTGATCAGTCAAGACATTGACTGGCATTGGGCCAGGGCCAGTCTGGAAGTAAGATTAGCATTTTCCTTTTTCAGCTTACATTTCTCTTGTAGCAACCAGCCCCTATCTCAATAAATTAATTTATAAGCAGTAAGCAAACACCGTCCACTTTGGGATGTCCCCTCAGCATCTCCCTTGCTGACCAGAATCCCCTGCAGCACTTCATGCACAGTCAAAGGTTTAAATTGCACTAATTTAGATTCCCAATTCTCACAAAGGCCAGTTCCCCTGGACCATTTAATCAACAAGAGGGAGAACTGGGAGAGTTCCCATCCCGGGATATGGGAAATCCCTGAGCCTCCAGCCCTGTCCTTCTGGTCAAAAAGGGGCACACTTTTGTTTCCAAATCCTATTTGTGACGCCAAAAATGTTCTGTGCTGGAAATGTTGAGAGGGGAGAAGAAAAGACACACACACAATACCTTTAAGGGTAAGCAAGCTTTATCCCACATAAATGGCAATGCAGACATTATAAACTAATAACATAATAAGCAAATGACATAATAAGAAAATAAATATAAGCAGATTGATATAATAAGCAAATTGCAATAAGAAGAGGAGACGGGAAAAGATATATATTTATCCTCACCAGGCTATGGAGGATTCACCACCAGAGAGGGAAGCAACAGCCACGACTCCAGAGTCAGACACCTGTCTGTGCACAGGTTCACCCGTCCTCCACAAATACCCCTGTCTTGATGAATCGGCTCTGTCTAGGCAAAGGGCAAGGTGAACCCCTTGGACTGTTGCACAACCTGCGCCTCCTGGCTTCAAGCGATTCTCCTGACTTAGCCTCTGGAGTAGCTGGGACTACAGATGTGCACCACGACAAATGGGTAACTTTTTATATTATTAGTATAGATGGGGTTTCACCATGTTGGCTAGGCTAGTCTTGAACTCCTGACCTCAAGTGATCCACTCACCTTGGCCTCCCAAAGTGTTGGGATTACCAGCGTGAGCCATCCGTGCCTGCCCCTAAATGATTTCTATCTCCTATAGCAGTTTGAAATTACTTAAAGGTTGTTTCAAATTGAAAAAATAAAAAGAATATGGATAAAATTAAAATATAAAAAAAAATTACTAGATATTACAAAATACATACGTAAATCTGGAGTGGTCAAAAATGACAAATTTGATTTATTTATAAGGTTTTATTAAAATTAGCTTTAATAGATAATATACTATTACCAAAGTAAAAGTTGATTTTCTGTTGAACAAAAATTTTATGTATTATTAACATGACAGCAAAATACTTCCAGTCACCTTTTGAATGCATTCAACAAGAGAGAGATTAAAAAACAGATAAAAATTTCCCACGCTCTAGGGTGGGCCTGGCTCAGCTCAGGGAGGAAGCCCCGTTTCTTTGTCACTCAGCCCAGCGTCTTATCACATCTTCTGTCACTCAGGGCCTGAGGGGGCGGGGCCTTAAGTATTATCCAATCAGGAACGCTGGGCTGGAAACCGTCCAATCAGGCACGCAGCCAGAGTGAACCGTAAGGCTTCCGGGTTTGGCGGGGCCTTTGTCTCTCGCTGCAGCTGGAGCTCCGGGTCTCTTCTTAACTGCTCTGTGTAGTCTGCTCCTAGAGGCCCAGCCTCTGTGGCCCTGTGTCCTGCAGGTATTGGGAGATTCACAGCTAAGACGCCGGGACCCCCTGGAAGCTTAGAAATGGTGAGAGTGCCGGTCCGACATCCCCAGAGAGGGAGACGCGCTGGTTGGAACCAGTGGGAAGTAGCTGTGGCGGGACTCAGGCCTCCGGGCAGTCAGCTCCACAATCTGCGCCCCACGTTCTCCTTGCCCAGCTCGGCCTCAGTCCCATTCAGCCATAAGATGGCGGCTACGCTGACAGCCGGGTCCCCGGGCGTCCTGTCTCTTCCCTGCGCAGTGACCGTGCTCTGGCCTGGAGCGCTCTGTGGGCAGCTCTGCACCCGCAGCGCCCCATCTCTCCCAGAATGTGCAGGGACCACCGGAGGGTCGTCAAGGGAGAATCCTGGCTCGGGGTGCGGGTCAGGGAAGAGCTGGAAAGGGAAGAGCTTTGCTCCGTGGGGTTCACAGTTTTTGTTTTGTGCTATTAAAAATTTATGGGGCCGGGTGCGATCGTTCACGCCTGTAATCCCAGCCCTTTGGGAGGCCGAGGCAGGCGGATCACTTGAGGTCAGGACTTGAAGATCAGCCTGGCCCAAATGGGGAAACCCCATGTCTACTAAAAATGCAAAAATTAGCTGGGTGTGATGACAAATGTCTATAATCCCAGTTTCTCGGGAGGCAGGAGTGAGAGAATCGCTTAACCCGGGAGGTGGAGGTTGCAGTGAGCTGAGATCCGGCCACTGCACGCCAGCCTGGCGACAGAGGAAGACTCTGTCTTTAAAAAAGGAAAAAAAAGTAAGCACCTTAAAATTTCCTTCTCTTATGTAAACTATGTTTGAGTAATTTCCCTGGATTTTTCAAACAGTTTCAAAAACCAAGTGAATAACTGATATGGAAATTAAAGCTTGAAACTAAGAACTCCAAGCTAAGGCCAATATTAAGCCTGCAACAGGATGTTATTAAAGACTCAGTTTTTTTCTGGGGAGCCTCCCCTGCAGATTTCCCAGCCTGCTCACCCCAGCCATGGAAGGAGCCTTTATCCTGAGAGAAGCTACAGAGCCCTAGAAAGCTGGGGATCCACAGGCAGTTACAGTTGAGATTAAGATGAAAGGAAACTGAGAGGGTCTTACTGATGATGAAGTTTTTATGTTTTGCGGCACTTTCTACACTTCATAAAAAACATTAGATTTATGTAAAAAAAAATGAATTCCAAAAAATTATTGCAACAGCAGAAAGTACCAACTAAGTATAAGATCTTTATGGCTTGCAAAGATGTCGGCAGAAAAGGGCTTTCTTTTTTAGGGAGGAGCAAACAAGATTAGAAAGGAGGTGTGAAGGGAATGGCAAATGGAGAGTGAAAAAGTCAGATTTTAGGTCAGAGAATGTCTTACCCTGAAATCAGCGTATTCTTCGGCCGGGCGCGGTGGCTCAACCCTGTAATCCCAGCACTTTGGGAGGCCGAGGCGGGTGGATCACGAGGTCAGGAGATCGAGACCATCCTGGCTAACATGGTGAAACCCCGTCTCTACTAAAAATACAAAAAACTAGCCGGGCGTGGTGGCGGGCGCCTGTAGTCCCAGCTACTCGGAGGCTGAGGCAGGAGAATGGCATAAACCCGGGAGGCGGAGCTTGCAGTGAGCCGAGATCGCGCCACTGCACTCCAGCCTGGGTGACACAGCGAGACTCCGTCTCAAAAAAAAAAAAAAAAAAAAAAAAAAAAAAAAAAAATCAGCGTATTCTTAGGAGAGACGTAAAATGGGGTTGTATGTCGACTCAGACTGAGGGTAGCACAAAGTTCAGGAGCCTGAAGGAGGGAGATAAGCTTAAGAAAAGTTTGACTAAGGATTATTTTATTTTAGGCTAAGTGTGGTGGCTCACGCCTGTAATCTCAGCACTTTGGGAGGCTGAGGCAGGCGGACCTGAGGTCAGGTGTTTGAGACCAGCCTGGCCAACATGATGAAATCCTGTCTCTACTAAAATACAAAAATTATTGGGAGGCTGAGGCGGGCAGATCACCTGAGGTCGGGAATTCGAGACCAATAAATAAATAAATAAATAAATATAAAAATAAAAGATTCAGGTATGGTGGTGCATGCGTGTAATCCCAGCTTCCCATAAGACTAAGGCAGGAGGAGATTCGCTTGAACCCGGGAGGTAAAGGTTGTGGTTAGCCGAGATCGCAAAACTGCACTTCAGTCTGGGTGACAAAGTGAAGAAATATTTTATTTTGAGCATGGAACACAAATTCAGCTGATTTTTTTAATGAGAAAAAGGAGAAAATGTGCAGAGTGTGTGTCTGGCTGTGTGATAAGTAAGAAAAGAGAGCACCATCTAAGTCATAATGGGAAGAGTGTTTCTTTCCATAAACTGTTCCTGGAGCACACAAAGGATGGAGAATTTTATTAATCACAAATACTTTCCAGGATTATCTATGTGTTTCATCTTTCCCTATCTCTTTTCTTTGTTCTATCCTTTTCTTCCATTTAGCTTTTCCTGGGCTGCATCTCATATATGAAACTGGTAAACCTAACTACAGTGTTTTGCTGAGCTCTGTGAGTAGCTCTACCAAATTATCGAACTTCAGGGAGGTTATGGGACTCCCCAGTTTTTAAACAGTAGCTCAGAAGCGTAGATAAGCCTGTGGGGTTTGTGATTGGCATCTGCAGTGAGGACAGTGTTGCGGGACCGAGCCCTGAATCAGGGTCTGTGTTGACGCTGGGTGGTGTCAGAATTCAAGTGTTAGACAATGAGTTGGTGTTGGAGAATTGTTGGATGTTCAGCAAACTCTACAAATTTGGTGCCAGAAAAAAGATATCACAGAGGCCTGGCCTGGAATAAAACTCTAGGTGTTTGGGAATGGGAGCTCTGCTGTCCAGTACACAGGCTGTCACACTGCCCATTGTCCTGTGATTCCACGTATTCTCCCAGGGTGACAGAGGACTGAAAACTTAGAAGAAAGGAGCTCTGATGACAGACCCCCTTTTCCCACAGCTGCCACCACAGGCACCCACTCACAAACACACAGACATTGACATGGCCACACTCCTCTGAGGCGTAGGCACCACCCTCACGAACTTCACCATGGCGTTTTTGATCCTAGTGTTTCTTGCCAAGAACCCACAAGTCTCTACAAGTCTCCTGACATATCCCCACCCCCAGCTACTGAATCTGCAGCAGCAACCTGTTTTCTCCACCAACCTAGCATTTTGGACCAGCTGTTCATAATCTCATACGTTTGCATGCACTCAGTAATAAATCAGAGTACAGCTGCATTGGGACTACTGTCTGTAGCAAAAATCAGTCCTCTCACCCACATTGCACTCTCTCCCACCCAGGGATTTAATTTTTTCTTTTAGTTTTTATTTTTGTTTCGGGGTACCCTTGGGTTTGTTTTGGTACATGGGGGTTTTGTGCACAGCTTATTTTGTCACTGAGGTATTAAGCATAGCACAAAACAGGTATGTTTTCTGATCCTCCTAGTCTTCCACCCTCTACCCTCAACTAGGCCACAGCATCTGTTGTTCTCTTTGTGTTCATATGTTCTTATTATTTAGCTGTTACTTATAAATAATAACATGCGTTTGGTTTTCTGTTTCTGCATTATTTTCTTTTTCTTTCTTTCTTTTTTTTTTTTTTGGAGACAGAGTTTCACTCTTGTTGCCCAGGCTGGAGTGCAGTGGTGTGATCCAGGCTCACTGCAACCTATATCTCCCAGTTTCACGTGATTGTCCTGCCTCAGCCTCCTGAGTAGCTGGGATTACAGGTGCGTGCCACCACGCCCAGCTAATTCTGTATTTTTAGTAGAGACAGGGTTTCTCCATGTTGGGAAGGCTGGTCTCAAACTGCTGACCTCAAGTGATCAACCGACATTTGACTCCCAAAGTGCTGGGATCACAGGCTTGAGCCACTGCACCAGGCCTCTGCATTTGTTTTCTAAGAATAATGGTCTCCAGTTTCATTGATGTTATAGAAAACAACATGATTTTGTTTTTTAATAGCCACAAAGTATTCCATGATATTTATGTACCATATTTTGTATTTATTTTATTTTTGAAGACATGGTCTCCCTTATTGCCCAGGCTAGAGTGCCATTGCATGATATTGGCTTACTTTAGCCTCAACCTCCCAGGCTCAAGCAATTCTCTCCTGCCTCATCCTCTTCTTGGGGCTACACATGGGCATTACCACACCTTGCCAATTTTTCTTTTTGTATTTTCCGTGGAGACAGGATTTTGCATTGTTTTCTCAGACTGGTCTGAAACTTCTAAGCTCAGGCAGTCCACCTGCCTCGGCCTCCCAAAGTGCCAGGATTACAGGCATGAGCCACCGCATCTGACCATACCATATTTTCTTTATCCAGTCTACCACTGATAGGCATTTAGGGCCTGTCCATGTCTTTGCTATTGTGAATAGTGCTGCACTGAACATGCATGTGGATGTGTCTTTATAATATAATAATTTATATTTCTTTGGCTATATACCCAATTATAAGGTTCCTGGGTCAAATGATAATTCTGTTTTTAGTTCTGTGAGGAATCACCACACTGCTTTTTACAGTTGTTGAACTAATTTACACTCCCACCAGCAGAGTATAAACATTCCGTTTTCTCTGTAACCTTGCCAGCATCTGTTATTTTTTGACTTTTTAAAAATAGCCATTCTGACTGGTGTGAGGTGGTATCTCATTATGGTTTTTCTTTTAATTTCTCTAATCATTACAGATGAGCATTTTTTTCATATGCTTGTTAGCCACATGTATGTCTTCTTTTGAAAAGCATCTGTTCATCTTTTTTGCCTACTTTTTAATGAGGTTGTTTGTTTTTTTCTTTTAAATTTGTTTAAGTTTCTAATAAATTCTGGATATGAGACGTTTGTCAGAGGCAAAGTTTGCAAATATTTTCTTTCTTCTGTAGGTTGTCTGTTTACTCTGTTGATAGTTTATTTGCTGTGAAGAAGCTCTTTAGTTTAAATAGGTCCCATTTGTCAATTTTTGCTTTTGTTGCAGTTGCTTTTGGTAGCTTCATCATGCAGTCTTTGCCAGTTTCTATGTCTAGAATGGTATTTCCTAGGTTGTCATGCAGTGTTTCTTATAATTTTACATTTAAGTGTTTAATTTATCTTGAGTTGATTTTTGTATATGCTGTAATGAAGGGACCTAGTTTCTGTCTTCTACATAGTGCTAGGTAGTTATTCCAGCACCATTTATTAAAGAGAGAATTCTTCCCACATTTCTCTTGTCACCTTTGTCAAAAATCTGATGGTTGCAGGAGGGTGCCATTATTTCTGGGCTCTCTATTCTGTCGCATTGGTCTTCAGCTTGAGTCTCTCCAGCCTGGCTTATCATTGGGCCATCAGCCCAGGGTCACTAGAAATTCCCTCAAAATCACGTAGGTGTCTTTGAGGCATTTGAGGATGTTCAGAGCAGAATTGTGTTAGGCTGACAAGAGTGGCTAATTCTCCTTCTGTCTCAGTGTAAGAGAAATGAGTCATCCTGTGTTTGTTCATCCCCTCGTTGGTTGGTACCCAGATGAGAGTTTCTCCAGTTTTCTGGTACTTGGATGATAAAGAAGGAAAAGATCGGCCGGGCGCGGTGGCTCAAGCCTGTAATCCCAGCACTTTGGGAGGCCGAGACGGGCGGATCACGAGGTCAGGAGATCGAGACCATCCTGGCTAACACGGTGAAACCCCGTCTCTACTAAAAACTACAAAAAACTAGCCGGGCGAGGTGGCGGGCGCCTGTAGTCCCAAGCTACTCGGGGGGCTGAGGCAGGAGAATGGCATAAACCCGGGAGGCGGAGCTTGCAGTGAGCTGAGATCTGGCCACTGTACTCCAGCCTGGGCGACAGAGTGAGACTCCATCTCAAAAAAAAAAAAAAAAAAAGAAGGAAAAGATCTGGAGACCCAAATGGATAAACTAGTTGCTCCCATTTTATAGGACCATTAAAAAAAAACTATTAAGCAGTCTTGGTTCCTACAATCCAGAAACTTTTAGTCTAGACAAGCAACTGGATAAATAATTGAATTATGCATCATATGCTTGGTACAATAAATAGATGTGTCCAAACATAGGAGTTATCTGTCTTTTGAGGTTTGCGTAAAACTGATGATTCTTTATGATTAAATCAGATTTTATTTACTTTTTTGAAAGACGAATATTTCAACAGTGATGCTGTGTTCTTCCATGTGCATTAGCACATCATAAAAATTTCTCCTAGTGCAGTTAATGGTTAATGATTCACTTGCTTAAATGGCTCTGACAGATTGTTTTCACTATATAGCTGATTATTTTTCTCTTCATTATTAAGTATCTTTATGCAGCTCCTGTGAGTAAACCATCACATTTAATCTGGCAGTTGTCCTTTCTTCTTAATTTTGTGTATATATTTTTCTTTGGAAAATGCAGGCTCTTATCTTTGTTTACAGGCCAGAAAAACTGAGAAAAACACAGGCTATTCCACTGACTGGATGTTTGACAAAATATCCTTCTTGGGCCAAAAACATTGACATTATTGGTGAGCTTGTTAGAAATTCGAAAAATCAGACTTCATTCCAGATCTTCTGGAAAAAAACCCCTGCACAATAAGGTCTTCAACGTATTGTATATATTTAAATTTGAAAGGTGCCTTCTAACTCAACATATCTTTTTCATCTGAATATTCACAACTCATTCCGTGTGGTGTAAACATAGCACTCAAAAATGTACATGTTTGTGTTCCTTAATTTTACACTTTACTATCTAGAAAAATATATGAATTGATGTTGTGGATCTCATGCGGTTCTTTTTCTCAGAGAATACATTAGATAATATTTCTGTTTTGAAAGTTATTTTATTGGATAATTTTAGTCCTATAAGTCAGAACCATTTGTGTTTACTCTCTCATTTCACCTTAAGTCAAATTAAAAATTCCACGCATGACCACTTGGTAAAAACGTATGTGTGTGTGTTTCAGGGGCCATTGCAATTTAGAGACGTGGCCATAGAATTCTCTCTGGAGGAGTGGCATTGCCTGGACACTGCACAGCGGAATTTATATAGGAATGTGATGTTAGAGAACTACAGAAACCTGGTCTTCCTTGGTGAGAAAAACTTTAATACATTATTCATAATATACACAAAAGGTTTTATTTCTCTTTTTTGTAGAATTTTTTTAGTAATTAATTCTTTTATAGAAGAGTTTCAGATCCACTTTTTCAAGAAAATCTTCAGAATTCGGTCATTTAGAAAAGAGAAACTCTTCGGTGCCTCTTGCCTGTAATCCCAGCACTTTGGGAAGCTGAGGTGAGGTGATTACCTGAGGCCAGGAGTTCAAGATCAGCCTGGCCAACATGGTGAAACCCCATCTCTACTCAAAGTAGAAGAAATTAGCCAGGCATGGTGGCACGCGGCTATAATCCCAGCTACTCAGGAGGGTGAGGCAGGAGAATAGCTTGAACCCAGAAGGCAGAGGTTGCAGTGAGTTGAAATCATGCCATTGCACTCCAGCCTGGGCAACAGAGCAAGATTTCGTCTTGAGGAAAAAACAGAAAAAAAATTTCTTCAAGATGTTTCATCTTAATCCAACCTTTCCATATTTCTGAGGTGAGCTGTAATCTTCACTCCAAATTGGTGGTAATTCCAGAAATTTAGTGGCATAAAATATTGTAGCTTCCACCTGAAAACCTAATTACCACCACCAATTTTTGATTCAGTAGTGCCAGGCAGGACAATTAAGAAACCTACAAATTGAAAGTTATTTTCTTTCTTTCTTTTTGTTTTTTTTTTTTTTTTTTTTTGAGACAGAGTCTTGCTCTGTCACCCAGGCTGGAGTGCAGTGGTGTGATCTCGGGTTACTGCAACCTCCACCTCCCAAGTTCAAGCAGTTCTGCCTCAGCCTCCCAAGTATCTGGGACTACAGATGCACATCACCATGCTCAGCTAATTTTTGTAGTTTTAGTAGAGATGGGGTTTCACCATGCTGGCCAGGCTGGTCTCGAACTCCTGACCTCGTGATTCACCCGCCTCGGCCTCCCAAAGTGCTGGGATTACAGGCATGAGCCACTGCACCCAGCAAATTGAAAGTATTTTCTAAATATTTAGAAATTTCTGTTATACATTTGTATTTTGGTATTAATTTACTAGAATATTTTATTACATCGTCTTTGCTGAGCACATTACTAGCTTGCAAGTGGAGAATATGAGCAAGATTCATGTTATTTGTTTTTAATAAAACAGGTATTGTGGTCTCTAAGCCAGACCTCATCACCTGTCTGGAGCAAGCAGAAAAACCTTTGACTATGAAGAAACATGAGATGGTAGCCAACCCCTCAGGTAGGTGTGAGTGAAAATGAATACAACAGACACTGATAAGAGGTCCCGAGGTCAAAGAGAAGGCCAGTCCTTAAAGGGTGATTTGGGAAGCTGTGTTCCAAAGGAAATAGTTCCTGGTCAGCTGGGTTTTTTTCTTTTTGTTTTTATTTTTTTTTTCATTCTTTTTTAAAATTTTGCTCTTATAAAGGGGCATCTTCTGCTTATGCTTTTAAATTCTGTAAAAATTCTACTTTTCTTTCAGTGAGCTCCCTTCACGTTCACAGTGAGAGCCAAAGTCCTCTTCATGGCATGTAAAAAACTGCACAATCTGACTGCTTTTTCATTGTTTTGGGGACACATACATATCTGCATGATTTTGAGAATTATTTCTCTTTTTGCATCAGGTCTGAAATGTGTGAAAGTAGTCATTTCTGTTGAAAAAAAAAAATTTTTTTTTCCTGCTTAGTCCTTTCTATTTTTATTACTACATAGTTTTAAAATATAGTTTGAAATTATAAGATGATATCCTTCTGCTTTGTTCTTTTTTTTCAAGATTGTTTTGGCTATTCAGAGTTTATTTTAGTTTGATGTAAATTTTAGAATTGTATTTTCCATTACTGTAAAAAAAAAAAACCACTGCAATTTTGACAGGAAGTTTATGAAATCTATAGATCACTTTGGATAATATGACACTTTAATAAGATTTATTCTTTCAATCTCTAGACATAAAATATTTTAAAATATATTTGGATCTTCTCATTTTTTCTTTTTTTGTTGTAAACATTTTCTTACCTTCTTGGTTAATTTTTTTCTCAGAAATTTATTATTTAATGCTATATTAAATAAGATTTTTTCTTCCTCTATTTTATCAGATAGTTTGTTTTAAGCATATGAAACCATACATACACTTGTGTGTTAATTTTATATTTTGCTAATTTACTCAGTGTGTTAGTTTAGATAGGTTTTAATGTACTGTTTATGATTTTTTAAATATAAGAGGTATGATCCACAAACAGCAGCTTCTACTTATTTTTCTTCAATTGCAATGGATTCTTTTCTTTTTTTTCTTTTTTTTTCCCCCCCCAAGATGGGGTTGGGTTTCACTCTTGTTGCCCAGGCTAAAGTCCAATGGCATGATTTCGGCTCACTGCAACCTTTGCCTCCCAGGTTCAAGAGGTTCTCCTGCCTCAGCCTGCTGCGTAGCTGGGATTACTGGTGCTCGCCACAACACCCAGCTAATTTTTTGTATTTTTTTGGTAGAGACCAGGTTTCACCATGTTGGCAAGGCTGGTCTCAAACTCCTGATCTCAGATGATCTGCCTGCCTTGGCCTCTGAAAGTACTGGAATTACAGGCATGAGGCACCCCTTCTAGCCCAGTTGTGTGGGTTTCTATGTAGGCAGAACTGACCATAAACTGTGGTTCAAGTAACTGAAACTGAGTCAGGAACCACTTCAGGAACCCCAGTAAAGGCCAAGGTCTGCAGGCCTGCCTACATTGCTGTAAATGGGTGTCTTCTTCTAGGTCTCTGGAATGGAAGGACCTCTGCCAGACTGTGGCTGGGAGTTTGGGGTGGTTATAGAGTAAGTTCAGAATTCTCAGTGGGACTAAGTTGGGTGAACCCTATCCTGGTCTGTAGCCATGAACAAGGGTCCTGTAGTTTCCCACCTGAATGAGAGCCTGCCTTCTGAATACGACACTTCTCAATCTTAAGCTTTAACAGCGTTTCACAACTCCCTCCCTGGCTCTCAAATCTCCCTTAGGGGCACTTATTTTGGAGATGGCATCTTGCTACATCTTTGATCTGGTCTTTGAGACCCAGGCTGGTCTCAAAATCCTGGCCTGAAGCAGTTCTCCAACCTTAATGTACCATGTAGCTGTCATTACAGGTGGGAGTCATAATCCTGGTTCTCTCATAAAAGTATTTTTGTCAGAGATGGCTGACATTGTTTTGCCGTAATGGAATATGAAAATACGGCACTTTTAATCTTTTCATCTCACTGATGTCACTCTCCCTATATGTTTTTACTTTCTATTTTCTCTTTCAGATTTGTTTGTAATTTTAGATTCAGGTATTTAAGACAGTATGCTAGAATTTGCATGGTATGCCTGAAGTAAATTTCATAATTAGTAGGCACCCATAGTTACTAAAATAGTTATTTATAAGCCGGGCGCGGTGGCTCACGCCTGTAATCCCTGCACTTTGGGAGGCTGAGGCGGGCGGATCACGAGGTCAGGAGATCGAGACCATCCTGGCTAACACGGTGAAACCCCGTCTCTACTAAAATACAAAAACTTAGCCGGGCGCGGTGGCGGGCACCTGTAGTCCCAGCTACTCGGGAGGCTGAGGCAGGAGAATGGCGCGAACCCGGGAGGTGGAGCTTGCAGTGAGCCGAGATGGTGCCACTGCACTCCAGCCTGGGCGACAAAGTGAAGACTCCGTCTCAAAAAAAAAAAAAAAAAAAAAAAAAATAGTTATTTATAAATTTAAGTTTGCTGCAGGCAAAAAAGAATTATAGGATGTTCATCTACTTTTTTCAGCCTACATCTCCATAATAAAATAGTTTATTTCCTAATATTTGTTTTACGTATCAGAGGGTCTAACACTATTCTGGAAAATATATATTTTTTTATTTAACAATGTAAGGCTACTCTCTGTTTCTAAAGTTGGATTACAGCAGTTTCATTTTGTGTAAGAATACCATATATTGAAAACATTAAAAGTAACTAGTTTCTTTTAAATGCTAATTTATTTTCTCATTAGAATCTTCTATTTATAATTAT
This sequence comes from Theropithecus gelada, assembly GCF_003255815.1. Classification (NCBI taxonomy): domain Eukaryota; kingdom Metazoa; phylum Chordata; class Mammalia; order Primates; family Cercopithecidae; genus Theropithecus; species Theropithecus gelada. The sequence continues at coordinate 19,881,696 of NC_037687.1, read as the reverse complement.
ACTGTATATTCTCTGAAATTTTACTGCCACACAGTACATGCCAATGATTCAGAATACTTGCATTTAGTGAGTACATACTAATAGTTAAATATTGCAATTATCTAGAAATTTTTTTTGTTGTTTTTTTTGAGATGGAGTCACGCTCTGTCACCCAGGCTGGAGTGCAGTGGTATGATCTTGGCTCACCGCGACCTCCACTTCCTGGGTTCAAACTATTCTCATACCTCAGTCTCCCAGGTAGCTGGGATTACAGACATGTGTTACCATCCCTAGCTAATTTTTGTATTTTTAGTAGAGATGGGGCTTCACCACGTTGGCCAGGCTGGTCTTGAACTCCTGACCTCAGGTGATCTGCTCATCTTGGCCTCCCAAAGTGTTGAGATAACAGTCGTGAGCCACTGCGCCCGGCCTGACAATTTTTTAAAATTATACATCAATGTTGCATACAAGATTTTACGAGTAAACATTTCTCTTATTGTTGTTTTGAAGTTTTGAACACCTCTGGGGTTCAAGTGATTCTTCTGCCTTGACCTCCTGAGACGCTGGGACTACAGGCATGTGCCACCACGCTCAGCTAATTTTTGCATTTTTAGCAAAGATGGGATTTCACCATATTGTCCAATCTGGTCTGGAACTGCTGACCTCGGGATTTGCATGCTTTGGTCTCCCAAAGTGCGGGGATTACAGTTGTGACCCACTGCACCTGGCCTCAGTGTAGGTTTCTTAACATTAGTTTATTGTGTGTTTTGGGTTTATTTATGTATTACAATTTTAGACAATTTGCAATTCTTTTTGTACATTTTAAGTCAATTTAAGATATAAATTATGCATGTCTATCACAATCAGATTACATATGTATGTGTATTTATCTATAAATATGACCCCAATTTTAGTTATGGCTTATCCTATATTCTTTCTTAGCTGATTTTTGATGGTAGTTTTATCTTGTCTAAGTGACTAGTCATCAAGATAGTCTTACTTTCACCATGTGTTTAATGATGACTATATATTTGCTTTTGTGAGAGAAGCACTTCTACGATTTGAAAGTAATTTTCAAAAAGATATATAATTCTGTTTTTTTTTTTTTTCAGTTTTTCTTTAAAAAAATTGTCTTAAAAACACATAACATAAAATTTACCATCTTAAATCTATTGAAGTGTGCATTTCAGGGCCAGGCTAGGTGGAGGCTCTTATTTGTAATCCCAGGATTTTGGGAGGCCAAGACTGGAGGATCCCTGGAGCCCAACAGTTTGAGATCAGCCAGGGCAACATATGGTGACCCCTCTCTCTAAAAAAAAAAATTAATAATAGCCAGCTATGGTGGTGTGCAGCTGTGGTCCCAGCTACTTGGGAGATTGAGGGGAAGTCAAAATTGTACCACTACACTCCAGCTTCGGTGACAGAGTGAGACCCTGTCTCAAAAAGACAGCTGTTCATTTCAGGCGTGTTAAGTATATTCACATTGTATGCAAAAGACTTCTAGAAACTTTACACGTTGTAAAACTAAAAGTCATTGACCATTAAGTACTAACTATTCATTTTACCCTCTCTCCAGGCCTTAATAGACATACTTTCCACTTTCTGATTTTATGATTTTGACTACTTAAGATATCTCATATACATAGAATCATACAGTATCCATAATTCTGTCACTGGATTAATTCAGGTGACATAATATTCTCAAAGTTCATCTTAAAATTGAGAATATTGTTTTTTCTAAGGTGGAATAATACTTCATCATATGTATATGTTACATTTTTTGATATGTTTATAAATCAAGAGACATCTGGGTTGCTTTTGTGAATACTGGTACAATAAACATGGATTTTCAAATTATATCTTCCAGGTCTTGTGTTGCATATTTTGTTTTTTTGTTGTTTTCCTTTTTTTGACATGGAGTCTCACTCTGTTGCTCAGGCTGAAGTACAGTAGTGTGATCTCGGCTCACTGCAACCTCTGGCTTCTGGGTTCAAGCGATTCTCCTACCTCAGCCTCCCAAGTAGCTGGGATTACAGGTGCATGTCACATCGCCAAGCTAATCTTTTATTTTTAGTAGAAATGGTATTTCACTATGTCAGCCAGGCTGGTCTCAAACTCCTGACTTCAGGTTATCTGCCCACCTCAGCCTCCCAAACTGCTAGGATTACAGGCTTGAGACACTGCATATGGCCTGTGTTACATATTTTGGATATAGATTTATATATGAGGAACATTTATAACATTTTAAAATAATGGCTGTGTCTTTGTTTTCCACCAGCAATCAACATCGGTTTTATTTTCATTGCACCTAATGGGTGTAAGTTGATTTTGTCATTGTGTTTTTTTTTTAATTTCTCTACAAATTAGTAATTTTGTATGTTCTTTCAAATGCTTTTTCCCATTTGTGTATTTTTATGTTTAAGCATTTTATTTAAAATATGTAATTGGCCGGGTGCGGTGGCTCATGCCTATAATCTCAGCACTTTGGGAGGCTGAGGCAGGGGGTCATGAGGTCAGGAGATCGAGACCATCCTGGCTAACACGGTGAAACCCCATCTCTACAAAAAATACAAAAAATTAACTGGGCATGGTGGTGGGCGCCTGTAGTCCCAGTTACTCGGGAGGCTGAGACAGGAGAATGGCGTGATCCCAGGAGGCGGAGCTTGCAGTGAGCTGAGATTGCCCCACTGCATTCCAGCCTGAGTGACAGAGTGAGACTCCGTCTCAAAAAAGAAATAATAAAATAAAATATATTATTGTATCATTCAAGGAAATAAACAACTTTATTTTATCAGTGTTGATATTCAGTTTTCAACATTTTTAAAAGAAATTATTTCTCTGTATTTTGTATGCATGGCAACTTTGTGGAAGATCATCTGATCGTATACAGAAGGGTTCATTTCTGAGCTCTCTATTCTGTTCTTTCATCTGTTTATCTTTGTGTCAGTGTCATATCGTTTATGTTACTGTAGGTTTTTTTTTTTGAGTCAGAGTCTCGCTCTGTCACCCAGGCTAGAGTGCAGTGACGCAATCTTGGCTCACTGCAAGCTCCACCTCCCAGGTTCACGCCATTCTCCTGCCTCAGCCTCCCAAGTAGCTGGGACTACAGGCACTCGCCACCATGCCCGGCTAATTTTTTGTATTTTTAGTAGAGACAGGGTTTCACTGTGTTAGCCAGATGGTTTCAATCTCCTGACCTCATGATCCACCACCCCACCCTCCCAAAGTGCTGGGATTACAGGCATTAGTCACCGTGCCTGGCCATGTTACTGTAGGTTTTAACTGTAGGTTGTATTGACATCTTTGAAAAATGAAACTTTTTGCCCCCTGAGCAAGAATATGTTGTAGAGTGTGTTTCATTTTCACGTATTTTTGAATTTTCCAGTTTGACTTTTGCTTTTAATTCCTAGTTTCATTCAGTTTTTGTTAGAAAACACAGTGTATACTTTTAGTGTTTTTAAAATAATTGGTTGTTGTTGTTTTGAGACAAGAGCTTACTGTCACCCAGGCTGCAGTGCAGTGGCAGAATTGTGGGTTACTGTAGCCTTAGCCTCCGGGGCTCAAGTGATCCCCTTCACCTCAATATTTTGAGTAGCTAGGACTGTAGATATGCACTACCATGTCTGGCTAATTGCTTGTTTGTAGTGTTAGGATCTCACTATGTTACCCAGGCTGGTCTCAAACTTTTGGCCCCAATCAATCTCCCAAAGTATTAGGATTATAGCCAAGAGCCATGGTACACAGTCAGTATTTTTAATTTAACAAAACTTGGTATGTGTCCTAACAGAATACACCAGATGCAAATAGGAATATTGTGTATTATCTTGGTTTTGACCAGAGAGTTTTGTGTGTTTCTGTGAAGCCTAGTTGGTCTATAATATGGTTTGGATGTCCATGTTATCCAAACCTCATGCTGCAATAGAAATTCTCAGTGTTGGATATGGGACCTCGTGGGACATGTTTGGGTCATAGGGGCGAATTTCTCATGATCCACCCGTGTCAGCCTCCCAAAGTGCTGGGATTACGGGCATGAGCCACTGCATCTGACGGGGAATTTACTTTTAAAGGCATAATGTTATACTGGAGAGCAGGAAGAGCTGTGTTGGGTATAAGTAACAGGCTTTTCTTTATCTTCTGTGTGACTCTGCATTGTGCTCGCCTGGGGCCCTTCATACACTTAACTGACTTATAAATTTTTTACAGATATATTTTGGGCAGTATGTTTTTGTTATATTTATGTGTCCAGGAAGAAATTACAGCTTGCGATATTTTGCTGTGTCATCTTGCTTAGGTAGTTTGTATAACTTTATAGGTTAGATTTGTAAATTATATTTATCCGAGTCTAGCAATTGAAGTAATGTGTTTTTATTGTTTCTTTCAGTTTTGTGTTCTCATTTTACCCAAGATCTTTGGCCAGAGCAGAACGTAAAAGATTATTTCCATAAGGGGATACTGAGAAGATACGAAAAATGTGGACATGACAACTTACAGTTTAAAAAAGGCTGTGAAGGTGTGGATGAGTGTAAGGTGCACAAAAGAGGTTATAATGGACTTAACCAATATTTGACAACTACCCAAAGGAAAATATTTCAGTGTGATAAATATGTGAAAGTCGTTCGTAAGTTTTCAGATTCAAACAGACATAAGATAAGACATAGTGGAAAAAAACTTTTCAAATGTATAGAATGTGGCAAAGCTTTTAACAAGTCCTCAACCCTTACTACACATAAGAAAATTCATACTGGAGAGAAACCCTACAAATGTGAAGAATGTGGCAAAGCCTTCAACTGGTCCTCACACCTTACTACACATAAGATAATTCATAGTGGAGAGAGACGGTACAAATGTGAAGACTGTGGCAAAGCCTTTAGCCGGTTTTCATACCTTACTGCACATAAGATAATTCATAGTGGAGAGAAACCCTACAAATGTGAAGAATGTGGCAAGGCCTTTAAGCGCTCCTCTAACCTTACTACACATAAGATAATTCATAGTGGAGAGAAACCCTACAAATGTGAAGAATGTGGCAAGGCCTTTAAGCGCTCCTCTATCCTTAGTACACATAAGATAATTCATAGTGGAGAGAAACCCTACAAATGTGAAGAATGTGGCAAGGCCTTTAAGCACTCCTCTGTCCTTACTACACATAAAAGAATTCATACTGGAGAGAAACCCTACAAGTGTGAAGAATGTGGCAAAGCCTTTAAGTACTTCTCATCCCTTACTACACATAAGATAATTCATACTGGAGAGAAACCCTACAAATGTGAAGAATGTGGCAAAGCCTTCAACTGGTCCTCACACCTTACTACACATAAGAGAATTCATACTGGAGAAAAACCCTACAAATGTGAAGAATGTGGCGAAGCCTTCAAGTACTCCTCTTGCCTTACTACACATAAGATAATTCATACTGGAGAGCAACCCTTCAAATGTGAAGAATGTGGCAAGGCCTTTAAGTGCTTCTCTGTCCTTACTACACATAGGAGAATTCATACTGGAGAGAAACCCTATAAATGTGAAGAATGTGGCAAAGCCTTCAACTCGTCCTCACACCTTACTGCACATAAGAGAATTCATACTGGAGAGAAACCCTACAAATGTGAACGATGTGGTAAGGCTTTTAAGCGCTCCTTTATCCTTACTAGACATAAGAGAATTCATACTGGAGAGAAACCCTACAAATGTGAAGAATGTGGCAAAGGCTTTAAGTGCTCCTCTACCCTTACTACACATAAGGTAATTCATACTGGAGAGAAACTATAAATGTGAAGAATGTGGCAAAGCTTTTAACCCACTATCCTTTTTACACATAAGAAAATTCATATTGGAGGGAAACTGTAAAGCGTGATAAATGTGGCAAAGCCTTTATTTCATCCTCACACCTTAGTAGACATGAGATAATTCATGCGGAAGAGAAACCCAATAAATAAGAAAATGTGACAAAGCCTTTAAGGACACCTCTGCCCTTCCTAGACATGATAATTCATACTGGAGAGAAACCCTGTGAGTTTGATGAATGTGGGAAAGCCTTTAGCCAGCTATCAACTTTTACTAAATATGAGAATTTATATTAAACCCTACAAATACAAAGAATGTGACAAAGCTTTTAGGAAGTTCTGAACCCTTCTTACACATAATTGATACTGGACAAAAATCCTACAAGTTTGAGGAATGTGGCAAAGCCTATAACAAGTTTTCAATTTTTTTTTTTTTTTTTTTGAGATGAAGTTTCATGCTCATCACCCATGCTGGAGTACAATGCCATGATCTCGGCTCACTGCAACCTCTGCCTCCTGGATTTAAGCCATTCTCCTGCCTCAGCTTCCTGAGTAACTGGGATTACAGGTGTCCTCCAACATGCCCAGCTCACTTTTGTATTTTTAGTAGAGATGTGATTTCGCCATGTTTGCCAGTCTGGTCTCGAACTCCTGTCCTCAGGAGATGCACCTGCCTTGGCCTCCTGAAGTACTGGGATTACCGGCGTGAGTCACGATACCCAGTCACAAGTTCTCAATTCTTAAGAGACATGGTGATAATTCATACTGAAGAGGAAATCTACACAGCTAAAAAATATGACAGTGCTTTTACCAACACCTCCAACTTCTCTATACGTAACAATGATTATACTAGTGTGAAACTCTAGAAATATATAAAATGTATCAAAGCCTTTATATAGTTGCCACACTTGATTGTAGGTAAGATAATTCATACTGGCAAAACTACAAGTGTGAAGAATGTGGCAAAACTTTTAATCAGTTCTTAAACCTTATTTCACAGAAAAGCTAGTATCCTTGAGAAAAACTGTACAAATAGAAGGAATATGGAAAACCCATTAATTCCTACTCACATCTAACTCAACATAAAAAGATTCCTTTTAATAAAAGCATTAAAATTGCAGTTACTGTCAAAAAAACTTTCAGAAAGTATAAGTCTTTAAAATGAGTATTTTTTGTGAAGACAAGCATTACAAATATAAAGAGGGTTATATAGTACATTTACTTTTATCACAGATTTTATTGCACACATTTTGTACTGAAGGAAACCCTAAAGCAGTTGCTCAAGCTTTGTTCAACATCAGGGAATTTATATTGGAGATGAGTCCTACAAATAAATTAAGTTTAGAAATACCTTTTTTTTTTTTTTTTTTAGAAACTACAGCTTAGAAAACAGCAGAGAGTTTATACTAAAATATAATTTTGCAGATGCAGTAAATATGAAAAAATATTTAATTCAAAATAGATTGTATATAAATATCAGAGAAGTTACAGTAGAATAACTAAGGCCCTGATATTTCAGACATTATACTAAATCAGAGCATTGGGTATAAAAAACTAATCCACAGCAGCAGTTTTTAGGTAAATGATTTCTATGTAACTTTAAAAGGAGTAGATTTTTGGAAGCATTGTAATTCCGTTGGAAGTGTATTTGTTTCCTTGAATAAAATTTTTTGAAAGCTGAATAATGATGTAATACAGATTTCAAATTATGCTGTTATTTTATTTCTGTTCACATGTGAGAAAGCATGTGATCGATTGCTTCTGCATCAGAGATACCAGAGATTTTAAAAAATTATTTTAACAACATTAAAATGTAACGACAGAGCGAGACTCCTTATCAAAAAAAAAGAAAAGAAAGAAAGAAAGAAATTAGGTTACTCATCTGTAGACTTAATCAGAGGTGCTTTTTTTTTTTTTTTTTTTTGAGATAGAGTCTCGCTCTATCTCTATCAACCTCTGCCTCCCGGGTTCAAGCGTTTCTCCTGCCTCAGCCTCCTGAGTAGTTGGGATGACAGGAATGCACCACCATGCCTGGCTAATTTTTTTGTATTTTTAGTAGAGACTGGGTTTCTCCAGTAGTTCAAGACCAGTCTGTTGGTCAGGCTGGTCTTGAACTACTGACCTCAGGTGATCCACCCGCCTCGGCCTCTCAAAGTGCTGAAATTACAGGTGTGAGCCATCAAGCCCAGCCCTAACAGTTTTAAAATGTACTGCATTTTATTACATAAAAGTACAAGTGGTAAAGTATTATACTCATTTTGAGATAGAGTCTCGCTCTGTCGCCCAGGCTGGAGTGCAGTGGCCGGATCTCAGCTCACTGCAAGCTCCGCCTCCCGGGTTCACGCCATTCTCCTGCCTCAGCCTCCCGAGTAGCTGGGACTACAGGCGCCCGCCACCTCGCCCGGCTAGTTTTTTGTATTTTTTAGTAGAGACGGGGTTTCACTGTGTTAGCCAGGATGGTCTTGATCTCCTGACCAATCAGAGGTGCTTTTAAGAGAAAGAGACACATCACAGAAAAATAGCCCTGCTGACCTGAAAGTAAGTGACTTCTAGGTAGAACATGTTGTAAGCTGGTTATGGCCACATAGCAGGAAACATGTTTGTAGATTGTCATCATTGCTGCCTCCTACATGTTGCTTCCAGTAAGGAGCATTAAGAGGATTCTATGGCAGAGGGTAAAAAAAGGCAATCTCATTCATTCAAGAAATAATCACCTCTCACCTGGGATAGCTTAAGAAAAACAGGAGACCACAACAGGACCACATTAATGGGAGAAAAAGGGTAACCTGGGTAAAAGTGCTCTCTGACATTATAGAACAATATTTAGTAAGCTATATTGAATGATTGGCCTCTGGGATACCAATAGTCTACGAACAAGGATGAATTTATTCTATTTCAATCAGCATGTCTGTACCGTTCTTGTGACCCAGGTTTACACTATTTATTACAGAAATGCCATGAAGACCAGTGGGTAATGTCCTGCAATTGAACTTGCTTCAAAAAGCATACTTAATTGTCTGTTTTCAAATTTGAAAAACCTTAAAAACAATGCATTTATAAATAACTTCTAATTATAGAGTATTCTACTGTACTGCAATGCAAGATTAAACTGTAAACACCTTAATAGGAATAGTTTTTGAATGCATGATTAGTTATGTAGATAGTTTCTTTTAGGTTGACATGACCAAAGTAACAATTAGAGAAAACATTTGAAATAGAATAAAATTAACCAAAACCACATTTTTTCAGTGGCTTGGCATAGTTGCCATACTTATGGAAATGGAAATGGCCAGATGACTAACAAGAAACAAAGACAAGATTTAGGCTTTGCTCAATGATTGTTTTTTACCTTTTGAAATTTGAAATCCTGGCTAAAGTATTCAAAGGGAGTATGGGGCTTTCCAGGGTTTCCAAGTAAATGAAGAAATAATTTATTTTATTTTATTTTTTAGATTAATTCTCACTCTGTCGCCCAGGTTGCACTGCAATGGCGCGTTCTCAATTCACTGCAACCTCCGCCTCCCTGGTTCAAGTAATTCTTCTGCCTCAGCCTCCCAAGTAGCTGGGATAACAGGCACCGCCATTATGCCCGCATAATTTTTGTATTTTAAGTAGAGATGGGGTTTCATCATGTTAGCCAGGCTTGTCTTGAACCCTTGACCTCAGGTGATCCACCCGCCTCAGTCTCCCTGAGTGCTGGGATTACAGGCATCAGCCACTTTGCCTGGCCAGAAGAATTTTGGTAGGCAGGAAAATGCACATTATGTATGCACATTGCTCTTCTCTGATTTGCTTCAACACTGAAAAACTGAAGATTGTAAATGTTGTCTCAATTTAGAGTGAATTAACAAAAGATTTGTTTTTCAAAAAAGCAAATGTATAAAATTAATGGGTAACAGATGCCATTAGCTGCTAAAACATAGTATGACTAATGTTAGTAAGTATCTATGCAAATAACAGCCCAATTAAATGGAGACTCTAATAGGTGCATGTGGAAAGCATTGCTGTGCAGTGTGGTGCACCTCCACTCAGCATTTTCTTCTGCCTCTTTACAGACATACCAATTTCCCCTGAGTGACTCAGGGTACATACTGGTGTTAGAAATGCTTTTCTCTGGTGCTGTAAAGAAATAGCACTTGAACGTAAATTTAATTTTTCTTAGCAAGGCCATTTTTACTTTTTGCAGAAAGGGTACACTTACCAGCAGTTTTGCCATGAGAGCACACTCAACAAACGAGACAGGGTCATTTATAACGTGACGTGTCCACCCTACTGCTGTGTCTGGTTTATATTGGCTGGAATAGGACTTCACATTCTGTATTTGTCCCAATTGTTTAGCAATGTAGAACTTTTTAAAAGAGGCAAAGGCAAAGGAGAACAAAGGAAGGAGGAAGTAACTTGTGGAATGCTGAGAAAGATAAAAACACCTTCCATGAAAAAGGAGGAACAGGCTATGACCTAATGCTTGTTTGGATTAGTGTAAGCATGCCAGAGCAAATATTTAGGCTACATTGTGGGAGCTAAGAACATAAAGTACATTGATTTTTTTTATTATGGCTAGCAGATATTTAAGAATGTTAGCACAGGTCTTTGAATAAACTTCGCTTCTAAGAGAAGTTACTATTTATTCCTAATTAGACGGGGAGAAAAGTCTTTAAAGAGGAACCTCTACTTTACTTTTTACACTGGGAACTGAGAATGCTGTTTTCAGAGTGATTGCTGAAAACATGGTTAATACACTTCTTCCATATGATAATAAAATGTTATAAATCTTACTCTGCCTCAGAAAAGCTTTTACTAAAAGATTATCTATAGTACTTGATTTGAGTTCATGAAAAATTTTAATATTCCAGATAATTCAGACAGTTAAATGTCAATGAAATCTCATAAAACATTTGAATAAGATAAAATCTTCTTAGCAAAGAATTTTATATTACCAGTAAATTTAGAAAAAAAAAAAATAGAAAACCAGGCTGAATGCGGTGGCTCACGCCTGTGATCTCAGAATTTTGGGAGGCCGAGGCGGTTGGATCACCTAAGGTCTGGAGTTCGAGACCAGCCTGGCCAACATGGTGAAACCCCATCTCTACTAAAAATATAAAAAATTAGCCGGGCATGGTGGCAGGTGTCTGTAATCCCAGCTACTGGGGTGGCTGAGGCAGAAGAGTTGCGTGAACCTTGGGAGCAGAGGCTGCAGTGAGCTGAGATCGTGCCATTGTACTCTCCAGCTTCGGCAACAAGAGCAAAACTCCATCTCAAAAAAGAAAAAAAGAAAAAGAAAAAAACAGCATCTTAAGTAAAAATAAGTGTTTGACACGTGAGTAGCAACCAAACAAGTGCTATTCATGATCACTGGGTTTTTTTTTTCCTTCTTTTGAGACAGAGTCTCGCTATGTCACCCAGGCTGGAGTGCAGTGTTGTGATCTCAGCTCACTGCAACCTCTGGCTTTCAGGTTTAAGTGATTTTCCTGCCTCAGCCTCCCTAGTAGCTGGGACTACAGGCGCCCGCCACCAGGCCCAGCTAATTTTGTTGTTTTGAGAGGAGTCTTACTTTGTCGCTGAGGGTGGAGTGCAGTGGCATGATCCTGGCTAACTGCAACCTTGGCCTCACAGGTTCAAGAGATTCTCCTGCCTCAGCTTCCTGAGTGGCTGGGATTACAGATGCCCACCACCATGCCCAGCTAATTTTTTGTGTTTTTAGTAGAGACGGGGTTTCACCATGTTACCCAGGCTGGTCTTGAACTGCTGACCTCAAGCAATCCACTGGCCTCGGCCTCCCAAATTGCTGGGATTACAGGCATGAGCCACTGCACCAGGGAATTTTTGTATTTTTGGTAGAGACAGGGTTTCACCATATTGGCCAGGCTGGTCTCGAGCTCCTGACCTTGTGATCCACCTGCCTCAGCCTCTCAAAGTGCTGGGATTACAGGCATAAACCATCATGCTTGACCTGATCATTGTTAAAGTAGCAACAGCACCACATGCGTTTCTAGGACCTGCTGGCCTGTTTTCACTGATACAAAGTGAAGAAGCCATTGAAATAGCAAAGGCAGGTGATATAAATTGAATACTCAGATGAAATAACATTTTAAATAAAAATTAGTATTTGATGTCATATAACTATAGGTGAGACTATTAGTGTAAGGTCATATTTTTACTTATATTGACAAAATAATCATTCACTATTCTTATTTAGAACACTTTTCCTTTTCTACTGTGTATTTGCTAGCTTTTGATCAAATATTACAGGAGCTCAATGGAAATCAACAAGATGAATCTTTTTTTTTTTTTTTTTTGAGACGGAGTCTCGCTCTGTCGCTCAGGCTGGAGTGCAATGGCCGGATCTCAGCTCACTGCAAGCTCCGCCTCCCGGGTTCCCGCCATTCTCCTGCCTCAGCCTCCCGAGTAGCTGGGACTACAGGCGCCCACAACCGCGCCCAGCTAATTTTTTGTATTTTTAGTAGAGACGAGGTTTCACCGTGGTCTCGATCTCCTGACCTTGTGATCCGCCCGCCTCGGCCTCCCAAAGTGCTGGGATTACAGGCGTGAGCCACCGCGCCCGGCAATGAATCTTTATTTTACAAGAAGCACTATTGATGTACATGCCAATTTTATTTTTTCAGTTTGTTCTTTATTACGGAGAAGTGGCTGTCCTGCCAGAAACCTGCTAGTCTCATCTGTACCCACATTGACTAATAGTGAGAGGAAGTGAAGTGGATAAAAAGCAAATGTGTCTTCTCTATATATTTTTTCATCCGTTGGCTGAAGAACAGGAAAATGTGGAAAATAAAAGAAAATATAACCCCTGAAAAATCATGAAGAAGGTCTCTTAACCAAAAAACCTGATAGGGGATTTGTTTGTTTGTTTTATTATTGTACCGTCTGCTTCAATGAGTTTAGTTTTTCTTTACATAGAAATAGGATTATGTGGGCCAGGCACAGGGGCTTAAACTTGTAATCTCAACACTTTGAGGGGCCAAGGTGGATGGATCACTTGAGGTCAGGAGTTTGAGACTAGCCTGGCCAACATGAAGAAACCCCATCTCTATTAAAAATAAAAAATTTGCTGGGCGTAGTGGCATGTGCCTCTAATCCCAGGTACTGAGGAGGCTGAGACAGGAGAATCTCTTGAACCTGGGAGGTGGAGGTTGCAGTGAGTGGAGATAGTACCACTGCACTCCAGCCTGGGTGACAAAAACAAAACTCCATCTTAAACAAAAACAGGATTGTTTTTTTGTTTATTTCTGTGCTGAATTATTTTACTTAGCATAATGTCTTTCAGGTTCATGAATGTTGTTGCAAATAACAAGACTTTCTTATTTTTAAGGGCTGAATAGCATTTCATTGTGTACATATACCATATTTTCTTTCTCCATTCACCCATTGATGGACGCTTAGTTTGATTTCATACCTTAGCTATTATGAGTAATCAACTTCCTTCTTGCTCTTTTATTTTGTTGTTGTTTGGTTTTGTTTTGTTTGAGATGGAGTCTCATTCTGTCACCCAAGCTGGAGTGCAGTGGTGCAATCTCAGCTCACTGCAAACTCTGCCTACCAGGTTCAAGTGATTCTCATGCCTAAGCCTCTGGAGTAGCTGAGATTACAAGTGTGCATCACCACACCAGGCTAATTCTGTATTTTTAGTAGAGGCAGACTTTCACCATGTTGACCAGGCTGCCTTTCATTTCTTTGTGTATTTCTTCCTTTCCTTCTTTATTTCTAGAAGTATTTTAATTTTCATATATATATTATGACTGGTAAAAACTTTCTTTTTTTTTTTTTTTGAGACGGAGTCTTGCTCTGTCACCCAGGCTGGAGTGCAGTGGCCGGATCTCAGCTCACTGCAAGCTCCTCCTCTCGGGTTCACGCCATTCTCCTGCCTCAGCCTCCCGAGTAGCTGGGACTACAGGCACCCGCCACTTCGCCCGGCTAGTTTTTTGTATTTTTTTAGTAGAGACGGGGTTTCACCGTGTTAGCCAGGATGGTCTCGATCTCCTGACCTCATGATCCGCCCGTCTCGGCCTCCCAAAGTGCTGGGATTACAGGCTTGAGCCACCGCGCCCGGCCTAAAAACTTTCATTTCTCTGTCTTTGCTTACTATTATGGCTGATTAAAAAATAAGTTTTTGAAATTTCCTGGATAAAGGTTATTACTTTGTTGTTAACATAACTTGAGACAATATAGAAAGGAAAATCGACATTTGTTAGTAAAATGGAAATTATCTAGTACTGGTAGTCATTTAATCTCTCACCCAACATGAATGCTACATCTTGGTGTCATCTCTCCCAGTTGTATGAAAGAGGCTACTGATCAAATTGGTCAGCATAGCATTTTGTGAAGTTTAACACATTTGTTCTGAAAATTAAGCTGATCTACTATCAGAAAAGTTGATTTTTTGATATGTGTAATTTGACTCTATTTAAATTCTTCAAAAAAATTAAACTAACAACATTTATTTAAAAGTTTTTGGGAAATTAAAAATGCTTAAGAAACATTTATAAAAACTAAAAGTAAAAATAATTTTAGATTCTTAACATCTCTAAAATACTTCAAGTTATCATCCTCTAACTGTGTGTGTATATATATATATAGAGAGAGAGAGAGAGATTTTTTCTTTTTTTGAGACAGAGTTTCACTCTTGCTCAGGCTGGAGTGCAATGGCACGATCTTGGCTCACTGCAACCTCCACGTCCCGGGTTCAAGCAATTCTGCTGCCTCAGCCCCCTCAGTACCTGGTGTTACAGGCACCCACCATCAAGCGTGACTAATTTTTGTATTCTTGGTAAAGATGGGGTTTCACCGTGTTGGCCAAGCTGGTCTCGAACTCCTGACATCAAATGATCTGCCTTCCTTGGCCTCCCAAAGTGCTGGGATTACAGGCATGAACCACCGGCCTGGCCCAGTGTTCAAGTTTTCTGAATCAATTAACTCAGCTCAGATAATTTAAATCAGCCAAGTAGCTTACCTCAGGGGATTCCAAGCAGCACATTAGCACACCCCAGGAGAATCCAATCAGCAAATTAGCTCAGCCCAGCTGATTAGCCCAGGTGATTTCTAACAGTCAACTAGCTTTTTCTAGGTGATACCAATCAGCCAGTTAGCTCAGCTGATAAGCCAATTAGTTTAGCACAGGTGATTTTGAACCACCGAGTCACTCAGCCCAGGTGATTTCAATCAGTGAATTAGCTCAGCCCAGGTGATTCCAATCAACCAATTGCTCAGTCCAGGTGAATTCAGTTAGCCAATTAGCTCAGTCCGGGTGATCCCGATTAGCCGATTATCTAAATAGCGACTACAGATTCATTAAGGTATGCCCAAAATGGTAAATGTAAATAGCCCATGCACACCAAAAAGAAATGCAGGGCCTTATATGCTAACCTGGACAGTGTATATACAGCTTTACAAGGCCTGAAACCTGAAGCTGAATCTTTATGTTTCTATAAACATTGTATGATTATGTTTCATTCTGACATACTATCGTGCAAAACAGAAGGCAATTAATTCTACATCTGCATTCTTAGTATATGCTCTATAATTTAAAAAGGGGGAAAATACTGTATGTATACATTAATATTTACATAGACACATTCATATGTTTGTGTTTATGTATCTACCACATATGTATATTCATATATATACCTACATATATATAAATATATATATATATGAAGCTGGAACAATCTTTGTATGTTCATACAGAATAAAGACTTTGAATGTGGAAGTATTGATACCTATTGCTATAAACAGTAATAAAAAACCTTCCATACATGTATAAAAATATTTTCCGTATAGAATACTATATCTAGAATAGTACAGAAATAGAGGAATGCTCTGATATACATCCTGCTGCACTTAACATATTCAAAGGAAGCACTGGGTTTTGTTGTGCACTTCTGGAAGACGAATACTTACTAAGGCCATTGGAGTTATTTACTGCCATGTCAGGGCTGACTTTTATTGTATGTAGGGTCACAGATGAACCAGCCCCAGTGCAAAGGTCCTAACCTAAATATGGAATACTTATTCTTTCTCTTTTGAACTTCCATCAAGACAAGTACTATATTTATTTCCAAGAATGTGTGATATAAAATCACACTCTTGTCTTTTTGTCTTTGTGGCAGAAGTCGGGTATTTACGGTAATGAAAAAGAAGTCTAGGTCTCCTTTTAGAAGACAGATGGTGATGATGGAAGCAAATATAATGGTACACGGTACTTGGCTGCATTTCAAATGGGTGATAGTGAACATTCACTGAAGTGCCATAGGTGGCTCTTATTTGCCAGGTCAAATCTTCTTTGTGAGGAAGGCTCAGCCCACTGATGTCAAGCATTTCTGGCGGTTCCTAAATAGATGAACAGAACCTCATGGGGCTGGTTTAATGGGACCAGAATTAAAAACACCCAGGTTCCAGATTATTAAAGACATTTTTACATTTATGAAAAAAATGTAATGTGGTGTGTGGCTTGGTTTGAATAAATCTTCAGAGCTCAGTAGCAGATTGATTTACCTAACCTGTAGGTAAAGAAAATGGAAATAA
Source organism: Theropithecus gelada (assembly GCF_003255815.1). Classification (NCBI taxonomy): domain Eukaryota; kingdom Metazoa; phylum Chordata; class Mammalia; order Primates; family Cercopithecidae; genus Theropithecus; species Theropithecus gelada. Next base: position 19,865,401 of record NC_037687.1, on the reverse strand, counting down.
CCTCTGATCAAGTTTATTTTATAGACTTCTTTCTGTACATATAGATAGAAAATAGGTGGCTAGATAAACATATACAGAAAATGAATCACATGGGTATGTCTATGAAATGTTTATTTGTGCATACGACCCTTAAAAAAAACCTCAGAAATAAAGTAGGTCAGATGACATCTCCGTATTCTACCCCTGAAGCTGAGATAAATTAAATAAGCAAATTAGGAGAAACCGGGTGATTGCAATGAGCCAGTTTGCACAGCCCAGGTGATCCCAGCCAGCCAAGTAGCTCAGCCCAGGTGGATGCAATCATCAAATTATCTAAATGGTGACTGTGGCTTTGTCAAGACAGGCCCCAAATACTGGATACAAACAGAACATGCACACACTGAGGAGACATGCAGAGCACTGAAATACTGTCCTGAACAGATGTGTTCCATAACTTTATTTTCAGCTTATTTCTGTAGCCTTGCCTTTGAAGATAGAGCTTTGTTGATATTTACATAAACAAAATTGTATAACTATGTTCCATTCTGACATGTTATTAAACAAAAGAAAAAAGAAGTAATTCTACATCAGCATCTTTAGTACATGCTAAAAGATTAAAAATGTCTTTTGGGGAACATGTTTTATATACATAAATGTTTAGATAGAAATATTTATAAACTTCTGTATGGGAGTAATTGTCTTCCTATGTATATTTATATCTAGATGTGTCAATCTTTGTATTGATATGAAACACTATGAATAGTGAGATAAAAAGTAACTTCTTGCTGGGTGCTGTGGCTCACACCTGTAAGTCCAGCTTCTTGAGAGGCCGAGGCAGGTAGATCACTTGAGGTCAGGAGTTCAAGACCAGCCTGGCCAACATGGTGAAACCCTATCTTTTCTAAAAAAAAATATAAGAAACTAGCCGGACTTGGTGACAGGCATCTGTAATCCCAGCTACTAGGAAGGAGGAGGCAGGAGAATTGTTGAACCTGGGAGGCGGAGGTTTCAGTGAGCCAAGATCGCATCCATACACTCCATCCTAAGCAATAGAGCAAGATTCAATTCAAAACAAAAACAAAACAAACAAACAAATGATGGTATGTAAAACCTTTAAAGTACTTTTGTAGAATATAAAAATATGTAAATCTGCATAAATACGTTAATACACTATATACAATAATTTTAATATCAATAACAAACTCGGCCGGTCGCGGTGGCTCAAGCCTGTAATCCCAGCACTTTGGGAGGCCGAGACGGGCGGATCACGAGGTCAGGAGATCGAGACCATCCTGGCGAACACGGTGAAACCCCGTCTCTACTAAAAAATACAAAAAAACTAGCTGGGCGAGGTGGCGGGCGCCTGTAGTCCCAGCTACTCAGGAGGCTGAGGCAGGAGAATGGCGTGAACCCAGGAGGCGGAGCTTGCAGTGAGCCGAGATTGCGCCACTGCACTCAGCCTGGGCAAGAGGGAGACTCCGTCTCAAAAAAAAAAAAAATTGCAATTTTTTTTTTTACAGTAATGGAAAATACAATTCCAAAATTTACATGAAATTAAAATAAATTTTGAATAGCCAGAGCAATCTTGAAAAAAAGAACAAAGCAGAAGGATATCATACTTATAATTTCAAACTATATTTCAAGACTATGTAGTAATAAAAACAGAATGGACTGTGCAGGAAAATGAACAAAAAATGCAACAGAAACTACTACTCTCACACATTTCAGATCTGATGAAAAAAAGAACTTAAAAAATAGTTTTGGCCTCTCAAAAGCATGCAGATATTTGTGTGCCCTAAAACAATGAAAAAACAGCCAGATTACGCAGTCTCTTATATGCCATGAAGAGGACTTTGGCTCTCACTGTGAACTTGAAGAAAGCTCACCAAATGAAAAGTAGAATCCTTAGAGAATTTAAAATCATAAGACAGAAGAAGCCTCTTTGTGAGAGCAAAATTAAAAAACAAACAAACAAAAAAATAACATGAATCCTGCTCATATTCTCCAGTTACAAGCTGGTAATGTGCTCAGCAGAGAGGATGTAATAAAATATTCTAGTAAATTAATAACAAAATACTAATTTATAAAGGAAATTTCTAAGTATTTAGAAAATACTTTCAATTTGTAGGTTTCTTAATTTTACTACCTGGTATTACTGAATCAAAAATTGGCAGTGGCAATTAGATTTTCAGGTGGGGACAACAATATTTTATGCCACTAAATTGCTGGAATTATCACTAATTTAGAGTGAAGAATACAGCTCTAATCAGGAAGGTGGAAAGTTTGGATTAAGATGAAACATCTTGAAGAAATTCTTTTCTAAATGAACAAATTCAGGAAGTTTTTTGAAAAAGGGTATCTGAAACTCTTTTATGCAAAGAATAAATTACCTGGCCGGGCACGGTGGCTCAAGCCTGTAATCCCAGCACTTTGGGAGGCCGAGACAGGCGGATCACAAGGTCAGGAGATCGAGACCATCCTGGCTAACATGGTGAAACCCCGTCTCTACTAAAAAATACAAAAAAATAGCCGGGCGAAGTGGTGGGCGCCTGTAGTCCCAGCTACTCGGGAGGCTGAGGCAGGAGAATGGCGTAAACCCGGGAGGCGGAGCTTGCAGTGAGCTGAGATCCGGCCACTGCACTCCAGCCTGGGCGACAGAGCGAGACTCCGTCTCAAAAAAAAAAAAAAAAAAAAAGAATAAATTACCAAAAAACATTCCATAAAAAAGGGAAATAATATCTTTAGGGTATATTATGAATAATGTATTAAAGTTATCCTCACCAAAGAAGACCAGGTTTCTGTAGTTCTCTAACATCACATCTGTATATAAATTCTGCCATGCATTGTCCAGGCAATGCCACTCCTCAAGAGAATTCCATGGCCACATTCTAAATTGCTCTGGTGCCTGAGACACACGCGCACACACACACATTTACTAAGTAACCATGAGCAGAATTTTTAATTTGACTTAAGGTGAAATTAGAGAGTAAACAGAACTGGTTCTGACATACAGGACTGACTAAAATGATCTAATAAAATAACTTTCAATAGAGAAATATTCTCTAATGTATTCTCTAACTCTAAGAAAAAAGAGCAACATAAGATCCACAACATCAGTTCTTATACTTTTCTAGATAAAAAGTATAAAATTAAAAGCATGAACATGAAACTGTACATTTTTGTGTGCTATATTTATATCATACGGAAGGAGTTGTGAATATTTTTCAAATGGAAAAGACATGCTGAATTAGAAGGTATCTCTCAACAATTTTGTTTGTTTGTTTGTTTGTTTGTTTTGAGACGAATTTTCTCTCTTGTTGCCCAGGCTGGAGTGCAGTGGCCCAATCTCGGCTCACCGCAACCTCCACATCCCGGGTTCAAGAGATTCTCCTGAGTCAGTCTCCCAAGAACCTGGGATTACAGGCATGCCCCATCATGCCCGACTAATTTTGTATTTTTAGTAGAGACAAGGTTTTACTCCATGTTGCTCAAGCTGGTCTGGAACTCCCGACCTCAGGTGATCCACCCACCTCGGCCTCCGAAAGTGGTGAAATTACAGGTGTGAGCCACCATGCCAGGCTGATTTTTTGAATTTCTAACAAGCTCACTAATAATGCCAATGTTTCTGGCCTAAGAAGGATATTTTCTCAAACATTCAACAAGTGGAAGAGCCATTGTTTTTCCCACTTTTTCTAGCCTGTAAACAAAGATAAGAGCCTTAATTTTCCAAAAAAATATATATAAAAAAAATAAGAAGAAAGGACAGCTGTCAGATTAAATGTGATGGTTTACGCACATCAGCTGCAAAAAGATACTTAATAATGAAGGAAAAAATAATTAACTACATAGTGAAAAAATCTGTCAGAGAGCTAGTTCACCAAGTGAATCATTACAAATTAACTGCACAACAAAAAATTTTTGTGATATGCTAATGCACAAAGAAGAACACAGCATCGCTGTTGAAATATTCCTCCCAAAGTAAATTAAAATCTGAATTTAACCATAAGGAAACATCAGTTTTATGCAAACTTTAAAATACAGATAACTCCTATGTTCTGTAATTTTTAGTAGCAATTTTAAGTAGGCTTCACGTAGCACCCTAGAGAGTAGGTATCTCCTAATAATTTTTTTTCAGAACTTTCTGAGTAATAAATGTCATCACATTTAAATGAGCAATTTTTTATTTTAGACGAAGTCTCACTCTTGTCCCCCAGGCTGGAGTGCAATGGTGCAATCTCATCTTACTGCAACTTCCACCTTCTGGGTTCAAGCGGTTCTCCTGCCTCAGCCTCGCGAGTAGCTGGGATTACAGGTGCCTGCCACCATGCCCGGGTAATTTTTGTATTTTTAGTAGAGACAGGGTTCCACCATGTTCGCCAGGCTGGTCTCGAACTCCTGATCTCAGGTGATCTGCCTGCCTCGACCTCCCAAAGTGCTGGGATTACAGGTGTGAGCCACTGCACCCAACCTATATAAACAATTTCTTAATCCTGGTCTGCACACCGCTAATGGAATACAGGAATGGAGCCTCAACATTACATGTTCTCCATCTTTACTAAGGACCACAGTTTTCCCCAGTAGAAATCTTGAGTATCCACTTATTTCCATGTTCAACAGCCACAAAGGGAATATTTTTAATATTACAGATCATAAATACTTGTTGAGAAATCTGCATGGCATATAAGAAATTATTCTGTAGAGAATGAAGAGAAGCCTCTGGGATACAGGAAAGAAATACTTTTCAGAGACCCTTGACTATCATAAGAATTTTAAGAAGTACTTAAACCAAACTCCTTAGGGAGGAAAAACAAAAGTAGAGAAATCCAGGTTTGCAAGTACTAAACGCATGGCATATTAGCGGGCAGAGTGGACACAGCATTTCAGCTGAGACATATTTACCTGAAGAAAAGCCTTTTTTTTTTCTATCTCCTACTTCTCTGGAATTCCTTCTCAGATGAGATTTTCTGGACAAATTACACCTGCATCTGAAGGATATGACTTTAAAGGTGTCAGTACCATGTGTTTACCTGCTAGCATGACATCAACTGGCAGAAATAGACAGAAAAAGTCCACCCATTCCTGTCCTTTAAAACAGAAGAGATTCAGGAACAATGAGCTGCTCCATGAAGATGAAAATATAAGTTTCTCCTTTCCTGTCCTCAGGTGCCCTCCCCTGCCACAGACACCAGCAATTTCTGCTACAGTAATGGAAATATGTGCCACACTGACCTGTCCCTACCGAACCCAAGCAGAAAAGGCCCTGTGACCACCCTATAGTACAAAGGTGGAACTTAACTCTCACGAATGTATTTTGAAGCCCTCATACCTGATTCTGGCCTCACCTTAGAGTCACATGAGGCCCTTCATTGAAACAACATGGATGCTTCCACCCAGAACAATAAACAGAAGCTGTGGGGAGGGCACAAGAGATTTCTGCAAATTGGCCATGTGATCCTAATGAGAAGCCTGGGCTGATCACCACTAAGCTAAGCATTGCCTCTCAAGCTTTAACGAGCTTATAAATCACTTGGTAATTTTACCCACTTTATGTAATGTGATTCTGCAGGTTTGAAAAGGGTCCATGAATGGGTGTTTTAAACAAGTTCCCCCGTCGATGATGTTGCTCCCCATTGGCTCATTATTACCATTAGTTACAGAAGCAGGCACAGAACAGGGTCCCTTACAGTCGCACTTTGGGAGGCTGAGGTGGGTGGATCATGAGATCAAGAGATCAAGACCAGCCTGGCCAACATGGTGAAACCGTGTTTCTACTAAAAATACAAAAATTGGCTGGGTATGGTGGCATGTGCCTGTAATCCTAGCTACTCAGGAGGCTAACGCAGGAGAGTCACTTGAACCTGGGAGGTGGAGGTTGCAGTGAACTGAGATTGCACCACTGCACTCCAGTCTTGGTGACAGAGTGAGACACCACCTCAAAAATAAATAAATAAATACATAAAAATAAATATATGAATAAATAAAATTATATAAAGAAAAAGAAATAGAATACCTGAGTGGTTTTTGTTTTTTTTTGTTTTTTTTTTTTTTGAGACGGAGTCTGGCTCTGTCGCCCGGGCCGGAGTGCAGTGGCCGGATCTCAGCTCACTGCAAGCTCCGCCCCCCGGGTTTACGCCATTCTCCTGGCTCAGCCTCCCGAGTAGGTGGGACTACAGGCGCCCGCCGCCTCGCCCGGCTAGTTTTTTGTATTTTTTAGTAGAGACGGGGTTTCACCGTGTTCGCCAGGATGGTCTCGATCTCCTGACCTCGTGATCCGCCCGTCTCGGCCTCCCAAAGTGCTGGGATTACAGGCTTGAGCCACCGCGCCCGGCCTCAACAGTGAGGATTTATATTGCAGCATGAGGTTTGGAAAACATGGACATCCAAACCATATTCTAGACCAACTAGCCTTCACAGACACATAAAAAACTCTCCAGTCAAAACCAAGATAATACACAATATTCTTATTTGCATCTAGTGTATTTTGTTAGGGCAATAGCAGGTTTTATTAAATTTTAAAATACTGACTGGGTGCAGTGGCTCTTGCCTATAATCCTAACACTTTGGGAGGCTGAGGTAAGAGGATCCACTGGGGCCAAAAGTTCAAGACCAGCCTGGGCAACACAGTGAGATCCTAACACTACAAGCAAGCAAACAATTAGCCAGACACGGTAGTGCATATCTGTAGTCCTAGCTACTCAGGAAACTGACATGAAAGGATCACTTGAGCCCAGGAGGCTGAGGCTACAGTGAGCCAAAATTATACTACTACACTCCAGCCTGGGTGATGGTAAGATCTTGTCTCGAAAGAACAACAAATCAATTTGAAAGACTAAAATTATACACTGTGTGTTTTCTAACAAAAACTGAATTAAAGTAGGAATTAAAAGCAAAAGTCAAACTGGCAAATTCAAAAATATGTATATATAAAATACTCTTCAATATGTTTTTGCTCCAGGGTCAAAAAATTTTATTTTTCAAAGATATCAATACAACCTACCATTAAAAGATGATACAAAGTTGTTTGTCAGAAATATTTATTTATTTACAGAAATAGCACTGATTATTGATTAGATATATACTGTTACGGTTTAGGATATGGGATATAGTGTCCAATGTGGCATTATTAGTTTATACCTACTTGTGGCAATAGTGAACAGTTTCAAGAGATGAATACATAGTTCAAAGGGAGGAGAAGTAACTGCACTTTTATTTTAATGTCTCTCTGAGGTTGATAACCAAAGGGACTTGCATTTTTTAGATAAAAGTTTTTTATTTCCCAAATCTCAAGATCTAAATTCAAAATTTGGAGCTGCACATTTAGTGCCTGAATGGCTGGAGTAGCAACAGGTGTTAACTGCACATTTGTGAGCACTTTGGCAAGAGGAGTGAGGGGAAAGTGGGGATTCTCATGTCTAAATGTCTACTCAATGCACACATGTTATTCTGATTGGGTTTCTGGGCTACACAGTTTCTGTATCAGTTTCATTCTGAAGATACAAGAGTCATTGAAAGAGGCAAAATGATTGATTGCTGCCCGGTGAAGTTTGTAGCAATGTGGTCTAGCCTTTCTAGAAGTGACTGTAGAGGACTATAGCTACCAAATAGGCAGGGACACAGTTCTGCCTGCATATTTAGGCACTTTGCTGCACAACTTTGAGTTGACCGGAAGCCTGAGAGGGAAAGTCTCTAGAGCAAATTCTGGTTGGTACCTTATGTGTTTATATCATGTCTGGTAATTCTAGACAGTGTTTGGAAACAATAATTAAAAGAAAAATTTTCTCCACCCCAGAGAAACCCCACAATAATAGAATAGAAAGAAAACAATTTTATTACACAATAGAACTTGAATGTGACATGGATCTTCGTCAATCTGCTTAAGAGACTGCAGAGACAGAAGGATGGTCACTATAATTGGACCACAAGTAGAACAATTTAAAACACCATGTCATACAGAGTTCATCCTAAATTCACCTGGAGATTGACGAGGCCATCTGTGTATGCTAATTGCTTATTTTCAATGACAAATAAACTTTTCACATCTTCATAACAGGATGTAGTTTAGCAGCTTGAAGCCAGGTGCCTGCTGAAGCTAGGCTTTCACTCTGCTACAAAAATGGTTGAATAGGGTTCTATCTTTTTGGCTATTTACATTTTAGAGCAGTGGCTCTGTACTCCCTGGCACTGGGTTACAGCACTCTTGCTTGCTTTCTCCTGGTTGCTAGTGTCCCCTTGACCTGTATCATCTGCCTCTGAAGCACAGCCCAGAGCACAGTTTACATTTTATGTGAACCACATTTGCCATAGCAGCACTCTAACATCACATCAGAGAGTAAAGTTTGAGCTGCAGGAGGAGAGCCTGCAGCCCTCATGGGTAAAATTGCACCTTCACAATAATGAGAATGTGAGCAGTGTTTCAGCCCCAGTTTCTACTTATTTTTTTTTTTTTTTATTTTTTTTTTTTTTGAGACGGAGTCTTGCTCTGTCGCCCAGGCTGGAGTGCTGTGGCCGGATCTCAGCTCACTGCAAGCTCCGCCTCCCGGGTTCCCGCCATTCTCCTGCCTCAGCCTCCCGAGTAGCTGGGACTACAGGCGCCCGCCACCTCGCCCGGCTAGTTTTTTTTGTATTTTTTAGTAGAAACGGGGTTTCACCGTGTTAGCCAGGATGGTCTCGATCTCCTGACCTCGTGATCCACCCGTCTCGGCCTCCCAAAGTGCTGGGATTACAGGCTTGAGCCACCGCGCCCGGCCCAGTTTCTACTTATAATGGTGATTGGATATAAGATTGATCAAGTCAGCCAGAAAAAATTCCCCTAAAGTAATTTCTTTCTAAACACCCAAAGTGCGCAACTACTCTCAGCATGAGAGACATGAGCATTATGAAGAAAGGGAGCAGATTTTCATTAGAATTTTATAAAGTTTCTTTTCTATCTCTGCTGCTCTCTCAACTCCTAGCCATTGAATGGGGGTTCTATATTGAAATGCATCTGACAACTTCCAACAACACTTTTAGATGAAGAAATAGAATCTGACTGTGTTCATATAGTGGAATATACTAGAGCTTGCAATATAACTGAAGAGCTATTACAGTTTTTAGGTGGCTACATCACCTGTCTTTATTTGTCTTAGAGTAGCAGCATTCCAATTTAGTGAAATAAAAGATAACAAAATTGTGCTTACTCATAATTATCTGTATTGAAAAAAGTAATAAACATGTCAGACTAATTATCTACTGCTACAATTTGGTATTAAATTTTCTTTGGATATTAGATATAAATATCTAACTATGAATAATTTTAATGAACAAGTCATAATACATGTACCTTTTTTTTTTTTTTTTTTTTTTTGAGACGTTCTCACTCTGCCATCCAGGCTGGAATGAAATGGCACAATCTCGGCTCACTGCAACGTCTACCTCCTGGGTACAAGCAATTCTCCTGCCTCAGCCTCTCAAGTACCTGGGATTCCAGATGAGTGACACCACACCTTGCTAATTTTTTATTTTTAGTAGAGATGGGGTTTCACTATGTTGGCCAGGCTGGTCTTGAACTCCTAAGCTCAGGTGATTTGCCCGCCTCACACTCCCAAAGTGCTGGGATTACAGGCGTGAGCCACAGTGCCCAGCTATGTATGTAGCATTTTTAAAAATTGCAGCTATACTTCAGTTAAAACACTTTGTATTTCAAAAGTATAAATAACAATATTAAAATAAGTAAATGATTCATTCAAAGTAACTATTGTGGGTTTATATTTATACTATTGTAGAAAATACTGTATTTGGTTCATGCCTGTAATCCCAGCATGTTGGGAGGCTGAGGGGGGTGGATCACCTGAGGTCAGGAGTTCAAGAGCAGCCTGACCAACATAGTGGAACCCTGTCTCTACTAAAAATTTGAAAAATTAGCTGGGCATGGTTGTGCACACCTGTAATCCCAGCTACTCGGGAGGCTGAAGCAGGACAATCACTTGAACTGGGGTGGCAGTCGTTGCAGTGAGCTGAGATAATGGCAGTGCACTCCAACCTGGGCAACAGAGTCTGACTCTCTCTCAAAAAAGAAAGAAAGGAAGAAAGGAAGGAAGGAAGAAAGAAGGAAAGGAAAGGAAAGGAAAGGAAAGGAGGAAGGAAGGAAGGAAGGAAGGAAGGAAGGAAGGAAGGAAGGAAGGAAAGGAAGGAGAGGAGAGGAGAGGAAAGGAAAGGGAAGGAAGGAAGGAAGGAAGGAAGGAAGGAAGGAAGGAAGGAAGAAAGGAAGGAAATACTGTTTAATTTTTATGAATGCACGTTGTCTACAAACACTACACATAACTATGCTAATTGTTCTGAAATAATCAATAGAAAGCAAGGTACAACTACAGACCCCACTGTTCATTTTATGCACTGAACTGTGCTCGCTTTTGCAGTATAAGTACTTCAGCCTGCAAATATTAGATAATTAACTCAGATAATCAAGTTTCTGTCAAAGAAACTAAGTATCCTTTAGTCTTCATCATTCTGTATTGCTAAATTTGATCCTGTCTTTGTGCTAAGCTTCTGTGTGCTCTTAAAATGAGCTTTTATCTAAACAACTCTGTGTTTAACTCAAAGGATTAAAAATTTAAAAAATAAACTTTTCAGGAGCAAAGACAAGGCAATACATCTGAAGTACTAGATAAAGATAATCTGGAGCCAAAAACATGACAAAGGTTTATTTAGCTGTTAATATGATTTACATATATTTGAAAGAAAGCAGAGAAAAATATCTATATATAATCTAAATCCCTTAAGAAAAGAGAGAACAACAAAATATTTTTTGAGACTTTTAATTAATTTATTTATTTATCTTACTTTAAATTTGGGGGTACATGTGCAGAAAGTGCATGTTTGTTACACACACGTGCCATGGTGTTTTGCTGCACCCATCAACCTGTCATCTACACTAGCTATTTCTCCTAATGCTATCCCTCCCCTAGCCCCATATCCCCCTTTTTTGGAATTTTTTTTTTTTTTTTTTTTGAGACGGAGTCTCGCTCTGTCGCCCAGGCTGGAGTGCAGTGGCGTGATCTCGGCTCACTGCAAGCTCCGCCTCCCGGGTTCACGCCATTCTCCTGCCTCAGCTTCCCAAGTAGCTAGGACTTCAGGCGCCCCCCGCCACGCCTGGCTAATTTTTTGCATTTTCAGTAGAGACGGGGTTTCACCGTGTTAGCCAGGATGGTTTCGATCTCCTGACCTCGTGATCCACCCGCCTCGGGCTCCCAAAGTGCTGGGATTACAGGTGTGAGCCACCGCACCCGGCCTTTTGGAACTTTCTAAAAAGTTTTTGAACTCTTGGACATCAGACTTTTGCACACTGTATGCATTTGAAACAATGTTTATGGGGCAAAAAAGCAGACCGGAGAAAGATGTTATAAAAAATCCATGAGCGCACAAGACCAATGCAACAGACTAGAGAGCCCAGAAATAACGCCACCCTCCTACCACCATCAGATTTTTGACAAATCTGACAAGAAAAATGTAGGAATAATTATCTATTTTATAAATGGTGCTGGAATAACTACCTAGCACTATGTAAAAGACTGAAACTTAACCCCTATATTACACTATATACAAAAATCAACCCAAGATAAATTAAGGACTTAAATGTAAAACTTGAAATTATAAGAAACCCTCAGGCCGGGCGCGGTGGCTCAAGCTTGTAATCCCAGCACTTTGGGAGGCCGAGACGGGCGGATCACGAGGTCGGGAGATCGAGACCATCCTGGCTAACACGGTGAAACCCCGTCTCTACTAAAAAAAAAATACAAAAAACTAGCCGGGCGAGGTGGCGGGCTCCTGTAGTCCCAGCTACTCCGGAGGCTGAGGCAGGAGAATGGCGTAAACCCGGGAGGCGGAGCTTGCAGTGAGCTGAGATCCGGCCACAGCACTCCAGCCTGGGCGACAGAGCCAGACTCCGTCTCAAAAAAAAAAAAAAAAGAAAAAAAAAAGAAACCCTCCAAGATAACCTAAGAAATACTATTCTAGACATAAAAACTGGCAAAAACTACATGATGAAGCTACATAAAGCAATTGCAACAAAAGCAAAAATTGACATATGGGTCCTATTTAAAGAGCTTCTTCATAGCAAAAGGAAACTATCAACAGAGTAAACAGACAACCTACAGAAGAAAAGAAAATATTTGCAAACTTTGCCTCTGGCAAAGATAGAATATCCAGAATGTATTAAGAACTTAAACGAGTTTACAAGAAAAAACTAAACAGTCTCATTAAAAAGGAGGCAAAAAAAGACATAAATAGATGCTTTTCAAAAGAATACATACATGTGACTAACAAGCATATGAAAAAAAATTCTCATCGCTAATTAGAGAAATTAAAAGGAAAAACACAATGAGATACGACCTCACACCAGTCAGAATGGCTATTTTTTAAAAGTCAAAAAATAACAGATGCTGGCAAGGTTGCAGAGAAAACGGAATGCTCATACTCTGCTGGTGGGAGTGTAAATTAGGTCAACAACTGTAAAAAGCAGTGCAGCAGTTCCTTACAGAACTAAACACAATTATCATTTGACCCAGGAACTTCATAATTGGGTATATACCAAAAGAAATATAAATTATTATATTATAAAGACACATCCACAGGCATGTTCACTGCAGCACTATTCACAACAGCAAAGACATGGACAGGCCCTAAATGCCTGTCAATGGTAGATTGGGTAAAGAAAATATGGTATGGTCAGATGCGGTGGCTCATGTTTGTAATCCCAGCACTTTGGGAGGCCGAGGCAGGTGGATTGCCTGAGCTTAGAAGTTTGAGACCAGCCTGGGCAACATGGCAAAATCCCGTCTCCATGAAAAATACAAAAAGAAAAATTGGTCAGGCATGGTAAAGAAGGTGTGTGGTCCTTGATACTTGAAAGGATGAGGTAGGAGAGAATTGCTTGAGCCTGGGAGGTTGAGGCTGAAATAAGGCAATATCACACCACAGCATGCTAGCCTGGGAAATAAGTGACACCCTGTCTCCAAAAATAAAATAAAATAAAAGATTTAGTAAAAACAAAATATGGTACATAAACATCATGGAATACTCTATGACCATTTCAAAAAAAAAGATCATGTCCTTTGCAATTACATCAAAGAAGCTTGAGGCCATTATTATTAGAAAATTAATGCAAAAAGAGAAAACCAAATGCATATTATTTACAAGTTAGAGCTAAATAATAAGAACACATGAACACAAAGAGGGGAACAACAGACACTGAGGCCTAGTTGAGGGTAGACAGTGGGAGGACTAAGAGGATCACCTGCTTGACACTAGGCTTAGTACTTCAGTGACAAAATAATCTGCACACCAAAACCCTGTAACGTAATTTTAGCTACATAACAAACCCACATGTGTATCCCAAAACAAAAATAAAAGCTAAAAAAAAAAACAAAACAAAAATCTCCCCGAGTGGGAGAGAGTGCAATGTAGGTGAAAAAACTGATTTTTGCTACAGATAGTAGCCCAGGTGAGCCTGTACTCTGATTTATTTGTCTGTGAATGCAGGCAGATGAGAATATGAACAAGTGGTCCAGACCCAAGGTTGGTGGAGAAAACAGGTTGCTGATGGCTTAATGGTGACAATGACACAACTCCTTGTCCAGCAGTCAGGTATTCTGCTGCAGGCTCTATGTCCACATATCCAATACAGTCCAGCGGGAGCTGCCCAGTCCTAATGATATCCTAGATGGGGCCAAGCAGTTAGTAACTTAGGAAACTTACTCAATTCATTCTTTTCTGTATGGTTTAGGCCCCACCAAGTGATTGCCGTTGCTGTACTGTTATACAGCTTTTGTCCTAGGAAACGGAGATTTCCCACAGGGACAGTGAAGGTTTTTCTTTTTTTAGCTATGCAATATTGCCCAATAATGGAAGTTTTTAAGACCTAGAAATTGTTAGTTTGAGTCTTCTGGACTTGAGTTAGGTCAGGAAGTGGATCAGTAGGCACTAGTTCTCGGGCTTTCCAAGGCCACTGGTCTCCCACGGTGGTCCCTCCGCATACATAACAGGAAGTTACATTGAGTAAATGGTCTACATTTTCTGCTCTAGTCTGGCTCCATTGATCTCTAGAACTACATATTTTCCCTTTTTCCAATGGGAGTCTAGGGGATTGGTAATTATTAGTTCTAAGGGGTTACAGTAGCCATCCTTATAGAAGAAATTGCTCTTTCATTTTCTAAATCCAAACAGGATCTTTGTCATTTTTTTTTTTCAGGTAGTCTAAATGACACAAGACCAGTAATTACATACGTTATTTCACAAGCCTAACTCATGGCAAATGTACTTATTTTCTGCTGTATAACTTCTTTTCTCATCTAGAGAGCCACATTTTAATCCTCACTGGTTACTATTAATGGCAGCACAAGCATCAAATTTTAAGGTTATGTGTTTGAGGATCCTTTTTTCTTCTGTTTTAGCACACATCAGGTCAGTCATTCCCTGGGTTGCACACTTTATACTGAGTGGCATTATACAAGCAAGTCCCTTTTAAAGTTCCTAGGCATTCATAATAACTATAAAACAGAAAGATTGTTTTAACTTGTTGGCCTACCTCAGTAACCTGATGGATACACTGAGAACAGTCCTCCATGCCAGGAAAATCAGTAGAAGTCCTTATTACACAAGTCCAAAGTTCAAGGAGAATATGTCCCACGGTGAGTTTCCTCATGCTTTGGCTGTGATAGACCAGTCAGCTTCCGTATGTGACTGGAGCAGGGTTTTTCATCCTTCTCAGAGTCACTTTGCAGGGGTTGTCTGGGCTCGGTCTCACCTCCCAGATTTCAGAGGCTGCAGGTTTTATGCAGCTGTGGTGGATCCAGACTGGGATTCCTTCTACCTTTACAGCTGTGTGGGAGGTCAAGATGATGGTCTAGGGTTCTTTCCACAGTGGTCACAAGGGGGATGTGTTCCAATCTTTGATCCACACTCAATCACCTGGGGAGAAAGGGTGAATTGGGGAGAATAAGCTGACGGGGCACCTCTCATTTACACAGGTTGAAATTGTTTGAGTAATTTTTCCTAAGGCCTGTAGCTGTCGCTGTAACTCAACTTCACCTAGATCTTGTGGAGTGCCTGGGAGTTCCAATAATATAGGAAGGGGCCTATCATATAATATTTCATAGGAAGAATATCCTGTTCTCTTTGAAGGGTTGCATCTAATCTTGAACAGTACCAGGGTTAAAGGTACCACTTTAATCCTGTTTCCTGACAACTTTCCCTAAACTGTTTTTGATTGTCTGATTCATCCACTCCACCTTTCCGGAACTCTGCAGTTGGTAGGCGGCATGCAGTTTCCATGTGATCCCCAATACCTTTGATGTTTACTGTACCAAGTCAGCCACACACGCTGGCCCGTTGTCCAAGCCAATCTGTAAGGGCAGTCCAAACCTAGGGATGAGATCTTGAAGAAGCACACAGGTTGCCTCACCAACTTTTCTTTTCTTTTTTTTTTTTTTTTTTTTTTTGAGACGGAGTCTTGCTCTGTCCCCCTGGCTGGAGTGCAGTGGTGCGATCTCGGCTCACCGCAAGCTCCGCCTCCCGGGTTCCTGCCATTCTCCTGCCTCAGCCTCCCAAGTAGCTGGGACTACAGGCACCTGCCACCGCGCCCGGCTAATTTTTTGTATTTTTAGTAGAGACGGGGTTTCACCATGGTCTCGATCTCCTGACCTTGTGATCCGCCCACCTCGGCCTCCCAAAGTGCTGGGATTACAGGCGTGAGCCACCGCGCCCGGCCGCCTCACCAGCTTTTCACGTTGGATAAGCCTCTACCCACCCAGAGTAGGTACACACAAGAACTAGTAAATACTTATTACCTCCACACTTTGGCATTTCTGTGAAGTTCACCTGGAGATCTTCAAAGGGGGCTGCTCCATATGTCTTTATACCTGGCAGAACGGCTGGACCCTGTCTTGCATTGTGCTGTTGGCAGATAACACATAGCTGTGCTACTGTTTTGGCAAGAGCTGATAAATGGGAGATGTAAAAATACCGGCCTAACAACTTTTCAAGTGACTCCTGACCTAGATGGGTAGTTTCATGCACAGCCAGTACAACCACTGCTCCAAGTAGCTGTGGCACAGCTATTCTCCCATCCGGTAACCAGATTCATCCTTCTTTTAGTACCTGTACCCTTTCCACTTGGAGAAAGTTTTTTTCTTCTTTACAATAAGTAGGTACAAGTTCAGGTGCTTAAGGGAGCAAGGGCGCAGTGATTGACGCCTGCCTGGTAAGGGGTGGATGCTGCCTTTTGAACCTGTGAGTCAACTCAGGAGTTCCGCTGGAGCCCAGGCTGTTGCTTCCCACTCCCAGCTACTCGGGAGACTGAGGCAGGAGAATGGCGTGAACCCAGGAGGCGGAGCATAGAGTGAGCAGAGATCGTGCCACTGCACTCCAGTCTGGGCGACTGAGCGACTGAACGAGACTCTGTCTCAAAAAAAAAAAAAAAAAGAAATCATTTAGAGACAACCTCGGTGGCTCACGCCTGTAATCCCAGCACTTTGGGAGGCCAAGGTGGGCGGATCACTTGAGGTCAGGAGTTCAAGACCAATCTGGCCAACATGATGAAACTCCATCTCTATTAAAAATACAAAAAATTAGCAGGGTATGGTGGTGCACTTTTGTAGTCCCAGCTACTCTGGAGGCCAAAGCAGAAGAATCGCTTGAACCCAGGAGGCAGAGGTTGTGTAAGAGCCAAGCGGTTCACCTTGCCCTTTGCCTAGACAGAGCTGATTCATCAAGGCAGGGGAATTTGTGGAGGAAAAGTTAAATAATAAATTTGAACTCAATTGAATGTGGACACAAACAATGGTCACCGTCAGGCCTCTGAGCCCAAGCCAAGCCATCGCATCCCCTGTGACTTGCACATATATACGCCCAGCTGGCCTGAAGTAACTGAAGAATCACAAAAGAAGTGAAAATGCCCTGCCCCGCCTTAACTGATGACATTCCACCACAAAAGAAGTGAAAATATCCAGTCCTTGCCTTAAGCGATGACATTATCTTGTGAAATTTTTTTCCTGGCTCATCCTGGCTCAGAAAGCTCCCCCATTGAGCACCTTGTGACCCCCACTCCAGCCAGAGAAAAACCCCCCTTTGACTGTAATTTTCCTTTACCTACCCAAATCCTATAAAACGGCCCCACCCTTATCTCCCTTTGCTGACTCTCTTTTCGGACTCAGCCCGCCTGCACCCAGGTGAAATAAACAGCCATGTTGCTCACACAAAGCCTGTTTGGTGGTCTCTTCACACGGACACGCATGACAGTCACCAAGTCCCAGAACAGGTTGTGTGAGCCCCGTTAAGCATTCATTCAGCGCTGTTTTGGAGAAATCTCTATTTCAATCTATTCCTATACATTAGTTATTGAAAAACAATAGGCAATCACAAAAACAAGCTGACCTTTTTGTGTTCCTTGTACCCAGTCATGAAGGGCCCTCCTGACTGGGCCTCATGCCAAACAATTCATTACAAAAGAGCTAGGGTACCAGACTGCGCTGAAGCTTCATGAGACCTCTCCTCATCTGTGCAGGAATGAGTGGCCGGCTCTGCAGCCCAAGCTGTTGCTTCCCAGGCTGGTGGTGACGCCTCCATTGTCTGGTGAGAGCAATGTCCAATGCTGGAGCCCAGGTTGTTGCTTCCCACTCTGGTGGTGAATCCTCCATAGTCTGGTGAGTGTAAATATATATATCTTTTTTCCTTTCTCCTCTTCCCATTGCAATTTGCTTATTATATCCACTACTTACTATATCAATCTGCTTATTATGTTGATTTGCTTATTACATAATTTGTTTATTATATCTGCGTTGCCATTTACGTGGAATGAAGCTTGTTTACCCTTAAAGGTATTGTGTGTGTGTCTTTCCTTCTCCCCTAGTGCGTTCCCCGCACAGAACATTTTTGGTGTCACAAACAGGATTCAAAAACAAAAGTGTGCCACTTTTTGGCCACAAGGACATGTCAGGAGGCTCGGGGACTTCCCATATCCCCGGATGGAAACTCCCCCAGTTCTCTGCCTTGCCGATTGAATGGTCAAGGGGAACTGGCCTTTGTGAGAATTGGGAATCCAAATTAGTGCAATTTAGACCTTTGTGCGTGAAGTGCTGCAGGAAATTCCAGTCAGCAAAGGAGATGCTGGGGGATCTCCCAGAGTGGATGGTGTTTGCTTACTGCTTATGAGATAATGTGTCAAGATAGGGACTGGTTGCATCCTATGGAATGCAGGGAAATAATTCATTTTACCAAAGGTTAAGGCTAAAATACTAGAATTTGTAACCTCTACCACTAAAAATGAGGTGCAGAAATGTATTGGCTTGTTTGGATTGTGGAGACATCATATTCCCCACTTGGGTGACATTTTACAACCTCTGCATGCTGTCACTGGAAAACGCTATGACTTTGATTGGGGAGAGAATGAGATCATGGCTTCTGAACAAGATAAACAAGCAGTGCAACTGGTCCTGGATCTATGATTCATTCGGGAAGGGCCAGTAGAACTGCAAGTAACTGTCCTAGGTCAGCATGCTAATTGGGGCCTTAGGCTGAAACAAGATAGGAAGAGGTACATTTCTGGTTTTGGACCCAGAAACTGCCAGAGGCCGGCAAGGCTTATACCCCTTTTGAGAAGCAGTTGTTAGCTTGCTGTTGGGCTTTGCTGAAAACAAACACCTCTGCTTCAACCATGACGTCTTTATGAGGCTTGAAATTCCTATTATGACTTGGGTCATGAGTTCCACCGAAACTCGCCAGATAGGGCACGCCAAGGGGGAGAACTGGAGGAGTTTACATTCCGGAATTCGGGATACCCCCGAGTTTCCAGCCCTGGGCTCCAAGAGTCAGACACCGCACTCTCCAGACTGGAAGATTCGCCACCCAGACCAGGAAGCAACAGCCTGGGTTCCAGAATGGCACACCGCACTCACCAGACTATGAAGGATTCACCACCAGACAGGGAAGCAACAGCTTGGGTTCCAGACTCAGCCACTCCTCCCTGCACAGATGAGGAGAGGTCTCATGAAACTGCGGTGCAGTCTGGGACCACAGCTCTTTAGTAATGAGTTGTTTGGCATAAGGCCCAGTCACGAGGGCTCTTCAGGACTAGGCTCAGGGAACACAAAAAGGTCGACTTGTTTTTGCGATTGTTAATTGTTTTTCAACAATAGTAGCTGTAATCCCAGCTACTCAGGGGGCTGAGGCAGGAAAGTCGCTTGAACCCGGGAGGCGGAGGTTGCGGTGAGCAAGACCGCACCACTGCACTCCAGCCTGGGTGACAAACCGAGACTTCGTCTCAAAAAAAAAAAAAAAAAAATTAGCTTTAGTATTGATAATACACTACTACCAAAGTAAACATTGATTTTCTCTTGAGCAAATATTTTATGTATTATTAATATGACAGCAAAATACTCTGTTCACTATCAGGCCTCTGAGCCCAAGCCAAGCCATCGCATCCCCTGTGACTTGCACCTATACTCTCAGATGGCCTGAAGTAACTGAAGAATCACAAAATCAGTGAAAATGCCCTGCCCCTGCCTTAACTGATGACATTCCACCACAAAAGAAGTGAAAATGGCCGGTCCTTGCCTTAAGTGATGACATTATCTTGTGAAATTCCTTTTCCTGACTCATCCTGGCTCAAAAAGCTCCCCCACTGAGCACCTTGTGACCCCCACTCCTGCCCGCCAGAGAACCCCCCTTTGACTGTAGTTTTCCTTTATCTACCCAAATCTTATAAAACGGCCCCACCCTTATCTCCCTTTGCTGATTCTCTTTTCGGACTCAGCCTGCCTGCACCCCGGTGATTTAAAAGCTTTATTGCTCACACAAAGCCTGTTTGGTGGTCTCTTCACACGGACGCGCATGACATTCAAAAAGAGAGTGAGTACAAGAGAGAGAATTTTCTCATGCTCTGGGGTGGGCCTGGCTCAGCTCAGGGAGGAAGCCCTGCCTCTAAAGGCTGCAGCTTAGGCTGTCTCTCTTCAACTTAGCCCAGCATCTGATCACATCTTCTGTCACTCAGGACCTGAGGGGTGGGACCTAAAACATTATCCAATCAGAGACGCTGGGCTGGAAACCGTCCAATCAGGCATGCAGCTGGAGGGAAGAGGACGGCTTTCCGCTTTTGGCGCGGCCTTTGTCTCTGGCTGCAGCCCGACCTTCAGGTCTCCTCTTCACTGCTCTGTGCCCTATTCTCCTGGAGGCCCAGTCTCTGTGGCCCTGTGACCTGCAGGTATTGGGAGATCCACAGCTAAAACGCCAGGACCCCCGGAAGCCTAGAAATGGTGAGCGTGCGGGGGCCTACATCCCGAGAGAGGAAGAGGGGTAGGGTGACACCCGTGGGAAGTGACTGTGGCGGGACTCAGGCTTCTTCGCAGTCAGCTCCACAATGTGCGCCCCAAGTTCTCCTTGCCCAAGTTGGCCTCAGTCCCCTTCAGCCGTAAGATGGCGACTGCGCTGACAGCCGGGCCCTGGGCCTCGTTTCTCTTCCTCTGGCAGTGACTGTGCCCTGGCCTGGAGCCCTCCCTGGGCAGTTCTGCAGCGGCAGCGCCGCGTTTCTCCCAGATTGTGCAGGGACCATCGGAGGGTCGTGGGGAGAATCCTGACTCGGGATGTGGGTCCATGAATGAGAAGAGCTTTGGTCCCTGGGGTTCACAGTTTCTCTTTTCTGTTATTAAAAATGTATGGTGCCAGGCGCTGTGGCTGCCTCCAGTAATCCCAACACTTTGGGAGACTGAGAAGGGCCGATCACTTGAGGTCAGGAGTTGAAGACCAGCCTGGGCAAAATGAGGAAACCCCGTCTCTACAAAAAATACAAAAATTAGCTGGGTTTGATGGCGAATGTCTCTAGTCCCAGCTACTCGGGAGGCAGAGGGGAGAGAATCGCTTGCACCCAGGACGCAGAGTTTGCAGTGAGCTGAGATCGCGCCACTGCACTCCAGCCTGGGAGACAGAGTAAGACTTCGTCTAAAAAAAAAAAAACAAAAAAAAATTATGGGAGTCACCGCAAAAATATCAAATAATTTAATCAAACAGTCATTCAAGAGCATCCGGCTATAGTTTGTAGTTTGTGGTCCGTGGGAGGGGCTTGAAGGAAACACATTTATAAGGTGCATGATGAAGAAAACCAAGTTCAATAATTGATCAGGTATAGTTACGTAGTTTCTTAATTTGTACAATTAAGGTGGAAATTTCTCGGTTTTGTAATCAGAGCTTAATTGGCAGTTTACAGTTTTTTAAGCCTGAGTTTTGTTTCCCGAATGTAGTAATTTAGCAAAAACTGCACTTGAGTTTAGATTTTTATTTTAGAAGTAGGAATCCGAGGACTAGAGGCTCCTCAGTCTAATTGCCTGCCCCTTAATTATTTTCACACCCCACAGGGGAGTGATTTTCCCTGGCAATTCACAAGTGTCCCAAGCAGGGTCTCAAATGTACCCCATGTTCCTCAATCATTTTTTTAAAAAGCATTGCATAACATTATTGAAAAGACTTGTTTTCTCTTTGTAAATGTTTCCCAGAAGAAGAAAGCAAAGAATAATCCCCTGACACTGTATTGTAAAAAATATCTGTGCCTGTTTTTCTTTTGTTGTTTTTGTTTTTTGAGACGGAATCTGGCTCTGTTGCCAGGCTGGAGTGCAGTCAGGCGATGTCGATTTACTGCAACCTCCGTCTCCTGGGTTCAAGGGATCCTCCTGCCTCAGCCTTTCGAGTAGCTGGGACTACAGGCGCGCGCCACCACGCCCAGCTAATTTTTTGTGTTTTAAGCAGAGACGGGGTTTCACCGTATTGGCCAGGATGGTCTCGATCTCTTGACCTGGTTATCCACTCTCCTGGGCCTTCCAAAGTGCTGGAATTACAGGCGAGCCACCACGCCCGGCTCCTCTTTTTCTTTTACTTTTCCCAGAGAACTTAACAAAATGTTTTTGGGTCAAGATTACCCTTTGGAAACTTTGTAGGATGATTTGTCCTCAGCCAACCTTCAGTTTTTTTCTGATCCTGGGTTATAGTACTTTCTGGGAATAAACCAAGATACCCACCATGACTATGTCTGCTAGAGTGTCTAGTGAACATTAGCTCTTGGGTCATTTTCTCCCATAGAACCGACTGAAGTATGGAGTGTAGCCTCTCAAGGGAGCAGGTGGTAGCCTTGCAGCTGAAAGGCATCTCCTGGTGCACTTTTTTTTTTTTTTTTTGAAAAGCTAACCCCTTGAGGCTGGGCGCAGTGGCTCACCCCTGTAATCCCAGCATGAAGATTGTCTTCACCCAACCAAGTTTCCAATTCTTGGAGACACATTGCTTGTCAGCCAATCAGATGCTGGTATTGAAAACAAATACTTTCTGCCCCCTGGATTCTCTTGTGGGGGGTCAGGGGTAGAAAAATAATGAAAGAAAAATAGTGAAAATTTTGTTTAAAAAAACACTCCAAAAGCAAAAAAAAAAAAAAAAAAAACTGACCCCAGTGAGATGGCGTAAAAGTTTACGAAGTAAAATGCACCTGGGGTACTCACTGGCGCATAGCACAGTGTCTTCTGGGGGTGTGGTTATTGAGCATGTAAGTGAACAGGATGGGGTGGGTGATTGAATCTGTACCTTCAAAAGATGTGTTCACTTATTTTGACCTCACTTTTTTTTTTTTTTTTTTTAAGACAGTCTCACTCATTGCACAGGCTGGAATGCAATGGCTAAATCTCGGCTCACTGCAACCTCCACCTCCTGGGTTCAATTGAGTCTCATGCCTCAGCATCCCAAGTATCTAGGACTATAGGTGTGCACCACTAGGCTCGGCTAGCTTTTGTATTTTTAGTAGAGATGGACTAGGTTGGTCCCAAACTTCTAGTCTTAAGTGATCCACCTGCCTTGGCCTCCCAAAGTGCTGGGATTACAGGCATGAGCCACTGCACCCAGCTGACATCAGTTTTTTTTAACTGCGATTTGCATTTTATTAGTAGGGCTTGAAAGGTAAGAAAATATTTACAAACAAAAGAGATGAGTTTAAAACAATTAATATCTAACCATATATTCCATTTGTTAATAATTCTCATTTATCTTTTTCTTTCCTAGAGTGAGTTTAGGAATTTTCTCAGGTGTGTTTTTTATGGCTGAGTGATTTCAAACAGAATTCCAAGCCTTAGCTTTAAGAATACTAGCTACCAAAGGAAAAAATAAGAAAAGTCTCTTTCACTTTGGCTGTAGACAATATATTTCCACAGGAAAATGTGGTAGATAATTGATGAGTTACATAGATTCATCAAAACATCAGTACCTCCTTTTGCTGGGTAAATTAGTGAAAGTGAATATCTCAGTTCTATATCCTATTGTCTTGATTTCTGAGTTTAATGCTAAGTTATATGTGATGAAACATGGTACCTTCTATAAGTGTTCCCATTAGACTAATTTTTTACTACATTATTTTTGATAGAAATAATAAGATAATATACATATTGTCTGAAAGAAGTAGGTATATTTGTTTTTCTTATGAAGGCATAAAATACAAGCACTTTAGCCAGGTGCAGTGACTCAACGCCTGTAATCCCAGCACTTTGGGAGGCTGAGGCGGGTAGATAACTTGAGGTCAGGAGTTCCACACCAGCCTTCCCAACATAGTGAAATTCCATCTCTACTAAAAATACAAAAATTAGTAGGGTATGCTGGCGCATACTTTGTAGTTTCAGCTGCTTGGGAGGCTGAGGCAGGAGAATGACTTGAATCCGGGAGGCAGAGGTTGCGGTGAGCTGAGATCATACCATGGCACTCCAGCCTGGGTGACAGGATGAGACTCCATCTCAAAAAAAAAAAAAAAAGTGTCAGCACCTTAAAATTTCCATCCCTTATGTAAACACTGTGTTTGAGAAATTTCACTGGATTTTTCAAACAGTTTCAAAAACCAAGTGAATAACTCTCACGTGGAAATGAAAGCTTGAACCTGGTAACTCCAAGCTAAGGCTAATATTAAGCCTGCAACAGGAGATTATTAAAGGCCCGGTTAGTTATTTCTGGGGAACTTTTCCTGCAGATGTTTCAGTCTGCTCACCCCAGCCGTGGAAGAAGGAGCCTTTATCCTCAGAGAAGCTACAGAACCCTGGAAAGCTGGGACCCCACAGGCAGATGCAGTTAAGGTTAAGATGAAAGGAAACTGGGAGGGTCTTACTAATGATGATTAAGTTGTTCTTGTTTTGAGGCACCTTCTACACTTTGTATAATACAAATGTTAGATTTATGTAAAAAAAAAAAAGTCCAAAAACGTATTGCAACAGGAGGAAGTACCAACTAACTATAAGATCTTTATGGCTTGCATAGATGTAGGCAGAAAAGGGCTTTCTTTTCTAGGGAGGAGCAAACAAGACTAGAAAGGAGGTGGGAGGGCAATGGCAAATGGAGAGTGAAAAAGATTATAGAAAAGAGAATGTCTTACCCTGAAATCAGCCTGTTCTTAGGAGGGACATAAAATGGGGTTATATGTTGACTCAGACGGAGGGTAGCTCAAAGTTCAGGAGCCTGAGGAGGGGAGATAAGCTTAAGTAAAGTTTAAGAAATATTTACTTTTAGGCTTGGTGCAATGGCTCATGTCTGTAATTCCAGCACTTTGGGAGTCTGAAGCGGGCAGATCACAAGGTCAGGAGTGCCAGACGAGCCTGAGATGGTGAAACCTTGTCTCTACTAAAACTACAAAAATTAGCGGAGTGTGGGGGTGCATGCCTGTAATGCCAGCTACTCAGGAGGCTAAGGCAGGAGAATAGCTTGAACCTGGGAGGCAGAGGTTGCAGTGAGCGGAGATTGCTCCATTGCACTCCGACCTATTCAACAGAACGAGACTCCAACTCAAAAAAAAAGGAAATATTTTATTTTAGGCCTGGCATGGTGGCTCACACCTGTAATCCCAGCAGTTTGGGAGACCAAGGCATGCAGATCACCTGAGGTCACAAGTTTGAGACCAGTTTATGCAACATGGTGAAACCCTGTTTCTACTTAAGATACAAAAATTAGCCGGGCATGGTGACGGGTGCCTATAATCCCAGCTACTCTGGAGGCTGAGGCAGGAGAATTTCTTGAACCCGGGATGCAGATGTTGCAGTGAACCAAGATCACGCCATTGTACTTATGCCTGGGTGACAGAGTGAGACTCCGGCTGAAGAAAAAGACAGAAATGTTTTATTTTTACCACTGAAGACAAATTCAGCTGATTTTTTTTTTTAATGAGAAAAAGGAGAAAATGTGCAGAGTGTGTGTCTGGCTCTGTGATAGGTAAGAAAGCACCGTCTAAGTCATAATGGGAAGAGTGTTTCTTTCCATAAACTGTTCCTGGAGCACATAAAGATGGAGAATTGTATTAATTGCAAATATTTTCCAGCATTATCCATGCGTTTCATCTTTCCCTATCACTTTTCATTGTTCTATGCATTTCTTCCATTTGACTTTTCCTGGTCTGCATCTTATATATGAAACTGGTAAACTGTGGTTACCAGTGTTTTGCTGAGTTCTGCGAGTAGCTCTACAAAATTATTAAACTTAAGGGAGGTCATGGCAGTCCCCAAATATTAAACATTAGCTCAGAAGCATACATGGGCCCATGGGGTTTGTGATTGGCATCTGCAGTGAGGACAATGTTGGAACCCAAACCCTGAATCAGAGTCTGTTCTGACTGTCGGTGGTGTCAGAATTCAAATGTTAGACAATAAGTTGCTGGATAATTTTTTGATGTTCAGCAAACTCTACAGATTTGGTGCCAAAAATAAGATATGACAGAGTCCTTGCCTGGAATAAAACTCTGGGTGTTTGGGAATGAGAGACTCTGTTCTCCTGTACACAGGCTGTCACACTGCCCATTGTCCTGTGATTCCAGGTCTTCTCCCAGGGTGACAGAGGACTGAAAACTTAGAGGAAAGGAGCTCTGATGACAGACCCCCTTTTCACACAGCTACCACCACAGGATTCCCACCCACTCCAAAACACACACATTAGATATTGACGTGTCCACACTCCTCCCAGGAGTAGGCATCACCATCAGGAACTTCACCACAGCGTTTTTGATCCAAGTGTTTTTTGCCAAAAAAACACAAGTGTCTTCAAGTCTTCTGGCATATCCCCTCAGACACTAAATCTGCTACAGCAACCTGTTTTCTCCACCAACCTAGGGTTCTGGACCACCTGTTCATAATCTCATCTGCCTGCATGCACACAGAAATAAATCAGAGTACAGCCCCACTGGGACCACTATCTGTAGCGAAAATCAGTCCTTTCCGCTACATTACACTCTCTCTCACCGTGGGATTTTTTTTTTTCTTTTAGCTTTAATTTTTGTTTTGGGGTACACATGTGGGTTTGTTATATAGCTAAAATTATGTCACGGGGGTTTGGTGTGCAGATTATTTTGTCCCTGAGGTACTACCCATAGCACCAAACGTATGTTTTCTGATCCTCTGAATCCTTGCACCCTCCACCCTCAACTAGACCTCAGTGTCTGTTCTTCTCTTTGTGTTCATGTGTTCTTATTATTTAGCTCTTATAAATAATAACATGTATTTGGTTTTCGTTTTCTACATTAGTTTTCTTTTTGGTTTGGTTTGTTTTTTGTTACTGTTTTGGTTTTTGAGACAGAGTTTCACTCTTGTTGCCCAGGCTTGAGTGCAACAGTGTGATCTCCACTAACCACAACCTCCACGTCATGGGTTCAAGCGATTCTCCTGCCTCAGCCTTCTGAGTAGCTGGGATTACAGGCATGCACCACAACGACTGGCTAATTTTGTATTTTTAGTAGAGACTTGGTTTCTCCATGTTGGTCAGGCTGGTCTCAAACTCTCAGCCTTAGGTGATCCACCCGTCTCAGCCTTCAAAGTGCTGGGATTAGAGGCGTGAGTCATCGTGCCTTGATGTTATTGCAAAGACCTGATTTTTTTTAATTATTAATTTTTTTATTATTATACTTTAAATTCTAGGGTACGTGTGCACAATGTGCAGGTTTGTTACATAAGTATACATGTGCCATGTTGGTGTGCTGCACCCATTAACTCGTCATTTATTTTAGGTATATCTCCAAATTCTATCCCTCTCTCCTCTCCTCACCCCACCACAGGCCCTGGCTTGTTATGTTCCCCACCCTGTGTCCAACTGTTCTTATTGTTCAGTTCCCACCTATGAGTAAGAACATGTGGTGTTTGGTTTTCTATCCTTGCGATAGTTTGCTCAGAATGATGGTTTCCAGCTTCATCCATGTCCCTACAAAGGACATGAACTCATCCTTTTTTATGGCTACATAGTATTCCATGGTGTGTATGTGCCACATTTTCTTTTTCTTTTTTTTTTTTGAGAGAGTCTCGCTCTGTCACCCAGGCTGGAGTGCAGTGGCACGATCTCGGCTCACTGCAACCTCCGCCTCCCGGGTTCATGCCATTCTCCTGCCTCAGCCTCCCGAGTAGCTGGGACTACAGGCGCCTGCCACCACGCCCAGCTAATTTTTTCTGTTTTTTAGTAGAGACGGGGTTTCACCGAGTTAGCCAGGATGTTCTCGATCTTCTGACCTTGTGATCCGCCCACCTCGGCCTCCCAAAGTGCTGGGATTACAGGCGTCAGCCACTGCGCCTGGCCTACATTTTCTTAATCCAGTCTATCATTGATGGACATTTGGGTTGGTTCCAAATCTTTGCTATTGCGAATAGTCCCACAATAAACATACATGTGCATGTGTCTTTATAGCAGCATGATTTGTAATCCTTTGGGTATATACCCAGTGATAGGATGGCTGGGTCAAATGGTATTTCTAGTTCTAGATCCTTGAGGAATTGCCACACTGTCTTCCACAATGGTGGAACTAGTTTAGAGTCCCACCAACAGTGTAAAAGTGTCCGTATTTCTCCACATCCTCTCCAACACCTGTTGTTTCCTGACTTTTAATGATCGCCATTCTAATTGGTGTAAGATGGTATCTCATGGTGGTTTTGATTTGCGTTTCTCTGATGGCCAGTGATGATGAGTATTTTTTCATGTGTCTGATGGCTGCATAAATGTCTTCTTTTGAGGAGTGTCTGTTCATATCCTATGCCCACTTTTCGTTGGGGTTGTTTGATTTTTTTTCTTGTAAATCTGTTTAAGTTCTTTGTAGATTCTGGATATTAGCCCTTTGTCAGATGGGTAGATTGTAAAAATTTCCTCCCATTCTGTAGGATGCCTGTTCACTCTGATGGTAGTGTCTTTTGCTGTGCAGAAGCTCTTTAGTTTAATTAGATCCCATTTGTCAATTTTGGTTCTTGTTGCCATTGCTTTTGGTGTTTTAGTCATGAAGTCCATGTCCATGCATATGTCCTGAATGGTATTGCCTAGATTTTCTTCTAGGTTGTTTATGACTTTAGGTCTAACACTTCAGTCTTTAATCCATCTTGAGTTAATTTTTGTTTAAGGTGGAAGGAAGGGATCCACTTTCAGCTTTCTACATATGGCTAGCCGGTTTTCCCAGCACCATTTATTAAATAGGGAATCCTTTACCCATTTCTTGTTTTTATCAGGTTTGTCAAAGATCAGATGGTTGTAGATGTGTGGTATTATTTCTGAGGGCTCTGTTCTGTTCCATTGGTCTATATCTCTGTTTTGGTACCAGTATCATGCTGTTTTGGTTACTGTAGCCTTGTAGTATAGTTTGAAGTCAGGTAGCGTGATGCCTCCAGCTTTGTCTTTTTTGCTTAGGATTGTCTTGGCAATGCGGGTTCTTTTTTGGTTCTATATGAACTTTAAAGTATTTTTTCCAATTCTGTGAAGAAAGTCATTGGTAGCTTGATCGGGAAGGCATTGAATGTATAAATTACTTTGGGCAGTATGGCCATTTTCACAATATTGATTCTTCCTATCCATGAGCATGGAATGTTCTTCCATTTGTTTGTGTCCTCTTTTATTTCATTGAGCAGTGTTTGTAGTTCTCCTTGGTCTTTCACATCTCTTGTAAGTTGGATTCCTAGGTATTTTATTCTCTTTGAAGCAGTTGTGAATGGGAGTTCACTCATGATTTGGCTCTCTATTTGTCTGTTATTGGTGTATAAGAATGGTTGTGATTTTTGCACATTGATTTTGCATCCTGAGACTTTGCTGAAGTTTCTTTTTTTTTTTTTTTTTTTTGGTGACGGAGTCTCGCTCTGTCGCCCAGGCTGGAGTGCAGTGGCTGGATCTCAGCTCACTGCAAGCTCCACCTCCCAGGTTTAGGCCATTCTCCTGCCTCAGCCTCCCGAGTAGCTGGGACTACAGGTGCCCGCCACCTCGCCCAGCTAGGTTTTTGTATTTTTTAGTAGAGACAGGGTTCACCGTGTTAGCCAGGATGATCTCGATGTCCTGACCTCGTGATCTGCCTGTCTCAGCCTCCCAAAGTGCTGGGATTACAGGTGTGAGCCACCGCGCCCGGCGACTTTGCTGAAGTTTCTTATCAGCTTAAGGAGATTTAGGACTGAGACAACCGGGTTTTCTAAATATGTAATCATGTCATCTGCAAACAGGGACAATTTGACTTCCTCTTTTACTAATTGAATACCCTTTATTTCTTTCTCCTGCCTGATTGCCCTGGCCAGAACTTCCAACACTATTTTGCATACGAGTGGTGAGAGAGAGCATCCCTGTCTTGTGCCAGTTTTCAAAGGGAATGCTTCCAGTTTTTGCCCATTCAGTATGATATTGGCTGTGGGTTTGTCATAAATAGCTCTTATTATTTTGAGATACGTCCCATCAATACCTAGTTTATTGATAGTTTTTACCATGAAGGGCTGTTGAATTTTGTTGAAGGCCTTTTCTGCATCTATTGAGATAATCATGTGATTTTTGTCTTTGGATCTGTTTACATGATGGATTACGTTTATTGATTTGCATATGTTGAGCCAGCCTTGCATCCCAAGGATAAAGCCAACTTGATTGTGGTGGATAAGCTTTTTAATGTGCTGCCGGATTCAGTTTGCCAGTATTTTATTGAGGATTTTTGCATCCATGTTCTTCAAGGATATTGGTCTAAAATTCTCTTTTTTTGTTGTGTCTCTGCCAGGCTTTGGTAGCAGGATGATGCTGGCCTCATAAAATGAGTTAGGGAGGATTCCCTCTTTTTCTATTGATTGAAGTAGTTTCAGAAGGAATGGTATCAGCTCCTTTTTGAACCTCTGGTAGAATTCAGCTGTGAACCTGTCTAGTCCTGGACTTTTTTTGGATTGATAGGCTATTAATTATTGCCTAAATTTCAGAGCCTGTTTATTTGTGTAAAGGTTTTTATAGTATTCTCTGTTGCTATTTTTTGTTTCTCTGGGATTCGTGGTGATATCCCCTGTATCTTTTTTTATTGCGTCTATTTGATTCTTCTCTCTTTTCTTCTTTATTAACCTTGCTTGTGGTATATCAGTTTTGTTGATCTTTTCAAAGAAGCAGCTCCTGGATTCATTGATTTTTTTTTTTTTTTGAAGTTTTTTTTTGTGTCTCTCCTTCAGGTCTTCAGACAATCGGTAATAACAAACTCCTCCAAGCTAAAGGAGGATGTTCGAACCCATCACAAAGAAGCTAAAAACATTGAAGAAATGTTCAACAAATGCCTAACTGTAATAGACCGTGTAGAGAAGAGCTTCAGTGACCTGATGGAGCTGAAAACCATGACACGAGAAATACGTGATGCATATATAAGCTTTAGTAGCAAATCTGATCAAGTGGAAGAAAGGGTATCAGTGATTGAAGATCAAATGAATGAAATGAAGCAAGAGCAGAAGTTTAGAGAAAAACAACTAAAAAGAAATGAACAAAGCCTCCAAGAAATATGGGACTATGTGAAAAGACCAAATCTACGTCTGATTGGTGTACCTGAAAGTGACAGGGAGAATGGAACCAAGTTGGAAAACACTCTTCAGGATATTATCCAGGAGAACTTCCCCAACCTAGCAAGGCAGGCCAACATTCAAATTCAGGAAATACAGAGAACACCACAAAGATACTCCTCGAGAAGAGCGACTCCAAGACACATAATTGTCCGATTCACCAAAGTTGAAATGAAGGAAAAAATGTTAAGGGCAGCCAGAGAGAAAGGTCGGGTTACCCACAAAGGGAAACCCATCAGACTAACAGCAGATCTCTCAGCGGAAACTCTACAAGCCAGAAGAGAGTGGGGACCAATATTCAACATTCTTAAAGAAAGGAATTTTCAACCCAGAATTTCATATCCAGCCAAACTAAGCTTCATAAACGAAGGAGAAATAAAATCCTTTACAGACAAACAAATGCTGATCGATTTTGTCACCACCAGGCCTGCCTTACAAGAACTCCTGAAGGAAGCACTAAACATGGAGAGGAACAACCGGTACCAGGCACTGCAAAAACATGCCAAATTGTAAAGACCATCAATGCTAGGAAGAAACTGCATCAACTAACAGGCAAAATAACCAGCTAACATCATAATGACATGACCAAATTCACACATAACTATATTAACCTTAAATGTAAATGGGCTACATGCCCCAATTAAAAGACACAGACTGGCAAATCGGATAAAGAGTCAAGACCCACCAGTGTGCTGTATTCAGGAGACCCATCTCATGTGCAGAGACACACATAGGCTCAAAATACAGGGATGGAGGAAGATCTCCCAAGCAAATAGAAAACAAAAAAAAAAAAGCTGGGGTTGCATTCCTGGTCTCTGAAAACACAGACTTTAAACCAACAAAGATCAAAAAAGACAAAGAAGGCCATTACATAATGGTTAAGGGATCAATTCAACAAGCAGAGCTAACTATCCTAAATAGATATGCATGCAATACAGAAGCACCCAGATTCATAAAGCCCTTAGAGACCTACAAAGAGACTTAGACTCCCACACAATAATAATGGGAGATTTTAATATCCCACTGTCAACATTAAACAGCTCAATGAGGCAGAAAGTTAACAAGGATATTCAGGAATTGAACTCAGCTCTGCACCAAGTGGACCCAATAGACATCTACAGAACTCTCCACCTCAAATCTACTGAATATACATTCTTCTCAGCACCACATCACACTTATTCCAAAATTGACCACATAGTTGGAAGTAAAGCACTCCTCAGCAAATGTAAAAGAACAAAAAGTATAACAAACTGTCTGTCAGACCACAGTGCAGTCAAACTAGAAATCAGGATTAAGAAACTCATTCAAAACTGCTCAACTACATGGAAACTGAACAACGTGCTCCTGAACGACTACTGGGTACATAATGAAATGAAGGCAGAAATAAAGTTCTTTGAAACCAATGAGAACAAAGACACAACATACCAGAATCTCTGGGACACATTTAAAGCAGTGTGTAGAGGGAAATTTCTAGCACTAAATGCCCACAAGAGAAAGCAGGAAAGATCTAAAATTGACACCCTAACATTACAATTTAAAGAATTAGAGAAGCAATAGCAAACACATTGAAAAGCTAGCAAAAGGCAAGAAATAACTAAGATCAGAGCTGATTTTTTTTTAATGGGCTTCATTGATGTTATTGCAGAGGACATGATTTTTTTTTTTTATGGCCACAGAGTATTCCATGATGTTTATGTGCCATATTTTGTTTTTTTTACTAAATCTTTTATTTTATCTTTGGACACTGGGTCTCGCTTATTGCCCAGGCTAGATTGCCATGATGTGATTTTGGCTTACTTTAGTCTCAGCTTTGCAGGCTCAAGCAATTCTCCCTTACCTCATCCTCTCAAGTAGCTGGGACTACAGTGTGGATTACCATGCCTGGCCACTTTTTCTTTTTGTATTTTCCATGTAGACAAGATTTTGCTATTTTTTTCAGGCCAGTCTCAAACTTCTAAGCTCAGGCAATCCACCTGCCTCGGCCTTCCAGAGCTCTGGGATTGCAGGCATGAGCCACCGCTTCTGACCATACCATATTTTCTTTATCCAGTCTACCATTGATAGGCATATAGGGCCTGTCCATGTCTTTGCTATTGTGAATAGTGCTGCAATGAACATGCATGCGGATGTGTCTTTATAATAATTTATATTTCTTTGGGTATATACCCAATTATCAGGTTCCTGAGTCAAATGATAATTCTCTTTTTAGTTCTGTGAGGAATTGCCACACTGATTTTTACTGTTGTTGAACTAATTTACACTCCCACCAGTGAGTATAAGCATTCCCTTTTCTGTGAAACCTTGGTAGCATCTGTTATTTTTTGACATTTTTAAAATAGCCATTCTGACTGATGTGAGGTGGTATCTCATTGTGGTTTTTCTTTTAATTTCTTTTTTTTTTTTTTTTTTGAGTTGGAGACTGACTCTGACTCTGTCACCCAGGCTGGAGTGCAGTGGCACGATCTCGGCTCATTGCAACCTCCGCCTCACAGGTTTAAGCGATTCTCCTGTCTCAGCCTCCTGAGTAGCTGGGACTACAGGTGCCCACCACCATGCCAGGCTAATTTTTGTATTTTTATTAGAGACAAGGTTTCACCATATTGGACAGGCTGGTCTCAAACTCCTGACCTTGTGATCTGCCTGCTTAAGCCTCCCAATGTGCTGGGATTACAGGTATGAGATACCGTGCCAGCTTCTTTTTAATTTCTTTAATGATCACCTATGAGCTTTGTTTTTCATATGCTTGTTAGCCACATGTATGTCTTCCTTTGAAAAGCATCTGTTCATGTTTTTTGCCTACTTTTTAATGAGGTTTGTTTTTTTTCTTATAAAATTGTTTAAGTTCTTATTAATTCTGGATATTAGACCTTTGTCAGAGGCAAAGTTTGCAAACATTTTCTTTTCTTCTGTAGGTTGTCTGTTTATTCTGTTGATAGTTTCCTTTGCTGTGAAGAAGCTCTTTATTTTAAATAGGTCCCATTTGTCAACTTTTGCTTTTGTTGCAATTGCTTTTGGTAGCTTCATCCTCAAGTGTTTGCAGGTTTCTATGTCTAGAACAGTAGCTTTTAGGTTATCTTGCAGGGTTTCTTATAATGTTATGTTTTACATTTAAGTCTTTATGTTGAGTTGATTATTGTGTATGGTGTAATTAAGGGGTTCAGTTTAAGTGTTTACGTAGTGCAAGTTAGTTATTCCAGCACCATTTATTAAATAGAGAATTTTTCCCATATTTCTTTTGTCAGCTTTGTCAAAAATCTGATGATTGCAAGAGGGTAGCATTATTTATGTGCTCTTTATTCTGTTGCATTGGTCTTGTGCACTCATGAACACTCATGAATTTTTTATAACATCTTTCTCTCTTCTGCTTCCCCACCCATAAACATTCTTTTTTTTTTTTCTTTTTTTTCTTTCTTTTTTTTTTTGGAGATGGACTTTGGCTATTGTTGCCCAGGCTGGAGTGCAGTGGCACGATCTCGACTCACCACAACCTCCACCTCCTTTGTCCAAGCCTCAGCCTCCCGAGTAGTTGGGATTACAGGCATGCGCCATCACGCCAGCCAATTTTGCATTTTTAGTAGAGACAGGGTTTCTCCTTGTTGGTCAGGCTGGTCTCCAACTCCTGACCTCGGTTATCTGCTCACCTCAACCTCCCAAAGTGCTGGGATTCCCGGTGTGAGCCACCGCTCCAGGCTACCATTCTTTCAAGTGCATCCAATTTGCAAAACTTAGGTCACCAAGAGTTCAAAAACTCTTTAAAAAGTTCCAAAAAATTTTTTTCTGATTCTTTTTCCTTAAGGGATTTAGATTATGTGTAGATATTTTTGTCTGCTTTCTTGAAATATCTGTAAACCATATTAACAAATAAACTTTCTGTGATTTTGTTTTACTTTAGATTATCTTATCTAGTACTTCTGATTTATTGCTTTGTTTCTAATTTTTAAAAGTTTATTTTTCTCCTTTTTAGGACTTTTTTTTTTTTTTTGACATGGAGTTTCACTTTTGTTGCCCAGGCTGGAGTGCAATGGCATGATCTTGGCTCACGTAACCTCTGCCCCCCGGGTTCAAGGGATTCTCCCGCCTCAGCCTCCCAAGTAGTTGGGGTTACAGTCGCGTGTCACCACACTCAACTAATTTTGCATTTTTAGTAGATAGGCTGGTCTCGAACTCCCAAACTCAAGTGATCCACCTGCCTCAGCCTCCGAAAGTGCTGGGATTACAGGTGTGAGCCACCATGCCTGGCCCATTTTGTCTTTTAAAGTAAACACAAATGTGTTTAGATAAAAGCTCATTTTAAGAGCACACGGAAGCTTAGCAGAAACATAGAATTAAATTTAGCTATACAGAGTGATAAACACTAAAAGATGGTTTCTTTGAAAGAAACCTGATTAGCCAAAGTAATTATCCAAAATTTGCAGGTTGAAGTACTTACACAGCAAAAGCAAAAACAGTTCAGGGCATAAACTGAACAGTAGAGTCTGTAGTTGTACCTAGATTTCTACTAATTACTTCAGAATAATTAGCATAGTTATGTGTAGCGTTTGCAGACACTACACATAACAATACATTCATATACATTAAACAGTATTTTCTTTTCTTTTCTTTTTTTTTTTTTTTGAGACAGAGTCTCACTCTTTTGCCCAGGCTGGAGTGTAAGTTCTTGCTCTCTGCTCACTGCAACCACTGGGACCTGGGTTCAAGCAATTCTCCTGTCTCAGCCTCCTGAGTAGCTGGGATTATAGGCACATGCTACTATGCCTGGCTAAGTTTTTGTATTTTTAGTAGAGATAGGGTATCACTATGTTGGCCAGCTTGATTGTGAACTCTTGACCTCAGGTGATCCACACACCTCAGTTTCCCAAAGTGCTGGGATTACAGGTGTGAGCCATAAACAGTATTTTTTCTTTTTTTCTTTTTTTTTTTTTTGAGACGGAGTCTCGCTCTGTCGCCCAGGCTGGAGTGCAGTGGCGGGATCTCAGCTCACTGCAAGCTCCGCCTCCCGGGTTTACGCCATTCTCCTGCCTCAGCCTCCCAAGTAGCTGGGACTACAGGCGCCCGCCATCTCACCCGGCTAGTTTTTTTTTTTTTTTTTTTTTTTTTTTTTTTTTTTTTTTTTTTTTTTTGTATTTTTAGTAGAGACGGGGTTTCACCGTATTAGCCAGGATGGTCTCGATCTCCTGACCTCGTGATCCGCCCGTCTCGGCCTCCCAAAGTGCTGGGATTACAGGCTTGAGCCACCGTGCCTGGCCGCCAGTATTTTTTATAATACTAGGAATATAAAGCCACAATACTTACTTTGAATGAATCCCTTATATGGTTATTTTAATATTGTTATTTACACTTTTGAAATATAAACTTTGAAGTATAGTTAAAATTTTTTTAAATGCTATATGCATTACTACTAGTTTATTAAAATTATTCATACTTAGATATTTGTATCTAATACCCCAAAAAAAGTACTACAAATTGTTACAGTAGATATTAGTCTGACATGTTTATTAGTTTATTCAATAGGGATAATTATAAGTAAACACAATTTTAGTATCTTTTATTTCACGAAATTGGAATGCTGCTATTACAAATGAAATAAAGACAGGTGATGTGGTCACTGAAAAACCATGATAGCTCTTCAGTTAACTATGTTGGAAGTTCTAATATATTCCACAATGTGAACACAGTCAGATTCTATTTCTTCATCAGAAAGTGTTGTTGGAAGTTGTCAGATGTATTTCAATATAGAACACCCCTTCAATGGCTAGGAAATGAGAGAGCAGCAGAAATGGGAAAAAAAGCTTTATGAAAATCTGCCCCCTTTCTTCATAATGCTCATGTTTCACATGCTGAGAGTAATTGTGCACTTTGGGTGTTTAGAGAGAAAATGCTTTTAGAGGAATATTTTCTGGCTGACTTGATCAATCTTATATCGAAACTGAGCTTTTTCTTAAGATCTTTTTAACTTTTTTCTCTCAAAATTATCTTGCTCAGGTGGAGATCTGTTTTTCTCGCCAGTAATTTGGGTGTCTGTTTCAGAAGCCCTATTAGTATCCCATGGTGTCTGAATGAGGTGGGCTGTCACCGTGAGAACTTTTGGAGCTATCTCTATCTGGACTCATGCTGGAAATGCATCTAAATTTTTTCCATGTCATCATAATTAAAAACTGGGGCTGAAACACTGGTCACATTCCCATTATTGTGAAGGTGCAATTCCACTCACGAGGCCTCCAGGCTCTCCTGCAGCTCAGGCTTTCCTCTCTGATGTGACACTAGAGTGCTGCTGTGGGAATTGTGGTTCACATAAACTGTGAGCTGTGCTCAAGGCTGTGCCTCAGTGGCAGATGATAGAGGTCAAGAGAGGACACTAGCAACCAGGGAAAAGCAAGCAAGAGTGCTGTAGCCAATGCCATAGAGCGCAGAGCCACTGCTCTAAAATGTAAGTAGCCAAAAGGATAGAACTCTTTTCAACCATTTTTGTAGCAGAGTGAAAACCTATCTTCAGCAAGTACCTGGTTTCAAGCTGCTAAACTACCTCCTGTTATGAAGATATGAAAAGTTTATTTGTCATTGGATATAAACAATTAGCATACCCAGATAGCCTCTTCAATCTCCAGGTGAATTTAGGATGAACTATATATGACGTGGTGCTGTAAATTCTTATATTTGTGGACTAATTTTGGTGACCATCTTTCTGTCTCTGCAGTCTTTTAAGCAGATTGACTATAATACATGTCACATTCAAGTTTGATTGTGTAACAAAACAGTTTTCTTTCTGTTTATTATTGTAGAATTTTTCTGAGGCTGGAGAAAAGTTTTCATTTAATTATTTTTTCCAAACACTGTCTGTAATTACCAGATATGATATAAACACACAAGGTGCCAACCAGAATTTACTGTAGAGGGGACTTTCCCTCAGACTTTTGGTCAACTCACACTTGTGCAACAAAGTGCATGCTGTCCCCTAAATATGCAGGCAGAATTGTGTTTCTGCCTGTTTAGTATCTATAGTCCTCTACAGTCAATTCTAGAGAGGCTGGACCAAATTTCTACCAACTTCACTGGGCAGCGATCAATCATTTTATCTCCCTCAATGATTCTTGTTATCTTCAGACCTGAAACTGATTCAGAGACCATGGGGCCCAGAAACCTAATCAGAGTAACATGTATTCATTGAGTACACATGTAGGCATGAGAATCTCCATTTTCTCCTTTTTTCTCTTGGTAAAATGATCACAAATGTGCAGGTAAGACCTGCTGCTACTCCAGCCATTCAGGCCCTAAACCTGCAGCTCTACATTTTGTATCCAGGTCTCAAGATTTGGGAAATGGAAAATTTTTATGTAAAACATGCAAGTACCTTTGGTTATAAAACTCAGACGTTGAAAGTGCCGTTATGTCGTTCTCCCCCTTTAAATTATGTATTCATCTCTTGAAACTGTTCACTATTGCCACAGGTAGATATATATAAAACTAACAATACCACATTGGACATTATCTCATACCCTAAACCATAATGGTATATATCTAATCAATAACCAATGTTATTTCTTTAAATAAAAAATAAATAAAAATTTCTGACAACTATCAGTCCACTCTCTGTCCCTTTGTTTTTGTCTTTACAACTCCTCTTGCAACTGCTGCTAATCAAAGTTAGATTCCAGGCAACTTGAGTCTTTGCTCCCATGTTATAATCCTTAAACTTGACCCAAATAAACTGTCTACTTATATTCATGTTGTGTCAGCCTTTTTTTTTTTTTTTAGAGACTTATTACTTAGAATGTGCTATTAGGGAATCTCTTCTCTGATTGCACTCCACTTGCTGTAACACCAAAGGATGCAGAGCCAGGTGGATCCTACCTAGAATCTGCAGACAAGGTCTGGCTTCTGCCTGGGCTTTACAAAAAAGCATCGGACTTTGGATAGAGAATGTACAGAAAACTAAAAAAAGGGTATTTTCTGCATTGTGAGATGTCAACATAAACATCTTACAGCCCCCATTTGGGAGTGAGGCTCATCTTGTTCATTGATGTGCTATAGTTATGTGAGAGTGTCCAGGAGGAAATAGAATCTGATGGCAGAATCTGTAAGTGTAACTAAGCATCTTAGGATTGAGAGATCAAGGCCACAAAATATCCAGAGCCATGACCACAACTATGTTTACCTGTAAAATGTGTTACTGGAGTGGAGTATTTTTGTTCTTTCTCTTACCCAAGAGCTAGCAAATCAGAATGGGTGATCAGTTTCTGGAGCATTTTCTACTTAAAATCAGCCTGAGTCTCTCCAGCCTGACTTATCATTGAGACATCAGCCCATGGTCACTCGGAATTCTCTCACAATCACCTAGACGTCTTTGAGGCATTTGGGAATATCCAGAGCAGAATTGTGTCAGGTTGATAAGAGTGATGAATTCTGCTTCTGTCTCAGTGTAAGAGAAATCAGTCATCCTGTGTTTGTTCATCCCATCCTACAAGAGGTATCTTTGGTTGGTACTCAGATGAGAATTTATCCAGTTTTCTGGCACTTGGATGATAAACAAGGAGACCTGGAGACCCAAGTAGATAAACTCGTTACTTCCATTTCATATGGCCATTAAAAAAATACATGGCGGGGAGGGATGGCTTTGGGAGTTATACCTGATGTAAATTACGAGTTGATGGGTGCTGATGAATTGATGGGTGCAGCACACCAACAGGGCACAAGTATACATATGTAACAAACCTGCACATTGTGCACATGTACCTAGAACTTAAAGTATAATAAAATATATATATATATATACACATATATATATAAATAAATAAAATTTTAAAATGAACCTCTTAAAAAAATCCCTTACAGGTACAATTTATCATTAAATAATCATAATGATAAAAAAAATACATGAAGCAGTCATGGTTCCTACAATCCAGAAACTTTTAGTCTAGACTAGCAACTGGATAAATAGTTGAATTAAGCATCATATGGTTGCTACAATATATAGATGTGTCCAAAATCTTGGGCTTTATTTACACCACTTTATACTGTTTTGGCTTCTGATGTCTACACCTGAACTGATATTTATGAACAGAATAATTGTTACAGTTTTTTGTTTTTTGTTTTGTTTGTGTATATGTGTGTGTATATATATATATACACACACACACAGAATCTTACTCAGTTGCCCAGGCTGGAGTGCAGTGGCATGGTCTCGGCTCACTGCAATTTCTGCCACTTGGGTTCAAGTGATTCTCCTGCCTCAGCCTCCCAAGAAGCTAAGATTACTGGCCACAGCCATGGTGCCCAGCTAATTTTTGTATTTTTAGTAGAGGCGAGGTTTCACCATCTTGGTCAAGCTGGTCTTAAACTCCTGCCCTCATGGTCCACCCACCTTGGCCTTTCAAAGTGCTGGAATGCCACTGCGCCCGGCTGTACAGTTTCTTTTACCTTGCTAATTTTACATATTTATTTTCTACTAAAATTATCCTAGGAAACCTTAAGGGATTTGTTTAAATTACATATTAGCATATAGTATAAAGTTAACAGGGCAGTAGCTAGAAAATATTAAAATTACAGAAACTCTGGGATTTAAGTTTCTTTTAGGTAAGCTTAGAAAAACAAAACTGGAAGTATCCCAGTGGCATAGAGAACAGAATTCTACAAACGATCCTCACCCTGCCCCAGACCTGTTCAGATTCACGTTTTTTGGAGGTCTTGTGTAGGTCCAGACCTACCCTGGAGTCTTGCCTCACAGAACTGATTGGCAGGGATAAGAGCTTTAGCTGGTGAATCCTGCAGCATTTCTAGAGCTGCTGCTCACAATTTCCTGAAATCCGAAAGCAGATAAGTACAAAAAATAAAATATATATTTGAGGGTCTTCATTTTTAAATTTTCTATGAAAACGAGTGGATGCAGAGACATTCTATTTAGCAACTTGTTTTTTATTCCTGCAGATCCAGTAGTTGCTCCATAAGTCACAAAAAGGTAAATATAAACAGAATAAAATTTTCTCTAAAATAATTTTTCTTTTTATATCTCATTCATCTGTCTATACTTAGCTTTTATTCTATACAATTTTTTTAAAAAGTTGATGACAGAAAAACAGAAGAAATTAAAATGCTGGGCCCGTTTTCTAAATCCTGGTAATTATCAAATCCTTAGTACCAGCTCCAGGGTGTTATGAGAATTAAATTACATAATGTGTTATGCCCAGCACAGTGCTCTGTATCATACTTGAGCACATAGTAACGGCTTAATAAACACTGCACTAGTACATGGGTACATGTTTTTTAAATCCAGACTTATTCAGACATTGCTGCCTTCTGTTTCTTCTGCAAACTTTAAAGAGTCAGCAAAGAATATAAAACTTTAGGATGGAGATGAGTTGTCCTTATTTGTACCAGAAGTAACTGGCTGTGACAACAGTGCTAAGTGTAAGGGACCTGGCCTTTGCCTGCTTTTCTAACTAATGCTAATAATGAGCCAAGGAGGAGTAACATCAGCATTGACAGGGAGCTTGTTTAAAACACTGATTCATGGACCCTTTTCAAACCTGCACAATCAC
This sequence comes from Theropithecus gelada, assembly GCF_003255815.1. Lineage (NCBI taxonomy): Eukaryota > Metazoa > Chordata > Mammalia > Primates > Cercopithecidae > Theropithecus > Theropithecus gelada. Next base: position 19,824,075 of record NC_037687.1, on the reverse strand, counting down.
ATTACCTAAAGTGGGGCCAAAATTACCAAGTGATTTATAAGCTCTTTAAAGCTTGAGAGGCAATGCTTAGCTTAGTGGTTATCAGCCCAGACTTCTCATTAGGATCACATGGCCAATACACAGAAATCTCTTGTCCCCTCCCCACAGCTTCTGTTTATTGTTGTGGGTGGAAGCATCCATGTTACTTTAGTGAAGGGCCTCATGTGACTCTAAGGTGAGGCTAGAATCAGGTATGAGGCCTTCAAAATACATTCATGAGAATTAAGTTCCACCTTTGCCCTAAAGCGTGGCCACAGGGCCTTTTCTGTTTTGGCTTGGTATGGACAGGTTAGAGTGGTGCATATTTGTATTACTGTATGAAGCAGGTACTATGTGCTCAAGATTGTGATACAGAGCACTGTGCTGGGCATAGCACATTATGTGATTTAATTCTCATAACACCCTGGAAGCTGGTACTAAGGATTTAATAATTTCCAGAATTTAAAAAAAGTGTCCAGCATTTTAATTTCTTCTGTTTATCTCTGCAGGTTCTGTAGCAGAAATTGCTGCTGTGTGTGGCAGGGGAGGGCACCTGAGGACAGGAAAGGAGAAACTTACTTTTTTATCTTCATGGAGCAGCACATTTTTCTAAATCTCTTCTGCTTTAAGGGACAGAAATGGGTTGACTTTTTCTGTCTTTTCTGCCAGTTGATGTCATGCTAGCAGGTAAACATGTGGTACTGACACCCTTAAAGGCATGTATGTTCTCAAGATGCAGGTAAAAAAAAAAAAAAAAAAAAAAATTCCAAAAATGTATTGCAACGAAAGAAAGCACCAAATAACTATAATATAATTTATTGCTTGCAAAAATATAGGCAGAAAAGGGCTTTCTTTTCTAAGGAAGAGCAAACAAGATTAGAAAGGAGGTGGGAGGGGAAAGGCAAATGGAGAGTGAAAAAGTCAGATTTTAGATCAGAGAATTTCTTACCCTGAAATCAGCATGTTCTTAGGAGGGACATAAAATGGGATTGTATGTTGACCCAGAATGAGGGTAGCTCAAGGTTCAGGAGCCTGAGAGCAGATAAACTTAAGTAAAGTTTGATTAAGAAATATTTTATTTTAGGCCGGTTGCGGTGGCTGAAGCCTGCAATCCCAGCACTTTGTGAGGCTGAGGCAGGCATATCACCAGAGGTCAGGAGTTCAAGACCAGCCTGGCCAACATGGTGAAACCCTGTGTCTACTAAAAATACAAAAATTAGCCGGGCATTGTGGCAAGTGCCTGTAATCCCGGATACTTTGGAGGCTGAGGCAGGAGAATTGCTTGAACCCGGGAGGTGAAGGTTGCGGTGAGCCAAGATGGCCCATCTACACTCCAGCCTGGGTGACAGAGCGAGACTCCATCTAAAAAAAAAAAATGAATGATTTTGACCACTGATGGCAAATTCAGCATTTTTTTTTTTTTTTTAAATGAGAAAAAGGAGAAAATGTGTAGAGTGTGTGTCTGGCTGTGTGATAGGTAAGAAAAGGGAGCATCATCTTAATCATAATGGGAAGAGTGTTTCTTTTTTTTTTTTTTTTTTTTTTTGAGACGGAGTCTCACTGTGTCTCCCAGGCTGGAGTGCAGTGGCGTTTCTTTCCATAAACTCTTCCTGAAGCACACAAAGGAAGGAGAATTGTATTAATCGCAAATATTTTTCATAATTATGTGTTTCATCTTTCCTCATCTCTTTTCTTTGTTCTATGCATTTCTTCCATTTGACTTTTCCTGGGCTACATCTTATGTATGAAACCAGTAAACATAACTACAGTGTTTTGCTCAGTTCTGTGAGGAGCTCTACCAAATTATTGAGCTTCAGGGAGGTTATGGGAGTTCCCAATTTTTAAACAGTAGCTCGGAACCATAGATGGGCCCATAGGGTTTGTGACTGGCATCTGCAGTGAGAACAATGTTGTGGGACCGAGCCCTGAATCAGGGTCTGTGCTGACCCTGAGTAGTGTTAGAATTCAAATGTTAGACAACGAGTTGGTGTTGGAGAATTGTTTGATGTTCAGCAAACTCTACAGATTCGATGCCAGAAAAAAGATACCATGGAGGCCTGGCCTGGAATAAAACTCTGGGTGTCTGGGAATGGGAGACTCAGCTCTCCTGTACACAGATTGTCACACCACCCATTGTCCTGTGATTCCAGGTCTTCTCCCAGGATGACAGAGGACTGAAAACTTAGAGGAAAGGAGCTCTGATGACGCACCCCCTTTTCTTGCAGCTGCCACCACTGGATTCCCACCCACTCCCAAACACACACACTAGATATTGATGTGTCCACACACCTCCCAGGACTAGGCACCACCCTCAGGGACTTCACCATGACATTTTTGATCCAAGCATTTCTAGACAAAAAGTCAAAAGTATCTATAAGTTTCCTTGCATATCCCCATCCCCAGACACCGAATCTGCAGCAGCAATCTGTTTTCTCCACCAACCTAGGGTTCTGGCCCTCCTTTTCACAATCTCATCTGCCTACATGCACACAGAAATAAATCAGAGTACAGTCCCACCTAGGCCACTATCTGTAGCAAAAATCTGTCCATTCACTTACATTGCACTCTCTCCCACCAGGGGATTTTTTTTTTTTTCTTTTAGCTTTTATTTTTGGTTCAGTGTACACATGTGGGTTTGTTTTACAGCTAAAATCATGTCATGGGGGTTTGATGTGCAGATTATTTTGTCACTGAGGTACTACCCATAACACCAAACAATTATGTTTTCTGATCCTCTGAGTCCTCCCACCCTCCAGCCTCAGCTAGGCCTCAGTGTCTGTTGTTCTCCTTTTTGTGTTCTGTGCTCTTATTGCTTAGCTCTTACTTAAAAATAATAACATGCATTTGTTTTTGTGTTTCTGCATTAGTTTTCTTTCTTGTTGTTGTTTTTTGTTTTGTCTTGTTTTGTTTTTTTGAGAAGGAGTTTTGCTCTTGTTGTCCAGGCTGGAGAGCCATGGTACCATCTTGGCTCATCACAACATTCGTTACCCAGGTTCAAGTGATTCTCCTGCCTCAGACTCTCGAGTAGCTGGGGTTACAGGTAGGCGTCACCATGCCTAGCCAATTTTGTATTTTTAGCAGAGACGGGGTTAATCCATGTTGGTCAGGCTAGTCTCAAACTCCCGATCTCAGGTGATTCGCCCGCCTCAACCTCCCAAAGTGCTGGGATTGCAGGCGTGAGCCACCACGTCCGGCCTCTGCATTCGTTTTCTAAGAATAATGGTTTCCAGATTCATCTGTGTTATTGCAAAGGACATGATTTTTTAAAATAGCTACCCAGTATTTTGTAATGTTTCCGAACCGTATTTTGTTTTTACTAAATCTTTTATTTTATTTTATTTCTGGAGACAGGCTTATTGCCTAGGCTAGAGTGCCAGGGCATGATATTGGCTTACTTTAGCCACAATCTCCCAGGCTCAAGTGATTCTTTCCTACCTCATCCTCCCTTGTAGCTGGGACCACATGCGTGCATTACCACGCCTGGCCAATTTTTTTTTTTTTTTTTTTTTTTTGGAGACAGAGTCTCGCGCTGTGTCACCCAGGCTGGAGTGCAGTGGCGCGATCTCGGCTCACTGCAAGCTCCGCCTCTCAGGTTCACGCCATTCTCCTGCCTCAGCCTCCGAGTAGCTGGGACTACAGGCGCCCGCCACCACGCCCGGCTAGTTTTTTGTATTTTTAGTAGAGACGGGGTTTCACCATGTTAGCCAGGATGGTCTCGATCTCCTGACCTCGTGATCCACCCGCCTCGGCCTCCCAAAGTGCTGGGATTACAGGCTTGAGCCACCGCGCCCGGCCTCAATTTTTTTTATATGTATATATTTTCCGTGGAGATAAGATTTTGCCATGTTGTCCAGGCTGGTCTCAAACTTCTAAGCTCAGGCAACCCACCTGCCATGGCCTCCCAAAGTGCTGGGATTACAGGCATGAGCCACAACATCTAACCATACTTTATTTTCTTTGGATATATACCCAATTATGAGGTTGCTGGGTCAAATGATAATTCTGTTTTTAGTTGTGTGAGGAATTGCCACACTGCTTTTTACAGTTGTTGAACTAATTTACGCTGCCACCAGCAGAGTATAAGCATTCCCTTTTCTCTGCACCCTTGCCAGCATCTGTTATTTTTTGACATTCAAAAAATAGCCATTCTGATGGGTGTGATGCAGTATCTCATTGTGGTTTTTCTTTTAATTTCTCTAATAATTAGCAATGAGCATTTTTTTCACATGCTTGTTAACTGCACATTTGTCTTTTGAAAAGAATATGTTCATTTTTTTTCTACTTTTTAATGGGGTTGTTTGGTTTTTTTCTTGTAAACTTGTTTGAGCTCTTAATAAATTCTGGATGTTAGTCCTTTGTCAGAGGCAAAGTTTGCCAATATTTTCCTTATTCTGTATGTTGTCTGTTTACTCTGTTGATAAAGTTTGTTTGCTGTGAAGAAGCTCTGTAGTTTAAATAGGTCCCATCTGTCAATTTTTGCTTTTGTGGCAATTGCTTTTGATAGATTCATCATGAAGTCTTTGCCAGTTTGTATGTCTAGAATGGTATTTCCTAGGTTATCTTGCAGGGTTTCTTATAATTTTAAGTTTTACATTTAAGTCTTTAATTTATTTTGAGTTGATTTTTGTATATGGTGTAATGAGGAGGTCCCATTTCAGTCTTCTACATAGTGCTGGGTAGTTATTCCAGCACCATTTATGAAACAGAATTCTTCCCACATTCCTCTTGTCGGCTTTGGCAAAAATCTGATGGTTGCAAGAGGGTGGTATTATTTCTGGGCTCTCTGTTCTGTTGCATAGATCTTGTTCATTCATGGATTTTTTTATAACATATTTCTCTCTTCTGCATTTTCACCCATAAACATGCTTTCAAGTGCATACAGTATGCAAAATTCAGATGTCCAAGAGTTCAAAAAATTTAAAAAGTTCCAAAAAAAGGTTTTATACCATGGACCTAGCAAATTGGAACAGGTGATCTAGTTTCTGGAGCTCCACCAGGGCAGTTCCATTTTCTACTTAGAATCAGCCTGAGTCTCTCTAGCCTGGCTTATCATTGGGCCATCAGCCCCTGGTCACTGGGAATTCTCTCATAATCATCTAGGTGCCTTTGAGGCATTTGAGGATGTCCCAAGCAGAATTATGTCAGGTTGACAAGAATGGTTAATTTTCCTTCTGTCTCAGTGTAAGAGAAATGAGTCATCCTGTGTTTGTTCATCCTCTCATACAAGAGGTGTCTTTGGTTGGTACGCAGATGAGAGTTTCTCCAGTTTTCTGGTACTTGGATGATAAACAAGGAGAAGATCTGGAGACTCAAATAGATAAACTAGTTGCTTCCATTTCATATGGCCATTAAAAAAAAAAAAAAGCCATGAAGCAGTCATGGTTCTTACAATCCAGAAACTTTTAGTCTAGACTAGCAACTGGGTAAATAATTGAATTATGCATCATATGGTTGGTACAATAAATAGATATGCCCAAAATCTTAGGCTTTATTTTAGGCTATTTCTTTACATTGTTCTGACTTCTCATGTCTACACCTGAATGGATATTCATGAATAGAAAAATTGTTATTATAATTTCTTTTTTATTTTTGAGATGGAGTCTTACTCTGTCACCAAGTCTGGAGTGCAGTGGTGCAATCTTGGCTCATTGCAACCTTTGCCACCCAGGTTCAAGCGATTCTCCTACCTCAGCCCCTTGAGTAGCTAGTATTACAGGCACCTGCTACTGCACCTGGCTAATTTTTGTATTTTTAGTGGAGGCGAGGTTTCACCATCTTCGTCAGGCTGGTCTCAAACTCCTGACCTTGTGTTCCACCTGCCTCAGCCACCCAAAGTGCTGGGATTACAGGCATGAGCCACCACGCCAGGCCATATAAAATGTATTTCTTTTATGTTGTTAAGTGCATGGTATTTATTTTCTAATAAAATTACACTACAAAACCTGAAGGGATTTGTTTAAATTGCATATTAGTATATAGTATAAATTTGACAGGGCAGTAGCTAGAAGAGATTAAAATTACAGAAACTCTGTGATTTAAGTTTCTTTCAGGTAAGCTTACAAAAAACAAAACTGTTAGTACCCCAGTGACATAGAGAACAGAATTCTATAGGGTCCTCACCTTGTCCCAGACCCATTCAGAGGCACCCTTTTTGGAGGCCTTATTTAGGTCTGACCCTACCCTGGAGTCTTGCCTCACAGAACTAATTAGAAGATATCAGAGTTTTGGCGGGTGAATCCTGCTGCCTTTTTCTAGAGCTGGTGCTCACAATTTCCTAAAACCCAAAAGCAGATAAATGGGAAAAATAAAATATATATTGTAGAGTCTTAGTTTTTAAATTTTCTATTAAAACCAGTGGTTGCAGAGACATTCTCTTTAGGAACTTGTTTTCTATACCTGCAGTTCCAGTAGTTGCTCCATAAGTCACAAAAAAGTAAATATAAACAGAATAAAATTTTCTCTAAGCTACGGTAAACTCTATATCTCTTTCATGTCTCTATATTTAGCTTTATTATTTACCTTTGATGACAGAAAAACAGAAGAAATAAAAATGCTGGGCCCTTTATCTAAATCCTAAAAATTATTAAACCCTTAGTACCAGCTCCCAGAGTGTTATGAGAATTAAATTGCATAATGTGGGATGGCCAGCATAGTGCTTTGTATCTTACTCTTCAGCCCATAGTACCTGCTTAATAAACATTGCATTAGTACATGTTTACATGTTGTTTTTTAAATACAAACTTATTCAGACATTGCTGCCTTTTGTTTCCTCTGTAAACTTTATTGTTTTTTGGGTTTTTTTTTTTGAGACGGAGTCTCGCTCTGTCACCCAGGCTGGAGTGCAGTGGCCGGATCTCAGCTCACTACAAGCTCCGCCTCCCGGGTTCACGCCATTCTCCTGCCTCAGCCTCCCGGGTAGCTGGGACTACAGGCGCCCACCACCTCGCCCGGCTAGTTTTTTGTATTTTATAGTAGAGACGGGGTTTCACCGGGTTAGCCAGGATGGTCTCGATCTCATGACTTTGTGATCCACCTGTCTCAGCCTCCCAAAGTGCTGGGATTACAGGCTTGAGCCACCGCGCCCGGCCTTCCTCTATAAACTTTAAAGAGCCAGCAAAGAATATAAAACTTCAGGATGGAGATGAGTTGTCCTTATTTGTAGCAGACGTATTTGGTTGTGACAAGCGTGCTAAGTGTAAGGGACCCTGTGCTGTGACTGCTTTCTCTAATGTTGTTAATGCACCAAGGGGAAGCAACATCAGCATTGACAGGGGACTTCTTTAAAACACCCATTCATGGACCCTTTTCAAACCTGCAGAATCACATTACATAAAGTGGAGCCAAAATTACCAGTGACTTATAAGCTCGTTAAAGCTAGAGAGGCAATGCTTAGCTTAGTGGTGATCAGCCCAGGCTTCTCATTAGGATCACGTGGCCAATTTTGCAGAAATCTCTTGTGCCCTCCCCACAGCTTCTGTTTATCATTCTCGATGGAAGCATCTATCATGTTTTAATGAAGGGCCTCATGTTACTCTAAGGTGAGGCCAGAATCAGGTATGAGGGCTTCAAAATACATTCATGAGAGTTAAGTTCCACCTTTGGACTAAAGGGTGGTCACAGGGCTGGTTCTATTTGGGTTCGGTAGGGACAGGTCAGTGTGGCACATATTTCCTTTACTGTAGCAGAAATTGCTGGTGTCTGGCAGGGGAGGGCGCCTGAGGATAGGAAAGGAGAAACTTATATTTTCATCTTCGTGTAGTATCTCATTGTGCCTGAACCTCTTCTGTTTTAAAGAACAGGAATGGGTGGACTTTCTCTGTCTTGTTCTGCCAGTTGATGTCATGCTAGCAGGTGGACATGTGGTACTGACACCTTTAAAGGCATATCCTTCAGATGCAGGTGTAATTTGTCCAGAAAATCTCATCTGAGAAGGAATTCCAGAGAAGTAGGAGATAGAAAAAAAAAAAGGCTTTTCTTCAGGTAAATATGTCTCAGATGAAGAGCTGTGTCCACTCTGCCTCCTGGACTGCCTTGCGTTTAGTACTCGCAAACCTTTACCTTTCTACATATATTTTTTCCTCCCTAATAAGTTTGATTTAACTACTTGTTAAAATTCTTATGATAGTCAAGTGTCTCTGAAAAATATTATTTCCTGTATTCCAGAGCCATCTCTGCATTCTCTATGTCATAGCTCTTATATGTCACGCAGGATTCCCAGCAAGGATTTATGATGTGCAATATTTAAAATGTTCCTTTTGTGGCTGTTGAACATGGAAAGATGAAATTATCAGGCTTCCACTGGGCAAGTTTCTCATAGAAGTTTACTGTTTCGGCCGGGCGCGGTGGCTCATGCCTGTAATCCCAGCACTTTGGGAGGCCGAGGTGGGTGGATCACGAGGTCAGGTGATCGAGACCATCCTGGCTAACACAGTGAAACCCTGTCTCTACTAAAAATACAAAAAATTAGCTGGGTGAGGTGGCAGGCATCTGTAGTCCCAGCTACTCGGGAGGCTGAGGCAGGAGAATGGCCTGAACCCAGGAGGCAGAGCTTACAGTGAGCCAAGATCGCCTCACTGCACTCAAGCCTGGGCGACAGAGCGAGACTCCGTCTCAAAAAAAAAAAAAAAAAAAAAACCTTTACTGTTTCATGCATATGAGTCAAATCCATAAATGACAATATCCAATTAGTCCTAAAAATGTCCTGAGTTCTTGTTTAGTTTGAGGCAAGGGTACGGTAACAATTATCTTTCAGGTCCTATTTTTCATTTACCTGCACTGATTAGGTAGCCTAAGCATTTAACTTCAGGTTCTACATACTGAAGTTTCCCTTTTGAAACCCGCAACCCCTCACACTGCAAGTGATTGAGAATGTGTGTAGTCCCCTACTTCTTTTACGACTTTACCAGATATGAGAAGATCATCCACATACTGAAGCAGACATATTTGTTTAGGGACTGTGACTTTTTCTAGTACTTGTTCTAGGATCTGAACAAACAGGCTGGGGGAGTCTGCGAAACCCTGGGGCAAGACCGTCCATCAATATTGTTGTCTCTGCCCCGAATAGAGGTCTTCCCACTCAAAAGCAAATATATCTCAGCTATCCTAAGCCAACGGGCATGCCCAGAAGGCATACTTCAAATCTGTCATTGTAAACCATCGATGATCATATGGAATTTTGCTAAGAATGGTGTAAGGGTTGGGAACAACGGGGTGAGTGGTCTGGACTATTTGATTAATAGCTCTAAGTTCTTGCACCAATTGATATGATTCATCTGATTTCTTGACAGGCAGGATTGGCGTTATTGTAAGGAGACATACAGGGTTCAAGAAGCCCATCTTTAATGAGACCCTCAATTACAGGCTTCAGCCTTACTCTGCCCTCTAAAGGAATGGGGTATTGCTTTCTCCTACTATTTCCCCAGGGGTTTTTAGTTTGATATGTATTGGAGGGATTTAAAGCGTCCCTCTATTTTCTTCCTTTGACCAGACATCAGGATGAATATATTTCTCATCCACAGCAGTAAGTGTAGTGAAAGTGAGGATTCCTTTAGGGCCCACTGGAAGGTCTATGCCTAGCCTTAACATTAAGTCCCTTCCTAGTAGATAAGTTCCTGCTTCAGGAATTAATAAAAATTGAATATGGGTAAATCAATCTTGATATCTGACTTCTGTGCTTTCTAAAATTTTTTTGCGTAAATCCTTCTCCTTTTACCCCAGAGATTAAAAGTTCTTCAGAAGAGCAGGTGAGACCAGGTGAAGGGAAACAAACAGAGGAGGGTGAAGCCCCTGAATCGACAAGAAAGGTGATAAATTCACATTTAGGTCCCACCTCCAAATTTATCAAGGGCTCCTGGTGGGACTCAAAATAAAAGAGGTGGGGCCCCTGACTCCCCTATTGTTCCTCAAAAGTCCTGAGTGTGAGAGTTTCTCTCTAGTTCAGGACACTCCCTCTTGAAGTGGGGTGTTTTTTCCACATTGGTAACACCTTGTCCTTCTCCCTTCTCCATCTTAGCATTCTCTGCCCTTGCCCCCCTATACTCCTTAGGGGGCTTATTAGTTGAGGGCCTTGGCCCTCCAGATGGAGGCTTGGGTCGTCTTAAGACCGTTCTAGGCCCCTTATAATCTCTGGCCCCTTGTCCAGCTAATTTTTATATTTTTAGTAAAGACAGAGTTTCACCTTGTTGGCCATGCTGGGGTCTCAAACTCCTGACCTCAGATGATCCACCCGCCTCGACCTCCCAAACTGCTGGGATTCCAGCCATGAGCCACCACACCCAGCCTGTTTCTCTATTTTATCAGATAGTTTAAGTGAATGAAACCATACTTATACTTGTATGTTAATTTTGTATTTTGCTAATTTACTGAGTGTATTTATTAGACAGGTTTTAATATACTGTTTATGGTTTTCTAAATATAAAATTGTATAATCTGCAAACAGCAACTTTTTACTCATTTTTCTTTAATTTCAATCGATTTAAAAACATTTTTTGACTAATTCTTCTGCCACATACTTCCAGTGCTACATTAAAATAGAAGCATTGACAATGGGCACAATATAGCTTTGTATTGGTGTCTGAAGTTGATGGAGCAAACACCTCTTCAAGTTTTCATACACTGATTTTAGAAGATAAAGATCGTCTTTTGGCCGGGCGCGGTGGCTCAAGCCTGTAATCCCAGCACTTTGGGAGGCCGAGACGGGCGGATCACGAGGTCAGGAGATCGAGACCATCCTGGCTAACACGGTGAAACCCTGTCTCTACTAAACACATACAAAAAACTAGCCGGGCGAGGTGGCGGGCGCCTGTAGTCCCAGCTACTCGGGAGGCTGAGGCAGGAGAATGGCGGGAACCCGGGAGGCGGAGCTTGCAGTGAGCTGAGACCCGGCCACAGCACTCCAGCCTGGGTGACAGAGCAAGACTCCGTCTCAAAAAAAAAAAAAAAAAAAAAAAAAAAAAAAGATCGTCTTTTGTTGGGCCCTTAGGGTGATGAGATGCCGTCTGAATTTGTAGTGAAGAGGGGTTGTAGCTTGGTCACAAGGCTGCTGGGTCTGCAGAAACTGAGTAATTGAACCACTTCAGGGACCCCTGTACAGGCCAAGGTCTGCAGGCCTGCCTGCATGGCTATAAATATGTGCCTTCCTCCAGGTCTTTGGAATGGCAAGACCTCTGCCAGACTGTGGCTGGGAGGAGTTTCGGATCATTACAGAGTAAGTTCAGAATTCTTAGTGGGACCAAGTTGGGTGAACCCTATCCTGGTCTGTAGCCAAGAACAGTGGTCAGGTAGTTTTCCATCCGAATGAGGGCCTGCCTTCTGAATAGAACACTTCTCAACCTTAAGCTTTAACAGTTTCACAACTCCCTCCCTGGATCTCAAATCTCTCATAGAGGCACTTATTTTAGAGATGACATCTTGCTACATAACCCAGGCTGGTCTCGAAATCCTGGCCTGAAGCTGTTCTCCATCATTGATGTACCGTGTAGCTGTCATTACAAGTGTGAGCCATAATGCCTGGTTCTCTAATAAAGGCATGTATTTATTTCTCTGAGACTCACTCTCTCCTTCAGGCTGGAGTGCAGTGGCACCATCTCACCTCACTGCAACCTCCGCCTCCCGGGTTTAAGCAAGTCTCCTGCCTCAGCCTCCTGAGGAGCTAGGATTACAGTTGTGTGCCACCACAACCGCCTATTTTTTTTTTTTTTTTTTGTATTTTTAGTAGAGACAGGGTTTCACCATGTTTGCCATGCTGGTCTCAAACTCCTGACCTCGTGATCTGCCTGTCTCAGCCTCCCAAAGTGCTGGGATTAAGGGCATCAGCCACTGTGCCCAGCCAATAAAGGCATTTTTGTCAGGGATGTCTGATTTTGTTTTGTTTTGTTTTTTTTGTTTTTTGCTGTAAGGGGATATCAAAATAGGGCACTTTTAATCTTTTCATCTTACTGATGTCACTCTCCCTATACCTTCTATTTTCTATTTCAAATTTGTCTGTAATTTTAGATTTACATATTTAGGACAATATGCTAGAATTTGCATGTTATGTCTGAAGTAAATTACATAATTAATAGGCACTCTACATTTACCAAAATAGTTACTTATAAATTTAAGTTTGCAGCAGGAAAGAAGGAATTACAGGATTTTCATCTACTTTCTTCAGCCTATATCTAAATAACAACATAGTTTATTTCCTAATATTTTCTTTCACATATCAGAGTGCCTAACCCTATTCTGCAAAGTATACGTTTATATTTTCTGTGTTTAACAATGTAAGGCTTTTCTTGGCTTCTCAAGTTAGATTGCAGCAGTTTCATTTTGTGTGAGAATAGCATATATTTTAAACATAACAAGTAACTCTAGTTTCTTTTAAATGCTTATTTATTAAAAGCTTCTCATGGCTGGGTGCCGTGGCTCATGACTGTAATCCCAACAGTTTGGGAGACTGAGACGAGCGGATCACGAGGTCAGGAGATCGAGACCATCCTGGCTAACACAGTGAAACCCCGTCTCTACAAAAAATACAAAAAAAATTTAGCCGGGCGTGGTGGCAGACGCCTGTAGTCCCAGCTACTGGAGACGCTGAGGCAGGAGAACGGAGTGAACCCAGGAGGCGGAACTTGCAGTTAGCTGAGATCGCATCACTGCACTCCAACCTGGGCGACAGAGACTCCGTGAAAATTTTCTGCTGCTTTTGTTATCTACATAAACAAAGATATCAACTACAAATAATAATTAACTAATTTCCAGTTTTATTCATTACAAGTATTTTTATTTAACATCTTTCTGGCTTATTTTTCCTTTATGCACCATTTTATACATTCTCACACACATAGGATAATAAAAATATATCCAATTACTTGATTTTGGTTGAATTTTCATTAAAATAAGTGTTAACAATGATTATTTGTTTTCTGTTTGAAGAGGGCTTTTATTGTTATACTCAAGAGTGTTGTTTCTGGAGACAAAGCTGCCTATAATTTAATAGGCAGATTCTGAAAAAAATTTGACACACAAGCCATAAAATTTTACATTAATAAATAAAAGACAAAGCAGAAAGTATAGATTTGCTTTCAGCATTCTGGAGGTGCTTAGTTTTTTATTAACCACCTTATTAAAATAATTTGTTTTGTTCCAATAATTGTTCTTTTCTCCTGAAAATAAAAATTTAACCTATGGGAACAATATTCTTACATTCATTTGCTGTTTAAAGCCACTGGCAAAGTGATTAGTAGAGATATTACTTTATTATGTACCAAATAGTATATTGCTACCATCTTTTACCTACACCTTTGAGTAAGGTGGGATAGGTTAGTTAGTGGCATAATAATGCTTCATTAAATGCACAATAGTCTTAACATAGTAAAAAAACATCAAATTAAATTAAGTTCACTCATAATCTAACAATTTTTAAGTGTACTGCAATTTGTTACATAAAAGTACAATATACTAATTTAGTTTAATATACTTTTCTCTATAATTATTTCTCACTATAATGTAGAAAAGTATTACTCTGAACACCTACCTTATACATTACGTAATATAGGTTAACTACAAAGAGCCTCTCCACTTATATTTTCTTTTTTTTTTTTTTTTTTTTTTTTTTTTTTTTTTTTTTTTTTGAGACGGAGTCTCGCTCTGTCACCCAGGCTGGAGTGCAGTGGCCGGATCTCGGCTCACTGCAAGCTCCGCCTCCCGGGTTCACGCCATTCTCCGGCCTCAGCCTCCCGAGTAGCTGGGACTACAGGCGCCCGCCACCTCGCCCGGCTAGTTTTTTTGTATTTAATAGAGACGGGGTTTCACCGTGTTAGCCAGGATGGTCTCGATCTCCTGACCTCGTGATCCGCCCGTCTCGGCCTCCCAAAGTGCTGGGATTACAGGCTTGAGCCACCGCGCCCGGCCTCCACTTATATTTTCATCATACATCTTACATTTTAATGTCCTTACTTGTATAGAAAAGGTCATAGACGCCCAACTAATAAAAAAGTATCACTAATATATCTGATGCAGCAAAAATTGAACACATGCTTTCACATGTGAATACAATAAGAATAAAATAACAGCATAAAGTAATTTGAAAGCTGGATTACATCATTATTCACTTTTCAGAAAAATTATTTTAAGGAAGCAAGTATACTTTTTTTATTTTTATTTTTTGAGATGGAGTCTTGCTCTGTCACCCAGGCTGGACAATGGTGTGACCTCGGCTCACTGCAATCTCCACCTCCCGGGTTCAAGCAATTCCAGTTCTCTGCCTCAGCCTCCCGAGTAGCTGGGATTATAGGTGCCCATCACCATGCCCAGCTAATTTTTGTATATTTAGTAGAGACAGGATTTCACCATCTTGGCCAGGCAGGTCTTGAACTCCTGACCTCGTGATCCACCTGCCTCGGCCTCCCAAAGTGCTGGGATTACAGGTGTGAGCCACCATGCCCGGCCAGAACACGTATACTTTTAATGTAATTACAATGCTTCTAAAAATCTACTTTTAGTTATACACAAATAACTTTGTTTGTTTGGAGACGGAGTTTCACTCCTGTTGCCCAGGTTGGAGTGCAATGATCTCAACTCTCAACCTCTGCCTCCCAGGTTCAAGCCTCCTGAGTAGCTGGGATTACAGGCATGTGCCACCACGCATGACTAATTTTATATTTTTAGTAGAGATGGGGTTTCTCTGTGTTGGTCAGGCTGATCTCAAACTCCCAACCTCAGGTGATCCTCTCCCACCTTGGCCTCCCAAAGTGCCGGGATTACAGGCATTAGCCACCGTGCCCAGTCACAAATAATTATCTAAAAAGTGTTTCTGAATTCATTACATTTGCAGGAATCTTCTTCAATATACATTCCCTGATGTTGAACAAAGCTTGGCAACCGCTTTAGGGTTTCCTTCTAATACAAAATGCGTGCAATAAGATCTGTAATACAAGCAAAGGTACTACAAACCCCTTTATATTTGTAATGCTTGTCTTCAGAATCAATACTCTTCTTCACCTTAAAAGGCTTATATTTTCTGATTTTTTTCCACAGTAATTTCTCTTTTATTTTTAATAACTATGAACCATCTTACGTTGAGTAAGATGTGATGGGCATTAATGGCTTTTCCATATTCTTTATATTTGTACAATTTTTCTCAAGGATAATAGCTTTCCTGTGAAATAAGGTGTAAGCACTGATTAAAAGTTTTGCCACATTCTTCATACTTGTGCGTGTTTTGGAAGTATGAATTACCTTACCTACAATAAAGTGTGGCAACCATATAAAGGCTTTGTCACATTTCGTACATTTCTATGGTTTCACAGAGTATAATTTTCTTTAATGTGTAGAAAAGTTGGAGGTGTTGGGAAAAGCACTGTCATATCTTTCAGGTTTGTAGAGTTCCTCTTCAGCATGAATTATCGCCATGTCTCTTAAGAATTGAGAACTTGTGGCTGGGAATTGAGGCTCATGCCTGTCATCCCAGGACTTTAGAAGCTGAGGTGAGTGGATCACCTGAGGTCAGGAGTTCAAGACCAGTCTGGCAAATATGGCAAAAGCCTGTTTCTACTGAAAATACAAAAACGAGCTGGGTGTGGTGGTAGGCACCTATAATCCCAGCTACCCAGGAGGCTGAGGAAGGAGAATGGCTTTAACCCAGGAGGCAGAGGTCGCAGTAAACTGAGATCGTACCATTGCACTCGAGCCTGGGTCACAAGAGTGAAACTGCATCTCAAAAAATAAATAAATGAATAAAAATAAAAGAACTATGAACTTGTTATAGGCTTTGCCACATTCTCCACATTTGTAGGGTTTCTGTCCAGTGTGAATTACACGTAATAAGGGTTAAGAACTTCCTTAAAAAGTTTTGTCGGCCAGGCACAGTGGCTCATGCCTGTAATCCCAACACTTGGGGAGGCCAAAGCAGGCAGACCACCTGAGGTTAGGAGTCTGAGACCAGCCTGACCAACATGGAGAAACCCCGTCTCTACTAAAAATACAAAATTAGCCAGGTGTGGTGGCGCATGCCTATAATCCTAGCTACTCAGGAAGGCTGAGGCAGGAGAGTCTCTTGAACCCAGGAGGTGGAGGCTGTGGTGAGCCAAAATTGCACCATTGCACTCCAGCCTGGGGAACAAGAGCGAAACTCGCTCTCAAACAAAAATAAATAAATAATAATAATAAAATAAAGCTTTGTCACATTCTTGGTTTCTGTCCAATATGAACTCTCTTATGTTTATTAAGGTCTGAGGACCAGTTAAAAGCTTTGCCACATTCTTTACATTTGTAAGGTTGCTCTCCAGTATGAGCTGCCTTATGTTCCGTTAGATTTGAGGATGTAGTATAGGCTTTGCCACATTCTTCACATTTGTAGGGTTTCTCTCCAGTATGAGTTCTCCTATGTTTATGGAGGCCTGCAGACCATGTAAAAGCTTTGCCACATTCTTCACATTTGTATGGCTTCTCTCCAGTATGAATGATCTTATGCATAGTAAGGTGTGAGGAACGGGTGAAGGCTTTGTCACATTCTTCACATTTGTAGGGTTTCTCTCCCGTATGAATCTTCTCGTGTTTACGAAGGATTGAGGATGAAATAAAGGCTTTGCCACATTTATCACACTTGTATGGTTTCTCGCCAGTATGAATTTTCTTATGTGAAGAAAGAGTTGCAGGATGGTTAAAAGCTTTGCCACATTCTTTACATTTGTAGGGTTGTTCTCCAGTATGGATTATCTTATGTGTAGTAAGGGTATAGGAGTACTTAAAGGCTTTGCCACATTCTTCGCATTTGTATGGTTTCTCTACAGTATGAATTTTTTTATGTGTAGTAAGGGTACAGAAGTACTTAAAGGCTTTGTCACATTCTTCACATTTGTAGGGTTTCTCTCCAGTATCCATTTTTTTATGTGTAGTATGGGTTGAGGACTGGTTAAAATTTTTGTCACATTCTACATATTTCAAAGTTTTCCTTTCAGTATGTCTTCTCTTATGTCTCTTTGAATTTGAAAATTGATGAGAGACTTTCCCATATTTACCACATTGAAACATTTTGCTCTGGGTAGTTGTCAAACATTGGTTAAGCCCATTGTGACCTCTTTTGTGTACCTCACACTCATCCACACTTTCACAGCCTTTTTTAAACTGTAAATTGCCATGTCCACATTTTTCAAATTTTCTAAGTATCACTTTTTGGAAAGAATCTTTTATGCTCTGCTCTGGCTGAAGGTCTTGGGCAAAATGAGAACACACAACTGAAAGAAACCACAAAAACACATTACTTCAATTGGTAGACTCAGATAAATACACTTTACAAATCTAACCTATAAAGTTATAAAAACTACATAAGCAAGATGACATAGCAAAATACCTCAAGCTGTAATTTCTTCCTGGACATATAAATGTAACAAAAACATACTGCCCAAAATACATTTGTGAAAAATTTATAACTGAGTTAAGTGTGTGAAAGGCCCCGGGTAAGCATAAAGCAAACGGTCACAAACAAGATAAAGAAAAGTCTGTTACTTATCTGCAACAGCTCTTCTTGCTCCCCAGCATAACATTGTGCCTTTAAAAGTAAATTGCCAACCTGGTGCAGTGGCTCACGTCTGTGATACCAGCGCTATGGGAGGCTGATGTGAATCACTTGAGGTCAAGAGTGCAAGGCCAGCCTGACTAAGATGGTGAAACCTATCTCTACTAAAATTACAAAAAGTTAGCCAGTCATGGTCATCGGCAGCTGTAATCCCAACTACTCAGGAGGCCAAGGCATGAGAATTTCTTGAATCCAGGAGGCGGAGGTTGCAGTGAATCGTGACAGAGACCCTATCTCAAAATTAAATGAGGCCGGCGTGGTGGCTCATGCCTGTAATCCTAACACTTTCGGAGGCAGAGGTGGGCAGATCACCTGAGGTCAGGAGTTTAAGACGAGCTTGCCCATCATGGTGGAACCCCGTCTCTACTGAAAATACAAAAAAATTAGCCAGGTGTGGTGACAGGTGCCTGTAATCCCAGCTACTTGGGAGGCTGAGGCAGGAGAATTGCTTGAACTCGGGAGGCGGAGGTTGCAGTGAGCTCACGCCATCGCACTCCAGCCTGGGCAACAAGAGTGAAACTCCATCTCAAAATAAATAAATACATTTTTTTAAAAAAGCTATAGAATGCCTCAGTCTGTTTCTTTAAAAGCATACAGTATGCTGCATACAAGAGATTCATTGTAGCATTGAGTCAAATAGGCTGAAAGTAACAGAAGGAAAAAAATGTGTATATCATAAAAATAGTAACCACAGGCCAGGCGCGGTGGCTCAAGCCTGTAATCCCAGCACTTTGGGAGGCCGAGACGGGCGGATCACGAGGTCAGGAGATCGAGACCATCCTGGCTAACACGGTGAAACCCCGTCTCTACTAAAAAATACAAAAAACTAGCCGGGCGAAGTGGCGGGCGCCTGTGGTCCCAGCTACTGGGGAGGCTGAGGCAGGAGAATGGCGTGAACTCGGGAGGCGGAGCTTGCAGTGAGCTGAGATCCGGCCACCACACTCCAGCCTGGGCGACAGAGCCAGACTCAGTCTCAAAAAAAAAAAAAAAAAATAGTAACCACAATTGAGTGAGGTGGTCATGATTGTATTAGACATAATATGCTATAGGTCAAGTACTACCATTAGATAAAGAATGATATTATATTATGGCAAAGTGAGTTAATTTACCAGGAATCTGTAACTATATTATTTATCTATCTATATGTATATGTGTACATAGCATCAGGGCTCCAAAATATAAAAAGCAAATACTGACAAAAGTGAAGTAAGATATACATAGCAACATAATAATTGTAGACATCAAGACCCCATTTGCAATAATAAATAGAAAATTCAGGCCGGGCGCGGTGGCTCAAGCCTGTAATCCCAGCACTTTGGGAGGCCGAGACGGGCGGATCACGAGGTCAGGAGATCGAGACCATCCTGGCTAACACGGTGAAACCCCGTCTCTACTAAAAAATACAAAAAACTAGCCGGGCGAGGTGGCGGGCGCCTGTAGTCCCAGCTACTCGGGAGCCTGAGGCAGGAGAATGGCAGGAACCCGGGAGGCGGAGCTTGCAGTGAGCTGAGATCCGGCCACAGCACTCCAGCCTGGGCGACAGAGCGAGACTCCGTCTCAAAAAAAAAAAAAAGAAAATTCAGAGAAAAAATGAGAAACAGAAAACTTAGGAAACATTATAGACCATATTATTTTGCATACAGAGGAATACTTGAGAGTGTATAATTTTTAAAGAAAAATAATTTATGTGGCTCACGGTTTGGCAGACTATAAGAAGTGTGTGCCAGCATCTGCTTCTGGTGAGGGTCTCAGGAAACTTACAATCATGATGGAAGGTAAAGAGTAACTGGACATACTATACGGTAAGAGACAGAGGAAGTGTGAGGTGAAGGAGTCAGGTTCTTTTAATGAACCAGCTGTCATTGAATTAATAGAGTGTAAAGTTTTGGTTACAAAGAGAATGTACCATGCCATTCATGAGCAATTTGCCTCCATGACACAAACATGTCCCACCAGATCCCACATCCAACATTGAGGATTCATTTTGCAGCATGAGGTCTGGAGAACATGGACATGCAAATAATATTATAGACCAGGCCGGGCGCGGTGGCTCAAGCCTGTAATCCCAGCACTTTGGGAGGCCGAGACGGGCGGATCACTAGGTCAGGAGATCGAGACCATCCTGGCTAACCTGATGAAACCCCGTCTCTAGTAAAAAAATACAAAAAAATAGCCGGGCGAGGTGGCCAGCGTCTGTAGTCCCAGCTACTCGGGAGGCTGAGGCAGGAGAATGGCGTAAACCCGGGAGGCGGAGCTTGCAGTGAGCCGAGATCCGGCCACTGCACTCCAGCCTGGGCGATAGAGAGAGACTCCGTCTCAAAAAAAATATATATATATATTATAGACCAACTAGGCTTCACAGACACATGCAAAACTCTCCAGTCAAAACCAAGATAATACACAATATTCTTGTTTGCATCTGGTATATTCTGTTAGGACACATACCAAGTTTTATTAAATTTAAAAGTACTGACTGGGTGTGGGTGCAGTGGATCTTGCCTATAATCCTAACACTTTGGGAGACCTAGGTAAGAGAATCCATTAGGGACAAAAGTTTGAGACCAGCCTGGACAACATAGTGAGATCCCAACACTACAAACAAGCAAACAATTAACCAGACATGGTAGTGCACGATTGTAGTCCAAGCTACTCACAAAACAAAGGTGAAAGGATCACTTGAGCTCAGGAAGCTGAGGCTATAGTGAGCCAAAAATATGCCACAGCACTCCAGCCTCGGTGTCGGTAAGATCTTGTCTTAAAATAACAATAAATCAATTTTAAAACACTAAAATTATACATTATGTGTTTTCTAACAAAAATTGAATGACACTAGGAATTAAAAGCAAAAGGCAAACTGGCAAATTCAAAAATATGTGAATATAAAACGCACTCTTCAACATATTCTCGCTCAGGGGTCAAAAAATTTTATTCTTCACAGATGTCAATACAACCTACAGTTAAAAGCTACAGTAACATAAACAATGTGATACTGACACAAAGATAAACAGATGAAAGACCAGAATAGAGAGCTCACAAATGAACCCTTCTGCATATGATAAAATGATCTTTCAAAAAGTTGCCATGAGTACAAAATAGAGAAAAGTAATCTCTTCAAAAAATGATGGTGAAAACTGAATATCAACACTGATAAAATAAAGTTGGATTATTTTCTTGAATGATACAAATATATATATACACATTTTCTGAGACGGTGTCCTGCCATGTCGCCCAGGCTCCAGTGCAGTGGCGCGATCTTGGCTCCCTGCAAGCTCCGCCTCCCGGGTTCACCATTCTCCAGCCTCAGCATCCCGAGTAGCTGGGACTACAGGCGCCCGCCTAATTTTTTTTGTATTTTTGGTAGAGACAGGGTTTCGCCATGTTAGCCAGGATAGTTTTGATCTCCTGACCTCGTGATCCTCCCACCTCTGCCTCCCAAAGTGCTGGGATTACAGGCGTGAGCCACTGCTACCAGCCCAAAAATATATTTTAAACAAAATACTTAGACATAACTAACAAGTCTATTAGAAAAGATACAGGAAAGCCAGGCGCAGTGGCTCACACCTGTAATCCCAGCACTTTGAGAGGCAGAGGCGGGCAGATAACCTGAGGTCAGGAGTTCAAGATCAGCCTGGGCAACACGGTGAAACTCCATCTCTACTAACAATACAAAATGAGCTGGGCATGGTGGCACATGCCTGTAATCCCAACTACTCGGGAGGCTGAGGCAGGAGAATCGGTTGAACCTCGGAGGCGGAGGATGCGGTGAGCCGAGATCGTGCCATTGCACTCCAGCCTGGGAAAAAAGAGTAAATCTGAGTCTCACCGAAAAGAAAAAAAAAAAGAAAGAAAGAAAAAATACAGGAAAAAAACACGACATTGGTCTTGGCACCATTTTCTTAGATATGACATTAAATGCATGAGCAACAAATACAAGAACAGAAAAGTTTGACTACACTAGACATCAAAATTTCTATACATCAAAAGAAAATTCCAAAGTGGCAACCTCCTTTAAAAAATGGATGAAAACATTTGCAAATTTCATGTGAAGGAAGTTAATAATCACAATAAATAAACAACTCTTTAAACAATAAAGTTGAATAACTTGATTTAGAAATGAACAAAAAAAATTTCATCAAAAAACTACACAAATGGGAAAAAGCATTTGAAAGAATGCACAAAAATACTGATTTGTAGAGAAATAAAAAAAAACACACAATGACAAACAAAATCACCTCATATCCATTAGAATGGCCACTGTAAATTTTTTTTAAAACTCCTAATTTGTTGATGTTGCAATAAAAATGAAACCCATGTTGCTTGCTGCTGGAAAACAAAGATGCAGCCATTATTTAAAAATGTTATAAATGTTCCTCACTTATTATATCTATATACAAAATATGTAACACAGGCCAGGCCCAGTGGCTCAAGCCTGTAATCCTAGCACTTTGGGAGGCCAAGGTGGGCAGACTACCTGAGGTCAGGAGTTCGAGACCTTCTTCCTGGCCAACATAATAAACCCCATTCTACTAAAAATATAAAAAATTAGCTGGGCGCCTATAATCCCAGCTACTTGGGAGGCTGAAGCAGGAGAATTGCTTGAACCCAGGAGGCAGAGGTCTCAGTGAGCTGAGATCACACCACTGCACTTCAGCCTGGGCAACAGAGCAAGACTCCTTCTCAAGAAAAAAAAAAGAAGGAAAGAAAGAAAAAAAAAAAAAGCAACACAGGACCTGGAAGACATATTTGAATATCCATGTTTATTGCACCAGTATTCACAAAAGCCAAAAGACTGAAGCAACTCAGATGTCTCTTGATTTATAAACATATCAAAATATGTAATATATACATACAATGGAGTATTATTCCACCTTGAAAAGAACAATCTTGTCACATTTTAAGATGAACACTGAAAATATTATGTCATTTGAATTAATCCAGTAACAAAATTATCGATACCATATGATACCACTTATATGAGATATCTTAAGTAGTCAAATCATAAAAACAGGAAGTGGAAAGTTTGTCTGTCAAGGGCTAGAGAGAGGGTAAAATGAGCAGTTGTTAATGGGTATTGAGCTTTAGTTTTACAAGATGTAAAGTGTCTAGAAGTCTTTTACATAACAATGAGAATATACTTAACATGCCTGAAATGAATAGCTTTTTTTTTTTTTTTTTTTTTTTGAGACAGGGTCTCACTCTGTCATTCAAACTGAAATGTAGTGGCACAACTTTGACTCCCCCTCAATCTCCCAAGTAGCAGGTACCACAGCTGCACACCACCATGCCTGGCAATTATTAAATTATTTTTATAGAGAGGGGTCTCCATATCTTCCCCAGGCCAGTCTCAAACTTTTGGGCTTCAGAGATCCTCCTGTGTTGGCCTCCCAAAATCCTGGGATTACAGATGGGAGCCACAACCATGCCTGGCCCTGAAAATGTACGATTGAATTAACACGGTAAATTTTATGTTATGTGTTTTTAAAACAATTTTTTTTAAAGAAAACTGAAAAAAAAAAAAAAACAAAACCAGAATTACAAATCTTTTTGAAAATGACCTTCAAATAAAAGAAGCGTTTCTCTCACAAAAGGAAATATATGTTCATCATTAAACACATGGTGAAAAAACGACTATCTCCATGACTACTCACTTAGACAAGATAAAGTTTAGGTCAGTTGTGCCTATATAGAAACCTACACAGTTGCCAGCCGCGGGGGCTCACGCCTGTAATCCCAGCACTTTGGGAGGCCGAGGTAGGCGGATCACGAGGTCAGGAGATCCAGACCATCCTGGCTAACATGGTGAAACCCTGTCTGCACTAAAAGTACAAAAAAAATTAGCCGGGCATGGTGGCGGGCGCCTGTAGTCCTAGCTACTTGGGAGGCTGAGGCAGGAGAATGGCGTGAACCCAGGAGGCGAAGCTTGCAGTGAGCCAAGATTGTGCCACTGCACTCCAGCCTGGGCAACAGTGCAAGACTCCATCTCAAAAAAAAAAAAAGAAAGAAACCAAGAAACCCACCCAGTTATCTGAGGGAATGCTCTCTGGTACTCAATAAAAGCCACACTCATCGACATCCAGACATAAGGCCCACCATATGCAGACCTGACTACAAAAACATGCGCTAGTGTCTTCCCTATGGAGCAAAGCCCTGAAGGATATGCAGTCTGTCCAAAAATAAAATGAGAATATTATTGGGTAGTTTTCTTGGGTGGTCCCAAGACCCTGTAACAAGCTAACTAAAGGTGGACCCTAGTGCAGACCCAGCAGCCTTGTGATCAATCTACAATCCCTCCTCACTACAAATTCAGAGAGCATCTCATCACCCTAAGGGCCCAACAAAAGATCTTTACCTTCTAAAATCAGTTTATAAAAACTTGAAGAGGTGTTTGTGCCATCAAATTTAGGCACCAATACAAAACTATGTTGTGTCCATTGTCAACATTTCTATTTTAATGTAGCACTGGAAGCATGTGAAAGAAGAATTAATCAAAGAAAAAAACCATTGAAATTAAAGAAAAATAAGTAAAAAGTTGCTGTTTGTAGATCATACAATCTTATATTTAAATATCAGTACATTAAAACCTGTCTAAAGTGATAAATACACTCAGTAAATTAGCAAAATATAAAATTAACATACAAGCATATGTATGGTCTCATACACTTAAACTATCTGATAAAATAGAGGAAGAAAAAATTCTTATTTACTATAGCATTAAGTAGTAACTTTCTCAGAAAAAGATTAACCAAGGAGGTAAAAAATCTTTACAATAAAAAAATTATGGGCCAGGAGGGGTGGCTCACGCCTGAAATCCCACCACTTTGGGAGGTCGTGGTGAGTGGATCACGAGGTCAGGAGTTCAAGACCAGCCTGGCCAACATGGTGAAATCTCATCTCTACAAAAAAAAAAATTAGCTAAGCAAGGTGGCAGGCACCTGTAATCTCAGCTATTTGGGAGGTTGAGGCAGAGAATAGCTTGAACCCAGGAGGCACAGGTTGCAGTGAGCAGAGATTGCGCCACTGCACTCCAGCCTGGCAACTGAGCAAGACTCCATCCCAAAAAGAAAAAAGAACTATGAAAAATTAGAGAAGATTCAAATAAATTTTAAAATTGCCACATTATCCTGAGTGATCTATAGATTCAATAAACTTATCAAAATTGCAGTGGTATTTTTTTCATAGTAATAGTTCTAATACATTTCTAAAAGTTAAATGAAACTAAAATAACTTTGATAGCCAAAGCAATCTTGAGGAAAAAGATCAAAGCAGAAGGATATCATACTTACAATTTCAAACTATATTTCAAGACTATCTGGTAATAAAAACAGAATGGACTGTGCAGAAAAAATGACCAAAAATGCAACAAAAACTAATACTCTCACACATTTCAGATCTGATGCAAAAAGACAACTTAAAAAACAGTTTTAGTTTCTTGAAATCACGCAGATATTTGTGTGTCCCCAAAACAATGGAAAAGCAGCTGCAGTCTCTTAGGTACCATAAAGAAGAATTTGGCTCTCACTGTGAACTTGAAGGAAGCTCATAGAAAGAATAGTAGAATTCTTAGAGAATTTAAAAGCATGAGACAGAAGATGTCCCTTTGTGAGAGAAAAATTAAATAAAATCAATCAATCAATCAATACAGCTGCCCAGAAACTATTTCCTTTGGAACACAGCTTTCCAGATCACATTTTAAGGGCTAGCTTTCTCTTTGACCTTGGGACCCTTATCTGTATCATCTGTTGTATTCATTTTCACTCGCACCTACCTGAGGGGTTGGCAGTCATCTTATGTCTCTTCACAGTCAAAGGCTTTTCTCCTTGCTCCAGACGGGTGATCAGGTCTGGCTTGGAGACAACAATACCTGTTTCATTAAAAATAAATAGCATGAATCTTGCTTATATTTTCCAATTACAAGCTAGTAATGTGCTCAGCAGAAAGCATGTAATAAAATATTCTAGTAAATTCATACCAAAATACTAATTTATAACAAATTTCTAAATATTTAGAAAATACTTTCAACTTGTAGGTTTCTTTTTCTTTTGGAGATGGAGTAAAATAAGTAAAAAGTTTCTGTTTGTAGATCATAGTCTTACATTTTAAAAACCATAAACAGTACTTTAAAAACCATAAACAGTACTTTAAAACCTTTTAAACTGACAAATATGGGCCGGGCGCGGTGGCTCAAGCCTGTAATCCCAGCACTTTGGGAGGCCGAGACGGGTGGATCACGAGGTCAGGAGATCGAGACCATCCTGGCTAACAGGGTGAAACCCCGTCTCTACTACAAAATACAAAAAACTAGCCGGGCGAGGTGGCGGGCGCCTGTAGTCCCAGCTACTCGGGAGGCTGAGGCAGGAGAATGGCATAAACCCGGGAGGTGGAGCTTGCAGTGAGCTGAGATCCGGCCACTGCACTCCAGCCTGGGAGACAGAGCGAGACTCCGTCTCAAAAAAAATAAAATAAAATAAAATAAAATAAAATAAAATAAAATAAACTGACAAATACACTCAGTAAATTAGCAAAACATAAAATTAACATACAAGTATATGGTCTCAAACACTTAAACTATCTGATAAAATAGAGAAAGGAAAAAGTCTCATTTACTATAGCATTAAATAATAAATTTCTTAGAAAAAAATTACTAAGGTAAAAAAACCTTTAAAAAAAAACCCAGAAAATTAGAGAAGATCCAAATAGATTTTTAAATTGCCATATTATCCAAAGTGATCTATAGATTCAATAAACTTCCTATCAAAATTACAGTGGTATTTGCCCTTGTTGCCCAGGCTAGAGTACAATGTCTCAAACTCGACTGACCAAAATCTCTGCCTCCTGCATTCAGGGGAATCTCCTGCCTCAGCCTCCAGAGTAGTTGGGATTACAGGACTATGCCACCATGACCGACTCATTTTGTGTTTTTAGTAGAGATGGAGTTTCTACATGTTGGTCAGGCTAGTCACAAACTCCCGACCTCAGGTGATCTGCCCGCCTCAGCCTCCCAAAGTGCTAGAATTACAGGCATGAGCCACTGCGCCCGGCCCTGCATGTAGGCTTTTAAAATTTACTAGCTGGTACTACTCAATCAAAAATTGGTGGTGGCAATGAGATTTTCAGGTGGGGGGCAACAATGTTTTAAGCCACTAAAATTCTGAAATTACCACTAATTTAGAGTGAAGAATAAAGCTCAGCTCAGCAATGTGGAAAGTTTGGATTAAGATGAAACATCTTGAAGAAATTCTTTTCTAAATAAAAAAATTCTGAAGATTTTCTGGAAAAAGGGCATCTGAAACTTTTTATGCAAGGAATAAAGTACTAAATTCATTCCACAAAAAAGAGAAATAAAACTTTTAGGGTTTCTTTTATGAATTATGTATTTAAGTTATCCTCACCAACGAAGACCAGGTTTCTGTAGTTCTCTAACATCACATCCCTGTATAAATTTTGCTGTGCAGTGTCCAGGCAATGCCACTCCTCCAGAGAGAATTCTATGGCCACATCTCTGAATTGCAATGGTTCCTGAAAAACACACAAACACACACTTTTTACCAAGTCGCCATTGGTGGAATTTTTAATTTGATTTAAGGTGAAATGGGAGAGTAAAAAGAACTGGTTCTTATAGGACTGACTAAAATTCTCCAATAAAATAATTTTCAACACAAAAATATTCTCTATTATATTCTCCAACTCTGAGAATAAAGGGCAGCCTAAGATCCACAACATTAGTTCATATATGGTATTTTTTCTAGATAAAAAAGTATAAAATTAAGGGCATGAACATGAACATGTACATTTTTGAGTGCTATATTTACATCACACAGAATCAGCTATGAATATTTTTCAGATGGAAAAGACATGTTGACTTAGAAGGCACCTATCAAACTTTAATATGTACACTTGAGCAAAGAGAGAGACCCTCTCATATTGTTTTATACTCAGTACCTGTTTTAAGAAAAAGCAGGCCGGGCGCGGTGGCTCAAGCCTGTAATCCCAGCACTTTGGGAGGCCGAGACGGGCGGATCACGAGGTCAGGAGATCGAGACCATCCTGGCTAACACGGTGAAACCCCGTCTCTACTAAAAAATACAAAAAACTAGCCGGGTGAGGTGGCGGGCGCCTGTAGTCCCGGCTACTCGGGAGGCTGAGGCAGGAGAATGGCATAAACCCGGGAGGCGGAGCTTGCAGTGAGCTGAGATCCGGCCACTGTACTCCAGCCTGGGCGACAGAGCGAGACTCCGTCTCAAAAAAAAAAAAAAAAAAAAAAAGAAAAAGCAAAGAAGTAAAACCAAAGGCAGGCAGCCCGGCACCAGGCCTGAAACCAGGCCTGGGCCTGCCTGGCCTAAAGCCAATAGTTAAAAATCAACTCATAACTTAGAAACTGATGTTATTCATAGATTCCAGACATTGTGGCCGGGCGCGGTGGCTCAAGCCTGTAATCCCAGCACTTTGGGAGGCCGAGACGGGCGGATCACAAGGTCAGGAGATCGCGACCATCCTGGCTAACACGGTGAAACCCCGTCTCTACTAAAAAATACAACAAAAACTAGCCGGGCGTGGTGGCGGGCGCCTGTAGTCCCAGCTACTCGGGAGGCTGAGGCAGGAGAATGGCGTAAACCCGGGAGGCAGAGCTTGCAGTGAGCTGAGATCCGGCCACTGCACCCCAGCCTGGGCGACAGAGCGAAACTCCGTCTCAAAAAAAAAAAAAAAAAAAAAAAAAAA